>NC_064410.1:56284000-56603000 GCF_023375975.1 Astyanax mexicanus | reverse complement strand
TTAGTATGTTTTCTTTCTTTTTATGTTTTTTTCCTGGAGGTGCTGAACAATAGTTGCTTTTCCTTCACTGTCATTGCTGGACAGAACTCAAACACACACACAGATGACAATCAGGTACTTTATTAAATACAGCAAAGAGACAAGGGGCAGTCAAAACAAGCAGGGTTAATACCAGTAAACAGCAGCCAGAGAAGATAAACATACCATAAATTAGGGGTCTGCAATTAAGTTATAAGTTAAGATATTTTCCAAGCTATTACATGGTGGGACACAAAAAAAAATCTTGTGCAATGGGATGGAATGCTACAGACTTGTAGCTCTCCAGCCCAGAGGGTTGTTGAACCCAATTGCAGAACAGTTGATCTCAAAGCAGGTAAACCCAAAGAAGAAGGGAAAAAATAAATAAATAAACACACCGCTCCTCACACGGGATCGAACCCATGTCGTCAGGTTCACGGTCCAATGCGCTACCGCTTCACTACCCAGCTAGTGAATTGGGACACGGCCCAGAAAAAAATGGCCTTATAAGGAGATAGGGAGCCCGAGAACAGGTGGAACTAAAAACATGCGGAAACTAAATCGCCGAGCGCGACAGAGAGACAGAGGAGGAATGTAAACAAAAGCTCACCAGAGAAGCTTTTTCTTTTTCTTTTTCATTATCGTTCATTATAGTTCAAACAACCTCCCGTGCCAAATGTTTCATGCTTGCGGGCCACATCTGGCCGGCGGGCCACCTATTGCAGACCCCTGCCATAAATAGTTAACAGTCCAAGGGTCGTACACAAGGAGGCAACAACAAAGGGCAGACAAAAATCGTAGTCTGTAAAGTCGTAACACATAGACAAAACACATGGAGTGAATGGATTGAGGGTGTATGTTTTGGGAGGTGAACAGGTGAGATCAATATTCTGGTGATTGATTTCCTGGTAGTGCCGTGTGCGTTGTCATATGATTGCATGAGTGCATAATGTCACTATGAGGTGCATTCTGGGTATCGTAGTCCCGAGGCTGGAGATCGCAGGTAGAGTTGAATGTGGTAGAGACAGGAGCACATCCCAAATCATCCCAAATCACCATCTCAGTTTATCAGGTTTAGGTCAGGGGATTACTGTGGAAGAGAAGCCCTTTTTTCCTGTTTTTTACTACTGTTTACACATATTCCGTCCCTTAATTGTTTTAATGTCTTCAATGTTGGTCTAAAATGTAGAAAATTAATGAAATAAAGGAATAAAGAAAAAAGTTTTGATGTAAACTGTGTACTGTACTTTATACTGTACGTATATTCTGGTCATTTTGGAGAAATACTATTGGTTTATTTATTGTGAAATTTGATGTCAGTGTGTCACGTCTGGTGCTGTAGGCGCTTCTGTTCCTTCCACACTGAGCTCCAACGAAGGTTTGCAGTTAGACAACTACACTACCCAGAACGCACCAAACGCTGACTTCACACAAACACCCACTCACGTGACACCTCACCTGCTGTACAAGCCCGGAGTACTAATTACCCCAGGGTATTTAAGGACGCTTCACGAACACACAGGTGTCGCGTATTGCCTGGTTTCTACCACTTTACAAAGCGTTACCTTCTCTGTGATTGTTTTTCTCGTGTATGACCTTGCGCTTTGTTTTTTTGACGCCGATTTCTGCCTGTGCCTGATTGTGGATTTACTGTGTTTGATCTGGACTGTTTAACGTTTCCGATTTTTGGATTATCTCTGATGCTGGCTTCCTTGTGTAGGAACTCTGGACTGTTTCCAGTTTATGCTATCTTTCATCCTCTGAGGCTTCTGTTTACCGGTGCTCTACATTTTGTATTTTTGTATTACTACTCTTCTACTGCCTGCTGTTTTAATAAACTCCCATTTTTACTGTATCCGCAAGTGTCTGTATTCTGTGCACATCATGACACAGTGTACAAATTAAAAGTAGTAAACTAAAAATGGCCACAACTTGTTTTTCATTGGACAGTGACGATAATCATCAATGAAATAGTTTAATATTCTTCCTCTGGGTGGACTTTTAAGATGTAGCAGCATATCTCAGCTGTTTTCATTACTGAATCTTAAACATATAAAGCTAGTGTGCCCAGCAGAGCTTTGAAGCATTAGACTAAAGAGTTTGATTGATATTGCAGTTGAAATACAGACACGCTGTCAGTAAAAGCTTTTGTCATTGATGTAATGTCACTGGTTAATCCGTACAGACATCAACCTTATCTCATTTCCTTCAAAATACTGACTTAATGACAAATCTCTCGGGTTCCAGCCTTAAGCTATTCAGAACAGGTAGGCATGAAAGCGGCAGAAAGACGGCCTCAATTAAATGCTCAAGGCTGAAAAGCCCGTGGCTTTGGTTCCAGACAGACGTCTGCTATTGCAAACAAGCTCCCGGGTGTCTGCTGAAAGCATTGTGTTTCTGCCGAACCGCCCTGGCACTTTCCGCCTAATAATGCCAGCCGTGCCACCGACCCTGAGGGACAGCAGACTGTGTGGAACTCTCAGCTGATTACAGAGCACCATCTCCGACTGACCACTGCCTAATTGGACATAGGAAAGTGGCCCAGCACCAGGGGGCAAACACAGGAACAGGATTAGAGACGTCTTCCCTGCTTCCTACAGTATCTGTGGTGAGCAATGTCCTGATGCTCGACATTAAATACATCAAATGACTGCTTGCCTTGATCTTCATTTCAAGCAAGGTCCTCTGTGGGAATTTTGTTGGAACAACTTTGTTTAGCCTAAAATCTCTGTGTGAAGGGGGGGCTCAGAGGATCGCCAGTTTGAATCCTGGATTATGCTGCTTGCCATCAGCAGCCGGAGTCAGAGTAAGCACAGTTGGAGGAGTAGATGGCGCTCTTTCCCCACATCACTCCCAAGGTGATGTCAGTCAGCACTAAGGCGTCTGTGAGCTAATGTATCGGAACCGAGTCGCTGCGCTTTCCTCTGAGCGTTAGCACTGTGATGCTACATGCTGCTGCCATCTTAAACCTGCATTTACACTGGCAGATGACAAAGCAACAATCGGCAGGCGACAAAGTGACAAACCGAGTTGAGATTTCTCAACTTTATGCACATGAATTATGACGCATTGAAGCAACATTCTACACCGATTGAACAAAAAAATCTTCACAGAGTTCCACAACTTCAATATTCTAACAGGACAATGCTTGTCCACATGCTGCTGCCATCTTAAACCTGCATTTACACTGGCAGATGACATTCATTTCTGTGACAAAGCAACAACTGGCAAGCGACAAGGCGATAAGTGACAAATTGAGTTAAGATTTCTCAACTTTATGCACATGAATTATGACGCGGTGAAGCAAATTTCTACACCGATTGGCCAAAAATAAATCTTCGGTCCATTCACAGTGGCCCATAACTTCACTATTTTAACACAAACAGAGCAGCATGGAATGAATTACCTCAAGACTTTTGTTGGAACAAGTTTGTTCAGCTTGAATACAGAGTGTAAATTCATGCCAATAACTGCCTTAACTTCCACAGCATAGACACACTATGCTACCTGTTAAATAGTTAATAGATGTCTGATCTCAGATAACCTTTATAGTCTTTTTTACAGGCACTCTGAGAGTTAAAGGTGAAATTAATAAGGTCCTGCAACCAGTGGCTCTAACTTTTCTGTGCTATTCAATATGCAGGACTATGCTCGCCCTCATGCTGCTGACTTGCAGTGAAGGCAAAGATGCTATGCCATTTCTAACTGTGTCATCAATAGACCTATACCCAATTGCATGAGAATATTTGAATTTTGGATTTTAGGATGGATTATTGAAGGGCAGCATTAAGAACCTCTACAACTTCAAATGAGAAGTCTGGCATGTTGCACAATACATATTTATTTGTAGATCGATAAATACCGCCACATTGGTCCACATATTTTAAAAAGAGGATAAAGATAAATGATGCAACTACTTTTGGTTAGGAACAGAATGTATAGAAAGGGATTACCATCATCCAAAGGAATTTAATTTTACAGGCATGTGTCAAGGAATGGAACTAAAAAAAATACAACTAATGCAAATAAGTGGCAACACAGACACAGCAGACATGAAGTCTTGGATCGGGCTCCATTCCCTGTCCTTGTAGAGGCTGCCCAGTCCCTCTGGCGCAACACTCTGGGCTCCACAACAGTTGATCCCCCAGGAGTATTGTAGGATTGGGCCATATGGTGCATGATAAAGAGAATACAACTCAGGGAAACTGGGTCTCCTCTGACTGTGGCATCCTAGCTAATGCAATTTCTCTCTAGGGGTTGGCTATTCATCATTCATCCCAAATTCTATATGTTGTATCGGACAAGTCCAACAACGTAATCCAGAGTTTGGCAATGCGTGTGTAGAGAGCCTGGAATATAGGACATTTTCACCAAATTAGGATGCTGAGTGTTACTGGCATGCATTGAATGTGAACCAGTGGTTTGTTTTAGTTATGATCCAAAATTATGTAAACTTGACTTAACCCTTTAAATCCCACAAAGCCTGTATTTTGGCCCACTCTTCAAAACTATTATAATTTCCTTTTCAGAAGGGTCAGAGGTTGGGACAGTATGGAAAATGCAAATAAATAAATAAATGAATAAATAAATAGCAGTGTTTTTACATTTTATGACACCACAGACTGGAGTGAGACGTAGTCTATGTAGTCAAAGTAAATACCAGAGACAAGCCAAATACACAGTCCAAACAGGATAAACGGTAGACCAAAAGGGTCAGAAACCAGAGCAAAAACACCAAGGGAATCTAGCAAATGGGGCAAGACAAAATCAGAAACAAAAGCCAAAAAATAGGTCATACACAGAAATAGACAATCAAAGAAATAACGCTCAGTATGCTGCTAAAACAAAAGGGGCAATATTTCACAAAAGGCAGCACAAAGAGTCCGGTATATATACATGGGAAACCAGCTGAAAGTAATCAAAATGCAGGTGAGGCTGATCTACCAATCTGCAGCTGATTGGTTGGCTGAGACATATGACTAAGAAGTGCATTCTGGTAATTGGAGTTTGTGAAAGTGGAAAAGTCTGTAGAGGAAGAATTGGAAGGCGTGACACATTTGCAGCAGGTATGAACCTTATTTCTTATTTATTTCAGGCCTTAAATTTAAAAAAAGGACAGCAAAAAATGAAGTGCCCCATGTTGTCCTGAAGGCAGCATATATTGCTTTAAGATTATTGCATCAACTTGTAAGCATCGATCTTAGATAAAATATGGAAAAGAGACAGAAACTGAATGAAAGTTAATTTTGGTAAATTAATTCAGTTAATTTTGTTCCAAAAAAGGTTTTATTTAAATAAACATCTGTAAAGATTTGGGGAACAAACTTATTTAGGCTTTGTTCACATTACAAGTCAAATTGTTTAAATCCAATTTAAAGATTTGGCTATCCTAATGGTTCACATTCACAAACGTGAGTGATCTGTATCTGTGTGTAATGCGAATGAATCTGTTCCTGAAACGCCTCACATGCGCACAGTGATACGTATATAAACGTCACTTTCTTCACCAACAACAACAACAAAAAAAAACATAAAAATATTTGGGAGACGACTTGTAGCTTTATAAAGGGAAGTGGATGAGTTTGTTAGCAGCTCATATGTGGAGCATCTTTTGCTGGAGTGAAGAAACAGTAAACAGCTGGTCTGAAGTGCATGCTCAGGTCGAGGAGGTGAAAAAAGGACAGGCGGTTTGCTTTTGCTGTTTTTAGCTATAGCTGCACAGCTGCAGCTACAGAGGTACAGGTTATGTAATTATACATGTGTATTAAGGTTAATTTTGACTCGTGTAAGTACACATGTGTACCAGGGTGAGTGTACTTACACATGTGTAACAATGTGTGTGTACTCAATCAGCTCTAATTACATACTAGACAATAGCTGTTGGATAAGTTTATACTCAATTTATCACACACACTATTACATATATGTAAGTACACAAACATTGTTACACATGTGTAAGTACACTCACCCTGGTACATGTGTACTTACACAAGTCAAAATTAACCTTAATACACATGTGTAATTACACAACCTGTACCTCTGTAGTTAATCTGTAACAATGTGTACTTCATTAGTAATTACACTGTAGTTACATGGATTTATACTGTGCAACTACATAGTACTTAGGGACACTTATTATAAAGTGGGACCCAAAAGTGTGACAGTTATGTTTAGATAACCCCTTCCATACACTTTAATTCCATTTAATAAAATAGAAATGTGAAGCATAAATGAACTTATATTATTCAATGGATTCATTCAATTCTATTGTATGCAAGACAGGAACACACAGGGGTACAGGAAACTACATGACTCAGGACTGACTTTAAAGCAGTCGAGTCTATTAGCTGTGATGCCAATTAAGCCATTAGTGGAGCTGCTATACACCTGCATATATAAAACCTATGTGGATGTATGAAAGACTTTTTAAATTTTAATTTAAAAGCCGTTTGACCAGTGGTAGGATGGTCCCCCCCTTTAATGTGAGTCTTGGTCCTCCCAAGGTTTCTTCCTCCTCCTGCAGCTCTGAGGGAGTTTTTCCTTGCCTCCGCACTCACTGGGGGTTCTGTATTATGTATATTCTATGTTTAATGTTTTGCCTGATTCTTTGTCCTGTAATCATGTTTCTGTAAAGCTGCTTTGTGCCAACACCAGTTGTAAAAAGCGCTATACAAATAAATTTGATTTGATTTGATTTGAACTGCATGACTCAGCTTTTAATAAAGTCAGATGTTCGGTACTTTGATGTGTGAGTTTTTTAAAGCTCCATGAAACAGCTAATAGCTTAATCCAGGCCAAACGATTGGTGCCTGATTCAGAGGTGCAGAAAACGCTCAATTATGTGTTTAGGAAGAGTATTTAAAAAAATCATTACATTTCAACATCAATAAGCCAGTCTCAACTTTAAGAAATGCACACTATACCTATTGTGTATTTAGACTTGTGTAGGCTTATGCATTAGACACCTGTACAAAGTATATGGATGTTGTACATGTATTTGTATGTGCCGGTAAATATATGGACAATATATGGAGACTTGCTGGGAACTGGGACACTTGCTCACTTATGATTTCTTCCAAAAGAAAGGGTTTTAAAAAGCATTTGATTTTTTTACTGCTTTTGGTGGCTAAAATGTCTAGTAAAAGCTTTTGCTCTGAGGATTTGATTGCATACAGCAAGATTGTAGTAAACCATGATTAAAAGTATTTATCTTTGAATAATAGCACACCTCCGTTCTCCCACAGCATTCCAAGGTCCAGAAATTTTTACAGTTTGTCCAAACACCCTTCAGACTGGGTGACACAGGGCATAATTTGCCCCGATAAATCACTTTTACCATCGTTATTCAGCTCCAAGTAGCTACACACCTCCTTGTTGGAATCCGGAGAGCCCTGACATTTAAAACAAGGCATTAATAACTTAAAAAAGTGCACAAGAAGCTTATTAAAAACCTCTGTTTACATCCTATAACGCTAGCTTCAGCTCAGAGCACCGCCATTACTAAATTGAAAATAACATAGACATAGACAGTGTCACGCCTGGCTCTCCCACACTCAGCTTTACCTGTGATCTTCAGTACCCAGGATGCCCCACATACAGACATCACTCGTGTCTACGATCACATGACACTGCAGATGACACTACCCGAAAGCCAATCACCAGAATATTGATTTCACCAGTTACACACACAGTATCGTCACTCTCCAATTAAAAAAAAAAAATCTAATGTTTCCATTTTTGTTGCTTTTTAGTTTACTACATAATTTGAACACACAAACTGTCCCTTACACTGTGTCAAAATTTCTTGACTAAAGGACCAATAGAAATACTCCAAAATTAACTAAAATATTACACTGACTTCCATTAAAAGAGATGACAGGCATTTTACTTCTCATCAATTTCCTTTTACCCTCAAAAGGACCTTACATGGTGTCACTGAAATGTAAGACTATGTAAGATTCAGGTATTTATTGTTCTGAAATGTTTTGTTTAGTCGATATTCATTATACAGTTATTTTAGAGAGAGAAGAGCTACTTTCTGTTCCTTTAAGAACAAGCAAGCTTTTGGAAATGCAGCCATAAAAGATTCAGATATTTTTTTAGTTATTTATTGCTGTAATATTTATTTTTGTTGATATTCACTACACAGGTATTTTAGAGAAAAATGAATATTTATTCTACCTTTACAATAGCTGACTACAGTCAAAAGTTTGTGAAGACCCTAAATTTATTGGTTTATTTTTTTTTTTTACATTTTCTGCATTAATTGTAGATTAATACTAGTCATCCAAACTTTGAAAAAAAAAAAGAATTATTTATTAAACAAAAGCATGTAAAAGAAGCCAGAATATGTTTTATATTTCAGATTATTTAAAGTAGCCCCTCACTGTTTAAACACAAAATAATAAAACAAATAGATTTTTTAGTTTTTATTGTAAAAAGTTAGATTGAGAGTACAGAGAGTATAATTACTCTTTAACAGTGCATTTTTACCTGAGAAGTGAACTCTTTCCAGGCACGAGGAGACGGATGGTTTCCCCCTCGGCAGGTAACGTCTCAATCTCAAAGCTCAATTAAAGTGAGTCATTATATCTAATGAAACTGCAGAGCACTGTCCTGCTCGTGCTAAGGTTCCCCACATTAGTGCGAGACCCTTCAGGTCAGGTACGTGCCTCCCCACACACATCCCTCCACTGTACCTCCTCAGAGACCCGTCGCCCGTGCGCTGCAGCTTAATGATCACAAAGACTAACAGCACACAGACAGTCATGACCTGTAGAGATCCAACAGAAATACCTCAAGATCTTTATTTTTGCACTGAATCACCAGTATGTGATTCACTGTGGTGTATTAATACGCCAATCTACCTACTAAAAGTAACTTCAAGCTCTACTCTAAACACTTGCACGTAAAACCTAGAGGTAGGGCTCGATTCTTGGAGATTTTTACTCTCTTTGCACTCTTTCAAGGTGCTTTCATACCTAATTTTTTTTTGGTCCTAACCAAAGTAGCAGGTGTGAAAGGGGCGTGAACCAAAGGAACAGAGTTTGGTCCAACCAAAAGAGGTGGTCTCGGTCGGAATCTACTGAACCATGGTTCGGTATTAACACGGTAGTTGGTATCTATGGTCTGAATCAGTTGATGAGTTTTTTATTTAAAGCATTTTTTCCTCTGTTGGGTTTGGTTTCACACAGGCATAAACCTAATGCACCAATAAACCATGTGAGCACATCATCTCCTCTGATTGGTCAGAGCTGTCTGGTGCAAGAGTAAGAAAGTAAATATAGGGAGAAGATTCTGTGTTCCAGTGTGAATATCTGTGCAGTGTGAAGCTGCTTTAACACAGAACGCTGGAAATTTGCTGCTACTCTTTCAAACACAATGTTTTCAATGGGACGTGCAGCACAGATATACACAAAGTAAACAGAGTTGCGAGGCTGCAAGCAGTGAACACAGCACAGACCACGTGTGTAAACAGCATGGAGCAGCAGAGACTTGTTTGTTCATAGCTGACCCGAGGGAACGAATAAATGAATGAATGAAAGTTCAACTTATATAGCGCAGACAAACCGAGTCTCCCTGAAGCTGCGGGAGTCTCCCGCATTTCGGTAGTGGCTCCCTGATGCCCGCGAGTCACATATAATCTCCCGGAATTCAGAACGAGTGCCCCAAGAGTGCACTGCACACAAACACGCACACAGGCGACAGACTTTTTTTCTCTAATCGCGTGTGGGAAGGAGAGAGAGAAAACAGAGAGAGTTTTTAGTGTGGGCGGGCAGTGTTTTTCCCCCTCCCGGACGGGATTTGTTCAGAGAGTGAGAGAAAGCAGATCATGGCGGAGGCAATATTAATAATTATTGTAATATGATATGAAATGTTTTTGATGTTGTGCAATTTTTTGTGATATTGTATCTGTCAATTTTTGTCAAATAAAGGCTCCCCCCCCCCACCAAAAAAAAAGAAGGAAAGCAGAGGCAGGGCCTTCCAAAAAGAAAAAAGATAAAACTCATTTCACCTCTGAGTACTCTAAATTTAATTTAAAAAATTTATTAATTTAAAATGAATTAATATAAAAGTAAAGTTTCGTTATCCTTTGGTGTGTGTGCAAGTTTTTTTTTTCTTTTGTTTTTTTTTTGGGTGTTAACCTCCCTGAAATCAACTTTTGCAACTTGAGATGTCTGAGAGCGCCTTTCTAGAAACCCAAGGACACTTTACAATTTACACGTTTTACACACAATCATTTATACTCAGCATTCATCTACACACCGGAGAGAAGCGGCAGCCAATAGAGGACAGTGTACTCTCAACCAGAAACAACCGTCCACCTGGAGTACTGCATCGGGCACTACAGCATTTACCCAGGACAGAGTGCCAATTAATACATACATTTACATACATACCACACACTATGCGCATACACACAGCTCAATTTAGAGTATACAGTTTACCTGATTTCCATGTTTTTGGACTGGGGGAGGAAACCGGAGTCCCTGGAGGAAACCCACAGAGACACGGGGAGGACATAGAAACTCCACCCAGATAGAGACTTGAACCCAAGACCCCAGTGCTGGGAGGTGAATGTACTAACCACTTAGCCGCCCATTATGCAATTACTGTTTTCGCACCTGCTCAATCGAACCGCACTAAAGGTACAAATGAATCCATGAGTCCATTTTAACCAATTAGTACATGCCATTTGCACGTTTTAAACTGCACAAGGCATACTTTTCCTGTCATTATGACAGCAAAGACACACTGATGCGCCCAAAATCAAGCTGCGTGTTTGACGACTCGCCTAAAAATCGCTAAAATAGGGTCCATTCACACCTCTGTGTAATTACATGACATTAACAAGTGATATCAGCACAAAGTCTTGTTACACTGAGGAATTAGGTGTTGAAGATGAACTGCACCTCCAAGAAACACACCACCCAACATGCACTTGAAAGCAGTTTCAAGGAAAACTGTGGCACCTAAAATCAAGGAGTAGGGAACAAATAAATAAAGGACACTCGGGCCTATCTAAACACTAGTGCTTATTTAAGCATGATTTCTATCTTGAGGACACTTTTTTCCATAAATAAACATCCCAACAACAAGCGGGAGCTGTTGTTTCCTGAGGTAAACATCCTGTCAGCTAATTACAGGGGGCTAAGATCGTTCAAAGCCAATATTAGTTTGCCCTGGGCGTCCATTACTGCTAGACCCCATAGAAGTGCCGGTGAAGGTCGACTCCCTCAATCAGCCCATTACTGTTATCATGTCAGTCCAGAAATCATGAATCTCCCGAACGTCAGCCGCCCTGAACTTCTTAACCTTCTTCCGTCACTGCATTTTAATTCAGTTTAAAAGTGCAAGCAGGGCAGAGACAAATTATATCACAGTTAATTACGGGACAACATGGACAGAAAACAATAAACTACGTGTCAAATATAATAAACATCTGCAGACCGAACACATAGGCTGCTTTAAAACTTAAGATCCCACACTTAGGTTTGAATCAGCTCAATAAATGAGCAGCTCAATAATGATTTTCCTTGAAAGTGATAGAGGTCACATGACCAATTAAAATTGAAAAAGTGTTAATCAAACCAGAATATGTAAGTAAGTAAGTAGCACCTCTTGCTTAGACGACAGCTTTTCACATCTTGGCTGGATTTTCTCAGTCAGCTTTATGAGGTAGAGTCACCTGGAATCCAGGCTTTCAGTTAACAGCTGTGCTGAACTCATCAAGAGTTAATTACTGGAATTCTTGTCTCTTAATGTGTTTGAGAGAATCAGTTGTAAAGTTGTGAAGAGGTAGAGTAACAGGTATACAGTGAAAAGCTCTATTTGAATAATGTTCTAATCCATATCATAGCAAAAACTACGTAACTAAGTAAAGAAAAAGTCAGTCAATCCAAACATTTTCAAAAACTTTGAAAGTATCCTGAATGTTATGATGAAACTGGCTCTCATCAGGGCTGCCCCAGGAAAGGAAGAGCATAAGTTACCTCTGTTGCATAGAGCACAGAGTTACCAGCCTCAAAAACCTCAAGTTAACAGCTCTTCAGACCAGACTAGAGCACCTAAATTATTTTAAATGCATGTTGTGTTCCTTTATAGTCTGGCGAAAATTAATTATTCTTTTACTATGACAGAAAAAAGAAAAGAAAGAACGAGAACATGTTTTCTAACTTTTGACTGGTATTGCATTAAATCAAATGATGAATCAATGATTGTAGCGTTTGACTTCATAACACAGAAAAAACATGTTTTGGTAACACTTTACTTGGATGGTCCATTTTATGGCCTTGTTGATGCTTAACTGACATTCAACTAACACTGAATTAAATGTCCATTAAATTGAACTTAACCCTATGTTGAATGTAAATGATTCAATATAGAATCTAACCGTACACCTAACCCTACCCTTAACCCTTAATCAACCATAAAATCTAACACTACACCTAACCCTAACCTTAACCCTTAATCAACCCTAAAATCTAACCCTACACCTAACCCTAACCTTAACCCTTAATCAACCCTAAAATCTAACCCTACACCTAACCCTAACCTTAACCCTTAATCAACCATAAAATCAAACCCTACACCTAACCTTAACCTTAACCCTTAATCAACCATAAAATCAAACCCTACACCTAACCCTAACCTTAACCCTTAATCAACCATAAAATCTAACACTACACCTAACCCTAACCTTAACTCTTAATCAACCATAAAATCTAACCCTACACCTAACCCTAACCTTAACCCTTAATAAACCATAAAATCTAACCCTACACCTAACCCTAACCTTAACCCTTAATCAACCATAAAATCAAACCCTACACCTAACCTTAACCTTAACCCTTAATCAACCATAAAATCTAACACTACACCTAACCCTAACCTTAACTCTTAATCAACCATAAAATCTAACACTACACCTAACCCTAACCTTAACCCTTAATAAACCATAAAATCTAACCCTACACCTAACCCTAACCTTAACCCTTAATCAACCATAAAATCTAACCCTACACCTAACCCTAACCTTAACCTAAACCTAAAATCTAACCTTAAACCCAATCCTAAAATATTAAGATAAGCGTTTGGGTTAGAGTTGAATGTAGGGTTATATTAAATAGAGAATCAGTTACTTTCACCTTTTAGTTCATTTGCATTTAATAGACATGTAGTTGAATGTCAGTTGAGCATCAAAGAGGCCATCAAATGGACCATCCAAGTAAAGTGTTACCCATGTTTTTTTGGCTCTGTATGGCTACTGCACTTGTACATAGCTCCACATCGAAGGAAGGGGCAAAGATTCCACACTAGTAAACTGAGCTTATCTGTGACTTTTTACACAAAAAGCATCAAAACAGAGTAAACTCATTTTTGGTTATTTTGGCCCTTTGATGTTGCTCATATGCTAGCTGACTAGCATGGTCAGATTGATTATTTTAGCAACTCTCAAACCATAAAATACCACATGCTGGTCAAGATTTATGCTGGTCATCTAGGTGACATATTGCAAAAGTTCCACACTAGATAAATAATGTTGCTATTTATACACAAGCCTCAAATAATTCAGTACCATTCACTTTATTTAAGAGTAAATGGGCCCTATTTTAGTGATAGATGGTGTATAGTGCCTCCATCAATTGTGTATCATACAGCTGGTTGTAGGGCGTGTCATGTGTCTTTGGTGTTGTGAGGGAGAAAAAAAATATGAACAAAAGGAATTATCTTTAATTAATCATGGATGTGGTTAATATTGGGCGTAATGTAAAATAAACTAATCATCAGTGTGCCAGTAGTCATTCCCTTTAAGAGGCAGGTGAGCTCTGACTTTGGCACATTCATATCTTAACAGTGCGCCACTTTTGTGCTTCTCAGCAGAGGATACTGACCTGCATGTTTATGATGTGAAGATACACCGGCAGCTCATTTAAGGGAACAGTAATGTCATTTTATTCTTTATTCTGTTTATTGTTGAGTTTAAAGTCGGGTTTGCGCTCTGCAGTGTGTCTGTGTATCCATGTGTGTTTGACCATGCTTATGCGTGGATAAGATGACTGAAGATAATATTGGATCGCTGACTGTTGACTGTTGTCAGGATTTTAATCAGTCAGTGGCGCACCTGTATTTTTTCTTCAAGATTAAAACATGACAGAAATTTACCTGAACACACCACCTCACTTCCAGACCACCACGACCATTAGCCATTAATGTAGATATATTCTTAAACTTAAATTCTGAAGCTATTCTAATAGGGCCCAGAGTCACTAAACCTGCAAGAAGGTGCTTCTACAAAGAATTACGTTTAATTTTGGCTTTGGAGACCAAAGTCTCTGACCAAAGCTCAGATCACTTTGTCTCTGTCTTTGTCTCTTCCCATTGTTTTGACAGGCACTTTAATAATGAGGTCCATTTCTGTCTGTTCTGTCCAACTCAGACAGAAGTTTGAGCTGAAAAAGGACAAGCTTTCAATCTTCAAACAAGTGTCTCTGAAGTTTCTCGCGGCTGCATTGAGCATTAAGAGCAATAGAGCTCAGTATGTGTTACAGGAATGATGATTAAAGGGCCAGCTGTTCATCAGAAATAGTCTTTGCTTTTATACACAGAGCAGATTTAACACTGGCCTATTGTTAAGAATTACCATCAGCAAATGCTAAGTGGTCCTCGAAGCCTGAAGAGGCGTCTATATAGGGCATATATATATATGCATGCTGACGAGAGACTCAAAGCCGGCACTGTCCTCCATTCTCGAGCCAGAGTACCAGCGCAACACATGATGCGTGCATCTCATGTCAGAATAGTGTGCTGTATGCACATGTATAATGCCAGTGGGAGATAAAGGAGCTTTTTCCTTTTTTACTCTCCTCTCGGAAATATTGAAATTCTCATGGAAGGGCTGTGGGATAAGGGCTGTGGGATTATGGCGGGGGCAGCGGCAGCCTCCTCTCTGAGCTGACAGTGATAGCAGAAACATGACAGTAGGTTGTCTAATTAGACCAGTCAAGCATTCAACGAATTCACCCTTTTTTTGTCGTCCTATTCTTCCGTATTACCGTTTTCCAATTAGCTTAAATCTCCCCACTTCTCTCCAGTTTTATTTGTGGTTTAAAAACAATCGTGCATCCATTAAAGACGGAGATTATGAAATATAATGTCCGGCCATATAATTTCCAGCGCTGTAATAAAACTGATTCATCTGCGTGAAATGCATCACAGTAACAGATATGAAGAAAAGCCCAGGCCAGTTAACAGTTAACTGGACAAATGGAGTATTAATAACTGGTGGAGGGAAATTGTCCTCATAATGTAAATGCAGTATTTTTTGTATGAGCAGGAGAAACAGCTTATCTGCCGAAAAAGAAAAGCTTTTTAATCTATCGTCGGTTTCTCTGCGAAGCAAAAAAAACACACCGAAGGGCAAATTCTAACAAAGCGAAGCAGCACTTGGTATTCATACACACCGGCTCAGCACGGTGATGGCATACTCAAACATGGTCTGTGATGTTGCATACGAGATCAGGGCAATTCTGTGAAGCTGTGTCTGTGTGTGGAGTGGAGTGGTGGTGGCGGTGGTGTGGTGGTGGTGTGGTGGAGTGGGGTAGAGTGAGGTCAAGTGACAGGGTGGAGTGAAGTAGAGAGGGTTTGGAGGTGAAGAGGGGCAGAGTGAGGTCTAGAAGGGTAGAATGAGGTAGAGTGGGGTGATGGTGCAATTGGGTGGAGTGATGGAAGATTGGTGTGGGTTGGTGATTGTGGTGGAGTGGGGTAGAGTGAGGTCAAGTGACAGGGTGGAGTGAAGTAGAGAGGGGTTGGTGGTGAAGAGGGGCAGAGTGAGGTCTAGAGGGGTAGAATGAGGTAGAGTGGGGTGATGGTGCAATTGGGTGGAGTGATGGAAGATTGGTGTGGGGTGGTGATTGTGGTGGAGCTGGGTAGAGTGATGGAAGATTGTTGTGGGTTGGTGATTGTGGTGGAGTTGGGTAGAGTGATGGTAGGTTGGTGTGGGGTGGTGATGGTGATAGGGTTGGGTAGAGTGATTGGGGATTGGTGTGGGGTGGTTATGGGGATAGGGTTGGGTAGAGTAAAGGTGGGTTGGTGTGGGGTGGTAATAGTGGTGCAGTTGGGTAGAGTGATGGAAGATTGGTGTGGGGTGGTGATTGTGGTGGAGTTGGGTAGAGTGATGGTAAGTTGGTGTGGGGTAGAAAAGGTGCAGTTGGGTAGTGTGATGGCGGATTAATGTGGCGAGGTGATATGCAGTTGGGTAGAGTGATGGTGAATTGGTGCGGGGTGGTGATGGTGCATTGGGGTAGAGTGATGGTGGACTGGTGTGGGGTGGTGATGGTGCAGTTGGGTAGTGTGATGGCAGATTAATGTGGCGAGGTGATGTGCAGTTGTGTAGAGTGATGGTGGATTGGTGCGGGGTGGTGATGGTGCAGTTGGGTAGTGTGATGGTGGACTGGTGTGGGAATGTGATGGTGCAGTTGGGTAGAGTGATGGTGGAGTAGTGTGGGGTGGTGATGGCGCAGTTGGGAAGTGTGATGGTGGATTAATGTGGCGAGGTGATGTGCAGTTGGGTAGAGTGATGGTGGACTGGTGTGGGGTGGTGATGGTGCAGTTGGGCAGAGTAATGGTGGAGTAGTGTGGGGTGGTGATGGCGCAGTTGGGTAGAGTAATGGTAAGTTGGTGTGGGGTGGTAAAGGTGCAGTTGGGTAGAGTGATGGTGGAGTAGTGTGGGACGGTGATGGTGCAGTGGGTTGTGTGATGGTGGATTGGTGTGGGTTGGTGATGGTGCAGTGGGTAGTGTGATGGTGGATTGGTGTGGGTTGGTGATGGTGCAGTGGGTAGTGTGATGGTGGATTGGTGTGGGATGGTGATGGTGCACTGGGTAGTGTGATGGTGGATTGGTGTGGGTTGGTGATAATGGTGGGGTTGGGTAGAGTAATGATCGGTTGGTGATGGTAGAATAGGGTGGTGGTGAAGTGGGTAGAGTTGGGTATAGTTGGGTAGAGTTGGGTGTAGTGAGGTGATGGAGCTGATGTTTTTGGAAGAAGTTTTAGTTTGTTAACATAATTCTTGCATAGTAGGAACCACCTAGCAACACCATAGCAACAGCCTATGGACACCTTAGCAACATCTAACAATGCATTAACAACTGCACAGCAACTCCAAAGCAACCACCTAGGAAAAACTTAACAACACCATAGCAAAACACCTTGCATACCATAGTAATCACACTGGATACCATAATAGCCACCAAGCACAAATGCTGCACAACTGCTTTTCTAGTTGTATAATGTGCACAGTTTTCATCCTTTGCTTCTGAAAATCTGGAACTCTGTTAAATTTAAAGGTGCAGCTTTAGACCTCCGCTGACTTTGGGTCGGGTATTTTATTATTCGCACTTGAGTTTGCATTACCTGCTTCAAAGCTTTTCAGTAACGGATGTTGTTCAGTTTTTGTTTAGTTTTTTCTTCCTTTTCGATCACTTTGAATGTTTGCATTATTAATGTGGAGAGCTGTCACCCACTCCAAAACTCATTTAATGATTAAAATTTAAAGAGGCTAAAAAATGAAGTTTGGGAGCTCGTGGTGAACTTGTCTGAGCCACTGAATGGCCGTCAGGTCTGCAGGCATGTACTGAAAAAAAAAAAAAGTTAAATTTACTTAAAAAAAGTTTTGCAACTTTCTGCATTTGCTTTTTTAAAAAATAAATTTAATTTCATGTAAATTTAAGTAACTTCAACTATGTTTCAAGACTTAAATGTTACATAGAGTAAATAAGTGAACTGAACTTCAGTCAATCCTTTCCTTTAGTAACATTAACTTAATTTCTGCATAAAATATTACCTAATTACAATTACTTAATTTATACAAAATTACTCAAATACTTTATGGTACATAATATATTATAATTTCTGAAATTTAAATATTTTTAGTTAAAACACACATATTACACTGTCTCAACACATGGATGGCATGTAACAGTGTAATATGTGTGTTTTAACAAAAAATATTAAAATATATTTTAAATATTTAAAACACACATATTACACTGTCTCAACACAAGAATGTATTAAATGCCATCCACGTGTTAATGCAGTGTAATATGTGTGTTTGTCACGTCTTGGCCTCGTCTCGTGTCTCTGTGTGTCTTCCCCACGTGACCTGTGCTCCCCTGTGTCTCCCGTCTCAGTACTTTTCCACCTGTGTCTAATTTGTAGCTCCGCCCCTTCCCCAGGTGTTTCCAATTCTAGTGTGTTTTATGTTACTATAAATAGCCTTGTCCTCCGTCGGTCTTTGCACCTTCCTCTGTTGTTTGTCTCGCCACGTTTACTATAGTTTGTTCACGGTTTCGTTACGCTCTATGTATTTCTTGTATATTTCTAGTCACGTTTCTTGTCTGTTTGTTTCTTTGTTTATTTTGTATATATTTACGTATTTATCCGTTGTATATATTCCCTAACCTTGTTTTGTTCTTATCTGTTTAGCTTAGCTCTGTATTGGTTTTCCCTGTTTGTTTATGTATATATATTTATTCGTTATTCCCCTGTTTGTTTGTTTGTTTGTTTACTTATTATTCATTAAAGTTTGTCTTACCCGCTTTTACGTCCGCCTCCCATCTGGTCCCGCGTTACAGTGTTTTAACTAAAAATATGTATAGTTTTTTTTTGTTTAAATATGTAAATATTGTATAAATTAGGTAATTGTAATATTGTATGCAGAAATTAAGTAAAGTTTACTAAAAGAAAGAATTGACTGAAGTTCAGTTCACTTATTTACTCCATGTAACATTTAAGTCTTGAAACCGAGTTGAAGTTACTTAAATTTATCTGAAATTAAATTTACTTAAAAAAGCAAATGCAGAAAGTTGAGGAACTTTTTTAAAGTAAATTTTACTCAGCATTTTTCTCAGTGTGGGTCTCTCTGAAACAAAGGCTTGGCTCTGCGTGAGAGTCTTTAGTAGCAGGGCATTGAAGGGAAATGCTTCTCCTGCATTGTCAGGCCATTACTTCTCTTATGAATTGAATTTTCCAGCTCCTGCCCATATGGCTCTTCCCTGCATTAATTATTCCGTACAAAGGAGTTAGAGAATGGCATTCAGGGCCAGAGGATGAGTCAT
Source organism: Astyanax mexicanus (assembly GCF_023375975.1). NCBI lineage: Eukaryota > Metazoa > Chordata > Actinopteri > Characiformes > Acestrorhamphidae > Astyanax > Astyanax mexicanus. The sequence goes on along the minus strand of NC_064410.1, from coordinate 56,583,865 downwards.
TCTTCTCAATCAAGCTGTGTGCACACACTGCCCTGCTGCCTCATCAAATACTCTTTCTCAACTGACATGACATTGATGGCATGTGTGACGGCCGCTCTGAGAACATGCTGCTCTGTATTCATTCACTAAAGCCATAAATCCCCGTAGCATGCATACTGTAGGCCTATATATAGCAGGGCTGTGCACTGACTAGAATTTAACAATAAAATGCAATACATACATCTCTGGAAAACACTTCAGTTTATGAATCAGTTTCTCTGCTAGTTTTGCTATCTACAGGTACAGTACAGGCTAAAAGTTTGGACACACCTTCTCATTCAATGCATTTTCTTTTTTCATGACTATTTACATTGTAGATTCTCACTGAAGCATCAAAACTATGAATGAACACATTTGGAGTTTTATGTACTTAATAAAAATGAGCTGAACCTCCACAGTCACCGGACCTGAACCCAATCCAGATGGTTTGGGGTGAGCTGGAGCACAGAGTGAAGAAGGCAAAGGAGCAACAAGTGCTAATAAACACCTCTGGGAACTCCTTCCTTCAAGACTATTGGAAATCTTTTCATTTCAGGTGACCACCTCTTGAAGCTCATTGAGAGAATGATCCCAAGAGTGTGCAAAGCAGTAATCAGAGCAAAGGGAGGCTATTTTAAAGAAACTAGAATATAAATCATGTTTTTAGTTATTTCACCTTTTTTGTTAAGTACATAAAACTCCACGTGTGTTCATTCATAGTTTTGATGCTTCAGTGAGAATCTACAATGTAAATAGTCATGAAAATAAAGAAAACGCATTGAAAAAGAGAAGGTGTGTCCGAACTTTTAACCTGTACTGTTTATGTTTGAGTAAAATAAACATTGTTGTTTTATTCTATAAACTACAGACAACATTTCTCCCAAATTCCAAATAAAAATATTATCATTCAAATCACTTATTTGCAAAAATTGAGAAATGGCTGAAATAACAAAAAAAAAATAAGATGCAGAGCTTTCAGACCTCAAATAATGCAAAGAAAACAAGTTCATATTCATAGTAATAAGCTTTAAGAGTTCAGAATTAAATAGAAATCAGTATTGGGTGGAATAACCCTGGTGTCTAATTACAGTTTTCATGCATCTTTACATTGTGTTCTCCTCCACCAGTCTTTCACACTGCTTTTGGATGACTTTATGCCTTTACACTCCTGGTGCAAAAATTCATTCAAGCAGTTCAGTTTGGTTTAATGGCTCTTGATCATGCATCTTTTTCCTGTATATTTTCCAGAGGTTTCCAATTTAGTAACATTATGTAAAGAAACTCTTTTTTTAATCATTTTTAAGTGGTCTCTAATTTTTCATTTTCATTTCCAGAGTCGTATAATGATACAAAGGTTATATTACTCAATATTTTACAGAAACTGTCAATGAAAATTGTATAAAAACACGCTATCATATTTTTAAAAATCTAAGTAAACTAAACATTTACTTTTTTATCCAATCAGAACAGTGGAATCTAGAGTATCATGCTGGTATCTATTGTGTGGGGTCTAAACACAACACTAAATGTGTAAAACTACTGTCTGACACCAACCTTTACATGTAAACTAATAATTAAAAATGGATTCTGTGCTTTTAAAAATCTTATACAATGTTGCAACATCTTGATAAATCGATCATTTCTTACAAGAAAAAGTATGTGAACCCAAAGGGTTGCATGCAAACATATCATCATTTTTTGCGTGGTATTAGTTTAAGCAGACTGTGTTTGTCTGTTGTTGTGACTTAGATGAAGATCAGAACACATTTAATGACCAATTTATGCAGAAATCCAAGTTTAGAGAGATAGATACAATCTAAGACCCATTGTTAACACATACAGGGGTTGGACAATGAAACTGAAACATCTTTTATTTTAGTGTGGGAGGTTTCATGGCTAAATTGGAGCAGCCTGGTGTTAAATCTTCATTAATTGCACATTGCACCAGTAAGAGCAGAGTGTGAAGGTTCAATTAGCAGGGTAAGAGCACAGTTCTGCTCAAAATATTGCAATGCACACAACATTATGGGTGACATACCAGAGTTCAAAAGAGGACAAATTGTTGGTGCACGTCTTGCTGGAGCATCTGTGACCAAGACAGCAAGTCTTTGTGATGCATCAAGAGCCACGGTATCCAGGGTAATGTCAGCATACCACAATGAAGAACCAACAACATCCAACAGGATTAACTGTGGACGCTGTAAGAGGAAGCTGTCTGAAAGGGATGTTCGGGTGCTAACCCGGATTGTCTCCAAAAAATATAAAACCACGGCTGCACAAATTACGGCAGAATTATGTGCAAATATATGGCAAATAGAGGCAGGGTGGTGATTAAATAACTTCCTCTTGACTTTGCTAACACTCCTGTTGTTGCTAAATGCAATCAAATACTCACAGCAATGCTTCAAAATCTAGTAGAGAGTCATTTTTGGGAAAGTAGAGAGAACCATTTTAACAAAAGCAGGATAAATTATTTTTATTACCCTGGATTTTAGAAGAAACAATAAACAAGCTGGTGTCCCAATATTTTTGTCAGACAAAAAAAAGCTTCATGCAGAATTACTAACCCTACAGTTCCTCAGAAATTATTATTTATTTATCTAAATCCAAAATGCTACTCTATGCTAGATTTGTGCTGGTTATGTTGGCACTGCATTTCATTTTACCACCTAATGCTATGTTTCCTTGGTTGTACCAATAAAACGTAATGACATAATAAATATTAAATGGCTTCTGAAAGCAGCTCAAGGCCTTTCCTCGCTGTCTGCTGCCTTTATAATCAGTGGTTAATCAGCTTTCTTAAGCACACACATTTTCAAGGAACATAAATGGAAAATATTGTTGGTAAAAACTCATATAGGCATGCCAGGGGAGGGATAGTGGTATTTTACAAAAGCTGCCTGTAAATAATACATTTCAGCTCACTGTATATTAAATATGTAACTGTAATATTTAAAGGACTGAAGCTCTAATCTGTGGAATGCAAAATTTGCAATGTTTTTTGACGTATATATGCGTGTCAATGTGCATTTGGTATCGTGAAAGCTCAAAAAATACGCCTTGTGCAGCTTAAAATGTTTAAAAGGTATGTGCTAATCCTCTAAATTAATCACGGGTGTGTTTTGAGAGTGTGCCAGTTGTCATTCCCTTTAAGAGGCAGGTGAGCTCTGACTTTGGCATGTTCATATCTTAACAGCGTGGTGCTTTTGTGCGTCTCAGCAGAGACAGATACTGACCTGTTCGTTCACACTGTGAAGATACACCAGCAGCTCAGTTAAGGGAACAGACTTGTTATTTTATTCTTTATTCTGTTTATTGTTGAGTTAAAAGTCGGATTTGTGTGTGTGTGTTTACGAGGGGGTGTACGAGTGCTGGGTGTTTCTATAGTAATGGATTCTGATGATTGACTGTTGTCAGGGTTTTAATCAGTCAGTGGAGCTCCTGTGTTTTCTGCTGGCAAAATAGAAACACGTCAGATATTTACCTGAACACATCTCACTTCCAGACCTCCACACCCATCAGTGTAGATTTATTCCTAAACTCTGACAGTATTTTGCAGCGGGGGGCCCAAGGCATGAAAATAGACTGTTGACGGGGTGTAAGATAGCAATGAGCATCACAATGCACCTTATGCAGGGTGTATGATAGGGCCTCTTATGTTCAGTCATAGCAGACATGGTTCACACTTATTGTGGACTGGCGTATAGAACCAGTGTGTGAAGAAGGGTCTGTCTGTAGAAATGCATAAACTTGGATTTAAGCCAGCAGTTTCAGATATTATTGAGAATGTTTATACTGGTGTACCATGGAGACCTCTAGACCGAACTCCTTTCTTTTATTTCTTTTATTTTCTATAAGCAACACCATAAAAGTGATTTGGTGCTACAGAGTAGCTCATGTATGGACTAATAAATAACTAATGTATTACGTAATGTGTTACTGATTCCAAATTAACCATGCATAAACGCTTTAACGTTGACAGCCCCAATTTTCAAACATTTTAAATGTATTTGTCACATACATGGATTGGACAGTGAAACTGAAACACCTGTCATTTTAGTGTGGGAGGTTTCATGGCTAAATTGGAGCAGCCTGGTGGCCAATCTTCATTAATTGCACATTATTGCACCAGTAAAAGCAGAGTGTGAAGGTTCAATTAGCAGGGTAAGAGCACAGTTCTGCTCTAAATATTGCAATGCACACAACATTATGGGTGACATACCAGAGTTCAAAAGAGGACAAATTGTTGGTGCACGTCTTGCTGGAGCATCTGTGACCAGGACAGCAAGTCTTTGTGATGTATCAAGAGCCACGGTATCCAGGGTAATGTCAGCATACCACCAAGAAAGACCAACCACATCCAACAGGATTAACTGTGGACGCTGTAAGAGGAAGCTGTCTGAAAGGGATGTTCGGGTGCTAACCTGGATTGTATCCAAAAATAAATAAAACCACACCTCAACTCTCCTTTTTTCACCAGAACTGTCCATCAGGACAATACAAATTATTGTGGTCTAAAACCAGGTGATTCAGCTTCATTGTCCAACCCCTGTACATAATGATACACAGTATGACCCACAGTGAAATGCTTGGAACGACAGTCTGCTCTTAGTGACACAACAGTTACTAAGCTACATTTTCTAACTTTTAAACTACACAATTTAAAGTGCAAAAATTCAAATGTGTAAAATAACGAGGTAGAAAGAATAAAATACTAAGATTAACAATATAAAAACCTGGAGTCAACAAAATATATGAACAAAAATAAGCTAAAATAATCTAAACAAAGGAACAAAAGGATAGAATTTACTTTAAATATAGTTTATAAATAGCAAATTCTAATGCATACATTGTTTTTTTTTCTAGTGCAATAAAGTCAAAAGGTCAAAACAGGACAGATAGCAGTTCAACGTACGGTAAAATATTCATAAGTGCCGCGGTTCGATACGCTTCAAGAACATCTGCCTGGCTGATTCTGAAGCACCCCACGGACATCCTCCAACATCGTAATCAGTCATCATGTCAAAACAACCGCAATTTCCGAGATTGTTCAGAGCTGGCGTAATTAGCTGCAGGAGTCGCGTCACGTGGCGGCAGCCGGCTCAAACCTGCCGCCCGCCAGCCCGCGGTCCCTCGCCTCCTCTTCAGCCTGGCTCGTCCATCACGCCCAACGGCAGCGCAGACAGAGTCGGGCTTCTTGAAAGCCAAATTACACAACAATCACAGCGGACTCTCCAATCACCGCCTTTATAAAGGCTTTTTTAAGACACTTCACTGGCAATGCAGGGAGAAAAATACACTTTTTACACACTTACTGGAAAAAGGAAATTACCTGGAAAAAGACAAATTCTGTGATCTAAATTTAATCTGTTTATTCTACCAAAATAAACCCTCGCGCAGATAAGTACACCATCTGGAGTTTTTTTTTTTGTTCTCCCCTGCAGAGAATGAGAACGATGTGCCCTTCAGGATGATCTGAAGATGAGAGCAGATCAGCTTCATCTCGGCGAGGATCAATCGCTCTCAGTGTGAGAAAGGCCTGGTCAACAAGAGGTGAAGCCCATAAACCCATCAAATACCACTCGGATCAATTCCCAACGATGCTAAGAGGTGACCCAAATCTCCTTTAATACAGAGTCATATATATATATAAAAAAAGTTAGCTGTTACTCAGCATTGGGTACATCCTTTAAAAAATGTGATACACTTTATTATTATTACAAGTATTACAGTATTTTTCACAGTGCACTTTAAATCAATTTTTCTACAGAGTTTTTTACACAAGCAAATAAACTGTAAAACAAACCCCAAAAAAACTAGCAGAATAGCAGCAGTTCATTATTAGTGACATTTGTTTTGGAGAGGACGGAGATAGATTGTCTTAACCCAGCCGCCGTTCCACAGTTCAGAGATCAGCCTCCCCGGATTATTGAGGCTGGCTCCGCCCACACTCACACCTGAACTGAATCTTTGCCTGATTAGTCTTGCTATATACAGTATATCTGACTGATAGTGGTTTTAACCAATCAAAGCTTTTTAAAATGGCTTCTGTCCCCACGTGTGACTGTGTGCCCCTTCTCCTGATTTTGAGAAGGGTGTAGTAATGAATCTATTAGCAAAGTCACAGGACAGTCTAACCAATCAGATTCATGATTTTCACTCCGGGGGCGGGGCCATGGCTGTCTAACCCCTTCTCGGCTAACTATTTAATTGCGGCTGCAAATGAGACAGATATTGTCATATTATATTAAAAAGGCTTTTTAAAGGCTGTTCCTTCAAAGTGAAGCTAATTCACAATAATAGGCCGCCTGACTGGTGAGTTTTTGTGTGTACGTAATGTTTTGGCTGCCCTGGTGTACTGTAGACATACAAATGAGTCATCTATGTTGAACGGTTGTACTTGTAGGCAAATTAAGCGTTTATTGTTGGGTCTATTGTACACTTTTGTAGTTTGTAGATGTGTTTGTGGGCTGTTGATGTGTATTAAGTTAATATAACGCAAAACAGAGAATATGTAGTTATTGTAGTATTTTTCTATGTGTCGGCCGGCGGCGGTGGGGTGGGGGGGATGTGGGGATGATTACAGAAGGGATACCCACTATATTCACTGCACGCCACTGTTGTGTAGGTGTAAATCTAAAAGTTTAATCATTAATTGTTCCTGTTAAACATTATCCTTTTGATATTATTTTGATGATGAGTGTTTTTTTATTAATCAGACATGTCTTGTTCGATTGACTGAGCACTCACAGCACAGCTTCCGTAGTCTTGCGTAGTACTGGATTATCCTTTTATCCCCACCTTTGCGATCTGCCTTAGATTTAAACCAACAAGAAGACTGCAAAAAAGAAGAAAAAGCTGAAGAAGAAAAAGACGAAGAAGAAAAAAAAAACCAATAAGATCTGACTCAGTATAGCACAGAAACTCGGGATAACAAAAGTCAACAATTTGAAAAGTCTCAAAAGAATGGGCATCTATCAGCCACACTGACTGAGGAAAAAGAAAAAATACCAGATAACAGAAGATGATGGTAAAAAAATAAACAAAAAAAAAGCATCTGTCACTTCTTTGTTGATGCAGTGGTGAAGATAACACCATTTACATCACAACTGGAAAGGTCACACCTTGAGACTCAACCCCCTCATTATCCCCAGGAATAGAAACAGCAGGTAAGAATCCTCTATAATATAAACAGATGTGTGAGACAACTGGAAAAATGAAGTGTTATGGACAAGTGAGTGAAAGATGAACCTTTAATAACGGTGATGATCATGTGAAGGAACAATAAGAAGAAAGGATCTTTGGTCAACGCACCAAAACAATGCCCCAAAATCATCACTGTGACTGGAAGTTCGACCAGAGACCAGTTCATCAAGGGGCACAAAGCGTTTGAAGCTGGAAGTTGCTGCTGATTCTACCCTAAAAAACAAGGTTATTCAGGTTTTTTTAATAAAGGCAATGGTTCTATTTAAAGGAACGATCTGTAGGAAGCATAAATGTTTGTAGCTGGTTCTTGTTTTCTTGACATAAATCAGAAGTTACCTGTTATTATTGTGAATTATATATAAAATGTGTCATTAAAAGAAGATGATTACTGTATTTTTTGGACTACAAGGTGCACCAGATTATACAGCGCACTATTAATGAAGGTCTATTTTATGGTCTCTTTTCATACGTAAGGCTCACCAGTTATTAAGACACATTAAGTGACACTAGTAAGAATGCCTACATCGAAGTGAGCAAGGGTGTCGCCATTGCTGGATGTTAATCTGCACATATTTCTCTCCTGAAAAATGTTTATTTGGGTGAGTAAATCTCTTCATTTATTTACAGTAAGCATAGATTTCCAAATTTTGTCTAAGGATGAGTTTTCAGTTCAGCAATAGGGCTGTGTTCAGCAGCATTAGCATTAGCTGCTAATCGCGGTGCTAGTGTGATTTTGAGTGCTCTGGTGGCTTTACTGCTACTGAATATCTGACAGTTAAAATCCATACATAAGGCGCACTGGACTTTTAAGCGCACTTCAGATTTTAAGAAAAATTAAAGGATTTTTAAGCGTTTTCTGAATTGATTTAGTCAATTCAGAACAGTTTTACAATCATCTTCCCCAGAATACTAATCTGTTTCACCTGTGTCCTAGTTCTAGTCTGATTGAGATGCTGTAGCATGATCATAAACAAGATTTTTATGCTGGAAAACCCTCCAATGTGTCTGAATTAAAACAATTTTGTTAAAGAAGAGTGGAACAAAATTCCTCCACAGAGATGTGAAAAACTTGTTTTTGGTAAAGCTTGATTGCAGTCGTTGCAGACAAGTTATTAGGTTTAGGGGCAAACACATTGGTTTGGATAGTTATTTTTCCATTAATAAATAAGATTATCATTTAAAATATGCTTTTTATATTTATCTTTGTCTGATATTGAAGTTTGTATGAAAATCAGAAATTAGAAGATATCAGTATGACAAAAAAGCAAAAACAAAAGACATTTTATTGGGGCAAATTATTTGAACTGGATCTGACTAGTATTTTGAGCATTATTATTTTCTTTTTATTATTATGGTTAAATAATATTAACCAAGCACTAAAAATAACCAGATTAAAAATAATTGCTAATTGCTTTAGTGTTGATCTATAATTTTTACTGACTTTCATTTATTTGAGGAAAACCTACACTACAAAAAGTCATGTACTTAGAAGTCCAATATTAGAACAGTACACCCCATAAAGAGTCAATACAAGAATACTAGATTCAAAAGACCCCTAGTAGGAAGCTTATGTACATAGCCTAAACAATTCTGCTTCATATACAGTATGTGAATAATTCACCGGGAAAAGCTTCATTCATTTTGTAATCTGAGTTGAATTTGATGTAAATATGTATTATAAAATGATTCCATAATCGACATTTTTAAAAATAGATTTTGTCTGGCTATCCGCTGCAAATAATGTGTCTCTTTTTGACTGAAGCGACAGAGCGGAGTAATCTGCCAATTAGGAAGAGCTTATGACAGATAAGCCTGAGAGATGAGGAGCAAAATTACATAATAAAAGCCACAGCACCTCTACTGTACCACTATATCTCTCATTGTACTGTACAGAATCTTCTAGTCTAGACTAAACCCTTAGAAACCTACAGACGGATTTACGTCCAGAATCGCACCTTGTGTTCTCAGCTTAATTACTCAGGAATCCCTTCACACATAAATATAATCCATATATGGTTAGAAAGGGCAGAACTTACTCTTTCTAAAAATAGTGATCACATCCCAGTGTGGTAAAGCTAAATCTACAAGAAACCCATTGAGAAAAAAAACACCCTAAAAAAGTGAAATCTCCTTCCCCAACCAATATTATTCACCTTTAGTGCTTCAAACATATTTATATGATGTTTCAAACCAAATAATATCAGTAAATAAAGACTCAAAAGTGTCCACAGAAAAAGTGTGAAACTACCTGCTTTACTCAAACTAAAGCTAGGTATGTTGTGCGCACTACTTTATATAGTTTTTATTTTACTTGCACATTTTTACTTGTAAGTAGTTATTTTGCACTAAACATTTTATATATTTAGACTAAAAAGTTTATATTTTTGTATATAGTTTTCTTTGTGTGTCCTGAATAAAATACTGACAGGCATAGGCTGCTCTGAGTGTCAGGTTTTTAATAAGTTAATCTACATGTATCAGGGTTTCCGCCACGTTCATTTCAGTGCGGCGGTCCGCCACGCCTTCGTTCTTCCCCGCCACCCTTCGTGAAAATTCGGAGCCCGGCGTTTTTCCCGCGCTTGATCAGCGTTGACCCGCCCTCTCTCGTTTCTGACACTGGAATTTGATCATCTCGACAGGACACCGGCTGTCAAACTGGACAACTGAATCCGAGGTATGTGGCACTGAAATGATGTTTTTTTATATTTGTGAACAAGTTGTTGAACATTGTTCAAGGGTTATATCGGTAATATGTTGTAGACGTAGCCTACACAACACGGCTGGTTTCGCATGTTGCATCTATTTCGGGAGGCTACAGGTGAGGGCTTCTCTAGCCGTAATTCCTAAACGCACAGCTGTGTTCCAGTCCTGCACATGTAGCAGGGTGGCCGCGGGTCCTTAAAAAGTCTTAAATGGTATTAAATTTCATTTTTGTCAAATAAGGCCTTGAAAAGTCTTATTTTGTCTTAAAATTTCAACCAAAATGTCTTAAATTTGCCGGAGCTAAATTTAGGGGGGAATAATTCCGTCAGCCATGTGTTGAACTTCGGGGGTGGAAATCGGTAGTTAGTCATGCAGTGCCAACATAACGCGCGCGCGCGTATAGGACACAGCGAGAGAGAGAGACTGAAACATAACGCGAGAGAGAGAGAGAGAGCGAGAGCGCGCCTGTAAATAGCGAGAGAGAGAGACTGAAACATAATGCGAGAGAGAGAGAGAGAGACTGAAACATAATGCGCGCGCGCGAGAGAGAGATGAATTAAACAGTGATTAAACAGCTTCAACTTACGCAGGTGTCCACTCAGGCTCACTCACCTGGTGGAGTGAAAATCACGCTATGTTTCTGTTTCTGGAGCTGTCATAAAGCAAGGATGTAGGGCCCTAGAATAGAGGCACCCTAGAACAGCTCTGTGATGCATTTGTTTTCACGGTCCAGTAAACATTTTATTGTAATTAAATTAAAGATTAAAGATATTGATATGTATAATTTAACATTTTGTGTTGCACACTTTTACGTTTACCGTATCTGAAAAAAGAACAATAAGGATTTATTTTAAAGAAACCTACTTTTTGCAACTTTTTGTTTTAAGTGGGCATTTTTCAGTGACAGTTGGAAATAAAGAAAATAACTGGAAACATGTGTAATTGTGTTATATCGTGATATCATTAACGTGATATAAATTATCGGTTCCCAACCGGGGGGTCCTGCCACCGCACCTTCAAGGAAATCCTGGGGGAAACCCTGTGTATCCTAGAGGTGTGATTATTGATTATCAAGAAAAATAAATCCGCCTGATGCTGTTTCTCCATGTATTTTGTTAAAGTAATAATTAATAAGCCATGTAATGAACTATCATCAATATTCTTATGTTTTTTCTTTAACTCATAAACACTCTAGTCTAACCATTTTTGAAAAGATATCTCAGGTGTGAATATATATAAAGTCCATACATTCAAAAATAATTTAAAAAAAAACAGGCGCTTGGTAGAATTTTGACCAAAACTTAAAACATGATCAGCTCCAGGAAAATATAACAATTCTGCTTCCTTTTACATTTTAAATGATTATATTTTTGAGCAGCCGTATGTCTTCTGGAGTAAAAGAGCTCAGGGCATGTGTCTGTCTGATATAATTACTGTGTTATAAGACCTGAAAGAGGAACTGAAAACAAAAAACGGAAAAAAAACACACCAAAACAGCCTAGATTTCAAAGGGTTAAACATTGTATTAAAAATGAATATCAGCCTTCTGCTGTGAACTTCTGCTGAGGTTCCTGTGCAGCATGTCTTCAAGGCTTCTCAGGTTTGATATACAGCAATGGTACTACAGTCGCTCGGTTGTAGGACAGATGTTACCATGCTGAAAATGTAGCATCGTGGAGAGCGAGGGCGCGAGAGCGCCGGCATAAATGGGCTCAGCTGTGATTAATGTCTGAGTCAAAGATGGGGCAGAGCGAGCGAAACTGACTCACACGGTGTGAGTAAATCACAGGCCCGACACTGTGTTTCTGGGTCATCTTCAGCATATCTGCACATTCCAAACATCTCCTCATCACCATCCTTCATGTCACTTGGAATTACATCACACGTCATACCTGAGGAGGAAGGTGTTCTTTACTGGAGAGCTGGAATATATATTCATTCATCTTCTTAACGGCTTCATCCTGGTCAGGGTCGCACTGGATTTGGAGCCTGGAGCCTGAACCCAGAACTACAGCTCTGGAAAAAAAAGAGACCACTTAAAAATAATGATGAGTTTCTTTGATTTTACCAAAAAAAAAAAAAAAAAAAAAAACCTGGAATATAATCAAGAGGAAGATAGATAATCACAAGCCATCAAACCTAACTAAACTGTTCGAATTGTTGCACCAGGAGTATAGGGCATAACGTTATCCAAAAGCATTGTGCAAGACTGGTGGAGGGGAACATGATGCCAAGATGCATTAAAAAAACTGTGATTAAAAACCAGGGTTATTCCACCAAATATTGATTTCTCAACTCTTAAAATCTTTAAAAAAATAATATGGACTTTTTTTTTTTTTTTTTGCATTATTTGAGGTCTAAAAGCTCTGCATCTTTTTTGTTATTTCAGCTATTTCTCATTTTTTGCAAATAAATGCTTTAAATAATAATATTTTTTATTTAGAATTATGGAGAAATGTTGTTTTTGATGAATTTGATGGTTTTCTGCACAAATTTGTCATAAACTGTTACCGGATCACCGGATTACCGGAGCTTGTGCATCTCAAAATGCGCAATCGTTTTAATTAATCATGGGTGCGTTTTGGCCATAACGTGAAATAAACCAATCAGTGTTTCAGTTGTCATTCCCTTTAAGAGGCAAGTGAAGCATTTGTATGCATGGCTAAGATATGATTGATATGACTGTTAAATGTTGTCAGGGTTTTAATCAGTCAGTGGAGCTTCTGACCTGTATTTCCCGCCACCAAGATAAAAACATGTGAGAAATTTACCTGAACACACCTCACACCTCACCTTGCAGTTAACCCAGCCTAAACCTTCTTAACATGTCTGCCCTGTCTGTTACCATAGCGGCCCCAACTCTATCAAGGCCAGCTGTTAGCACTGGAGCTAAATCAATCCAAATCTTTCAAGACCAGCTGCTCTGTCTGTTTTAGCAAAGCATTAAATTAAAAAGTACTCTGTAATTAAATTTTCATGGCATTTCCTACCATTCTGAATCAGTGGTGGCAATGATTGTATTTCATATATTTTATGTATAAAATACATGTATTAGAACTTATGTCTAATGACAGTTTGTCCCTTATGTTTGTGTTTATTAGCTCCAATATATAAGATATATGTTTACAAGGGGTTCTCTTTATTTTCACATGACTAGAAGATGCTGATGCAATGGACACCAAACATCAGTATGCAAACTGCTGAGCTCATTAATACCAGTCACATTAATAATGTGGAGTTTCAGGCTAATTTAAACAATAGTGCTTAAAACAGCATAACAGCAGCCCACAATCAATACAATTAATATCACTGAAACGTCATCTGAGTGTTTAATATGTAGTACCCAGTAAATTTCATGTACTCCCAACATGAAGATACATCTTTAATACCAACAACATCTCCTGTAAATGAGCGTGATCCCGTATCCTCCAGAGACCCGCCCTGAACCGGCCCGCAAAGTTCAGGCCGACAGCACGTCTCATTAAAAGTGGCGAGTCCATCACCTGTGATATTAATAAGCCACTTTGCTTTCAAAAGCTGCACACGCAGCGCCCGCTTCATACAGCCTCCCAAAGCAAAGATTCTGAATTATTAAATCATTAAAACAATGAGTACAAGTAGCGGAAACTGCTGCATTATTCATCACAAACGTCACACAAACAGACGCATGCGGCCAAAAACACTGCGGGAAAATCAATCGCTTCTCATGAAGTCGGTTATATTCATTAACAGAGTGCAGATAAATAAAAAAAATTGCTGCAAATAAAACAATACATTATAAAACTACACAATCAAACATCAGCATGTGTTTTTTGGTCATTTGGGTGGTGCAGCATGTTTTTTTGGTATTTTTCATTAATGATGTCATCATGTTTTGTTCTTCTGGGTGTTTTCTTTGAAGGTGCAATATGCTTGGACATTGGGTGGTTCAGTATGTTTTGGTATATTTGGGTGGTGCAGCTTGTTTTGGCTGGTTGAGTGGTGCAGCATGTTTTGGCACATATTTTTAGATGGTGCTGCATGTTTAAGTATATTTTCTTTAGGTGGTGCAACATGTTTTGGTTGCTTTGGGTGGTGCAGCATGTTTTGGTATCTTTCCTTTGGTTGGAGCAGTATGTTTTGGTATATTTGGGAGGTGAGGCATGTTTTGGTATCTTTTCTTTGGGTGGTGCAGCATGTTTTGGTCTTTTGGGTGGCGCAGCATAGTTTAGTCTTTTTGGTGGCGCAGCATGTTTAAGTATGTTTCTTTTGGGTGGTGCAGCATGTTTTGGTATATTTGGGTGGTGCAGCATGTTTTGGTATATTTGGGTGATGCAGCATGTTTTGGCACATATTTTTAGATGGTGCTGCATGTTTAAGTATATTTTCTTTTGGGTGATGCAGCATGTTTCGGTATATTTCTTTTGGGTGGAGAAGCATGTTTTGAAATATTTGGGAGGTTAGGTATGTTTTTGTCTTTTGTGTGGTGCAAAATGTTTTTGTATATTTAAGTGGTGCAGCATGTTTGGTTGGTTGGGTGGTGCAGCATGTTTTGGTTGGTTGGGTGGTGCAGCATGTTTTGGTTGGTTGGGTGGTACAGTATGTTCTGATATCTCTTCTTTGCATGGTGCAGCATGTTTTGGTTGGTTGGGTGGTGCAGTATGTTTTGATATCTCTTTGGATGGTGCAGCTTGTTTAGGTCTTTTGGGTGGTGCTGCATGGTGGGTTGGTTGGTTGTCGCAGCATGTTTTGGTATATTTAGGTTGTGCAGCATGCTGTGCTATATTTGGGTGGTGCTGCTAGATTTAGTATATTTTCTTTGGATGATGCAGCATATTTTGGTATCTCTTCTTTGGGTGGTGCAGCATGTTCTGGTCTTTTGGGTGGCGCAGCACGTTTGGTCTTTTGGGTGGTGCAGCATGTTTTGGTCTTTTGGGTGGTGCAGCATGTTTTGGTCTTTTGGGTGGCACAGCACGTTTGGTCTTTTGGGTGGTGCAGCATGTTTTGGTCTTTTGGGTGGTGCAGAATGTTTTGGTCTTTTGGGTAGTGCAGCATATTTAAGTTTGTTTTCTTTTGGGTGGTGCAGCATGTTTTGGTCTTTTGGGTGGCGCAGCACGTTTGGTCTTTTGGGTGGTGCAGCATGTTTTGGTCTTTTGGGTAGTGCAGCATATTTAAGTTTGTTTTCTTTTGGGTGGTGCAGCATGTTTTGGTATTTTGGGTGGTGCAGCATGTTTTGGTCTTTTGGGTGGCGCAGAATGTTTTGGTCTTTTGGGTGGCGCAGCATGTTTTGGTCTTTTGGGTGGCGCAGCATGTTTTGGTCTTTTGGGTGGTGCAGCATGTTTTGGTATATTTGGGTGGTGCTGCATGTTTTGGTATATTTGGGTGGTGCTGCATGTTTTGGTATATTTGGGTGGTGCTGCATGTTTTGGTATATTTGGGTGGTGCAGCATGTTTTGCCACACACTTTAACATGGTGCTGAATGTTTTGGTACATTTTCTTTGGAGCATGTTTTGTTTGTTTGCAGGGTGCAGTATGTTTAACTTTTCAAAACATTCTGCTCCACCCAAAAAAAAAGACGCTGCCCCAACCAAGTGAACTGTACCAAAGCATGCTGCACCATCCAAAGGAATTCCAATGGAAATATACCAACATTTTCTGCACCTTCCACTGGAAACATATATGTACCAAAATACCCCCCAAAAATAGAGTAAAAGTATGCTTATCTACCCAAAGGATATACAGTACAGGCCAAAAGTTTGGACACACCTTCTCATTCAATGCATTTTCTTTATTTTCATGACTATTTACAATGTAGATTCTCACTGAAGCATCAAAACTATGAATGAACACATGTGGAGTTTTATGTACTTAACAAAAAATGAGCTGACCTCCACAATCACCGGACCTGAACCCAATCCAGATGGTTTGGGGTGAGCTGGAGCACAGAGTGAAGAAGACAAAGGGGCAACAAGTGCTAATAAACACCTCTGGGAACTCCTTCCTTCAAGACTGTTGGAAAACCATTTCAGGTGAATCTATCTCTTGATTGAAGCTCATTGAGAGAATGATGCCTAGAGTGTGCAAAGCAGTAATCAGAGCAAAGGGTGGCTATTTTGAAGAAACTAAAATATATATATTTTTTTATTAGTTATTTGATCTTTGAAACAGAGAAGGAGTGTCCAAACTTTGGTCTGTACTGTATAGCTAAACATGCTTTACAGGATATGTAAGATCTGTAGAAAAACACAGCGCTCAGCTGCATCCTCAGCTAAATTACAGATTTAATATGATGGGCGTTTTTATCTGTGAGGAAGCTCCTGTCTGTGAGGAGCAGGACTCTTGGTACGGGACAGATCCAGAGTCATTAGGTCAAAGACTTTCATCTGGAACTCTCACCTCAAACAAGATTACGCTCATTAAAGCCGCGGCTCCAGAGTGAGCTTTCTCTCCAGACGCTCCGCAGCGATCAGAGCCAATTACCATCAGATCCTCCTCGCCACTGTACTGCGGAAATGAAACGCAGCCAATCCAAGCGCCGCTCGGCCGGCGGGCCTCCCGCGTTAGATTCCAGAGCCCCTGCGTGAGAACTGCGAGTGAGTAACACGTGACGAACGGTTCTAACAGCAACAACAACAACAAAGTTAATGAGGTGAATTCATTACAAAGCAGCGAGGACTTCAAGCAGCCAAGCAAATGTAAAGTAATAACACAACCAGCTGAGCTGCAGTCAAGCAAAGGTTCTCCACCAGCGAAAGAAATAAGATGTAGTGAGGAAACCTTTTCATTTCCTTAGATGAAAAATGTGCCGTTATATTTTATTTTCTGCAAAAAACGTTATTTGTCAGTTCATCAGTTATTCCAGAGTGTGGCCTATGATATGTTGTGTCTATATCAGACAAACCAAGTGTCCCTGAAGCCGCGGGAGTCTCCCACATTTCGGTAGCGGCTCCCTGATGCCCGCGAGTATGGAGTCAAAACAGGTTCATAAAGATTTTGAGTTTGTAAAACAGAAGTCACAAATGTACTGAAACTTGTAACTGCGTTTAAACAACTGCATGCACGAAACTCCAAATCCACAAATTAACTGGAATGTGCAAGCTTGAAACAGAAAGTAATATTAATAATAACTCAAATGTACGAATGTGAAAAAAATATTTTAATTATATATAAATATATATATTTTTATTTGTAAATCCAATCTCTTGAATGTGTCAATCAGTACTGCTCAAATGGCTTAAGCTGGGTCAGATTACGGGGTTTGTTTAACCAATCAGAACAATGGGTGGGTCTCTGCAGGTCGGAGTACTGGGCATGTCGAAAGGTGTGGGCGTGTCGAAAGTGTGGCCGCCATTTTGGAGTCGGCCACCATGCGCCCCCCAGTGGATCAATTTACACCAATAACACTTATAACACAGAATAAAGCCTAATTTACAAATATCTAATTAAGTCTTTATTAAGCAAATAATAAGACATTAATAAGCGCCTAATTTGTGTTTCTTAAAATCAAATTTTATCTAGAAAATATACCAAAACATGCTCCACCACCCAAAGAAAGCATACCAAAATGTGCTGCATTTTCATAAAACAGATATTAAAGCATGCTGCGCCACCCATTGAAAACTGGCCTGGAATATATATCTATATCCTCCTGAGACCCAGACTTTTGCTTGTGTGCATTTTAAATTTCTCCTAGCTGGCTGGGATTAATAGGACCTAACAAGTATAAAAACTAGTGTCAATCAATTAATCATGACAATATTTAGCGTTTAACTGAGATTAATTGCACTTGTTCTTCTTAAGATGCAAGTTTTTATAGTGGATATTTAAATGTAAAAATAATAAATACGCATTATTGATTCCAAATTAATCACGTGCGTTAACGTGACAGCCTTAATAAAAAACTAAACATTGTCTTTGTACAAAAAGTAGTTTTTGCAAAACCCATATGGGTCCTCATATGGGGCCATAATTTATTTTAACATTTAACAATAATTCAATTAGCTTTCTACAATAATTAAGTAATTAAACTACACAGCAGTTGAAATGTCTGAGTTAAACAGCTGAGAGTTGATTTTCACTCTCAAAGTGTAATTTTAACTCATTCATATTTAAATGGTTTTCAGTGTTGGAGTTATTTGACAGAGTTGAATATTTCAGTGTTAATCCCACTAAACACGTTATTTGCATAATGGGTCATAATGTGTCCCCCAGATCTTAACTTACCATCAGTGTGAAGTCTTGCCCACCAGGGCTACCTTCCATTGGGTATTGTGTTATATTTTGTTTAATGGTTGTTTGTCTAGCCAATGTATTGTAGGCTATAAGAGCAAGTTACCATCCTTTGTACAGTAAATTGTGAAAAAGTGTTGGTAATGCACTAAGAAATACAACGGAACATTACACGATAACCTGCCCTGAATAATGATTAAATAATAAAAAGTCATATCAATTGACTAATCTTCTTCTCATTTCTATTTTTTTTTCACTCTTTCCAGTGTTACAGTGTAACAATTTAGCAAGTTAAAGAAATACAAATGTGAGTTATAAAGGAACTCTGGCAAGGTGTTAAATGTTTAACTATTTTGAAAGTGTTGATTTAACTCGAAAGAGTGTGGAGCTACAGAATATAAACCCTGAAAAAGAGTTAAGATCAACTCTGTGGGAGTTAATTTAACACTTACCTTTTTGCTGTGTAGTTTCAAACATAAAATCCTGGCCCGTGTTTCTGTCTCGACTGGCTGTAGAAACATTTGTCTGGGATTCCCACCATCTTGTTTTTAATTTATTGAGTGTAATGATGTCATGTGACTATCACCAGATGGTATGGGCAGTGTCGCCATATCAGACCAAAGGGTCAACGTTTAAGAAAATAAAGTATGGTGCAGAAATGGCGGAGGAGCAGAAATACAACGTCCACATATGAGGACGCAGGGTCTCAAGAGGAAATTGCATTGTAATTAGCCAAAATATACTAACTTCACCATTGTAAGAAATGGTACTGAAACATGCTGCACCACCCAAAAGACCAAACATTTATGCACCCTTTTAAAAAAACTACCAGATTGTGCTGTATTTCTATAGAAAAGTTATACAAACATGCTGCACCACCTAAAAGTAATCCTACCGAAATGTGCTGCACTTTCATTGAACAGACATTAAAATATGGTGCAATAAAAATTAAAATATGCTGTAGTTAGCCAAAATATACCAAAACATGATACAACAGCCAAAGAAAATTTAACAAAACATGCTGCAACCCAAAAAAGTACCTTAATGGGAAATCTTATTATTTCATTGGATGAAAAATGTGCCCTTATATTTTATTGTCTATGGAAAACCTTATTTATCCATTTACCACTGATTTAATGAGCCTATATTATTTTCTGCTCATATTCTGTTGTAACAAACATGCTGCACCACCCAAAGGAAACTGGCATATAATTTGTATTTATATTGGATTATGATTGACTAAAAATATCCCAAACGTACCAGAACATGTTACACCACCCATATGAAGCTGATCTATATTATTTGGTGCCACTATTGGATTGCTTTTGGCCAAACTATGCCCAAACCTGCTTGCACCACCGAAAGACAATGTACCAAAAAACATACTACAACACAGAAAGAAACAATATCAATTCACGCTGCTCCACCCAAAAAAACTGTCCTATATTCATTTGTGTCTCAACTGGATTTTGATTGGCCAAAACATGCTGAAAATCATATGCACCATCCAAAAAACAATATGTACCTTAACACTGGAATACTTTTTATTTACTTGGATGACAAATGTGCTCTTATATTTTATTGTCTAAGAAAAACATTACTTGTCCCTTTAGCACTGATTTAATGGTGTGGTCTACGTATATTGTTTTCTGCTCATATTCTATTTCTGTGATTGACTAAAGTATAACAAATACATCAAAACATGCCGCGCAACCCAGAGAAAATGTTCCTAGCGGGGAAACCTTTTCATTTTCTGCTATGATAAATGTGCTGTTACGTTTTATTGTCTAAGGAAATCATTATTCGTCCATTTATCAGTGATTCGATAGTGTGTCCTATATTATTTTGTGTCTATATTCGATTGCGATTGACTTTGGTTTTGTCCTTGTGTTTGGGGTTTGATTTATGTGTCAGGAAGCTGTAACATCATTGCCTGCGCTGAGACGCGGCTCTGCTCGGCGCCCGTCTTTGTGTTGCCGAGGGAAGAATTTAGCTCTTATTGTCAAGACGGAAGATGCATACATGGGCGGTTTAATCGGTTTCCATGCCAGGAATTGTAGTACCACCTCCTCCGTGCAGACGCTCTAGCCCCCATTCTACTTTCCTCTTTTCTCTTTTCTCCATCTGTCTCATCCTCAGGCTTCTCGCCGCTCGCTCGTCTGTGCACCTCTGTTCCTCTCCCCCACTCTCATCTACAGGAATCCAATAAAAACGCCTCAAAGTTGATAAAAAGCACATTTTCAAATCCGACGAGAATACAGCTCAGGCCCATTATTCTCTACATCCCATATTTCAAACAGAGCGTCCCTCTGCGACAAGAAGTGCTTATCAGCGTTGTTTTGTTCCTCTTGCTTTGTTGTTGCTGCCTCACATCCCGTACAGTACAGGGACACCTATGCCGTCCCTTCCGTTATCAACAGAATAACAGCCATTGTGGCTCGGGAAAGAAAGAGACTTGGGGATCAGGGCTTCTGAACATAATAAAGACAGCAGGAAGAGCATTCAGCATTGATCTCCATCAGGATGGTCAAAGTTTGAGACATCTCTACACAGATAGCATTAAAAATCAGCCCAAGCTTGGCTAAATGTACGCCGGCATTGGGTAAGATTTGGCATTGGCCATGTGAAATTGGGACAAATGTAGTTTATACCTCTGTTTCTGGACAATTCACGTATTATACACAGAAACCAGGGTGTAGGCACATGTGTCTTGGGTTGATTTCTGTATTATACTCAACAACTGGGGTGTGGGAACAGGCAGAATAGGATGTTTCCCATATTATTACACTGCCTGGCCACAAATATTTCATTTGACCGCCTTTAGCTTTGATTGCAGCACACAATCACTGTGGCATTGTTTCAGTAAGCTTCTGCAATGTATTACAATCCAGTGCTGCATTAATTTTTCACCAAGATTCCCAAAGATTCTCAATGAGGTTAAGATCTGGAATCTGTGGTCATGCTCCCTGAACTCTTTCACAATTCCAGCTCCATGAATCCTGGCATTTATCATCTTGGAATATGGCCGTGTCATCAGGGAAGAAATATAAAATCCATTGATGGAATAACCTGCTCTATATTCAGTATATTCAGGTAGTCAGCTGACCTCATTCTTTCAGCACATACTGTTGAACTTAAACCTGCAGACCAACTAAAGCATAAACACCACATCATTTACTTACTTAAATCCAGGTGGTGACCTTTTTTTTGTTTGGCCAGACCATTTATTATCAGCAGCCAGGCCAATTCCCATATTATACTCTGCAACTGGGGTGTTGGCAAAAGCAGCTTAGGCCGATATTACCGTTTTCACACAAGACAAGGTAGAGGATCCAAATGCAGGTTTATTTTACAAAAAAACAGAGAAACACAGGCAAACGGTAAAGAAAAAAGGAGCAGATCCAAAAAATCGTAGTCAAAAAATACAGAACCAAGGTCAGTGTGCCAGAACAAGCAGAGATTGTGAAAGAAATGCTTCGAAATGCTGTACGGATACAAGAACATGTCGCACCACTGTTCTGGTGCGGCATCCTTAAAAAGTGCAAAAAATGATGTGATTTGGGTCTATTCCCTTATTATACTTTGCAACTGGAGAGTTGGCAAGAATGGCTCAGGCTGGTTCCCATATTATATTAAACCTGGGTTGTTGGCACATACGGCATGATTGGTTCTTATACTATTCTTGGCAAATGGGGTGTTGCACTAGTAGCTTGGCCGATTCCTATTTAATACTAGGCAAATGGGGTGTTGCACTAGTGGCCTGGCCGATTCCCATTTAATACTCGGCAAATGGGGTGTTGCACTAGTAGCTTGGCCGATTCCTATTTAATACTAGGCAAATGGGGTGTTGCACTAGTGGCCTGGCCGATTCCCATTTAATACTCGGCAAATGGGGTGTTGCACTAGTGGCCTGGCCGATTACCATTTAATACTCGTCAAATGGGGTGTTGCACTAGTGGCTTGGACGATTATCATTTAATACTCGTCAAATGGGGTGTTGCACTAGTGGCTTGGCCGATTCCCTTTTAATACTCGTCAAATGGGGTGTTGCACTAGTGGCTTGGCCGATTCCCATTTAATACTCAGCAAATGGGGTGTTGCACTAGTGGCTTGGCCGATTCCCATTAAATACTCAGCAAATGGGGTGTTGGCACAAGGGACTTGGAGCAAGTCACTTGGAGTGATTCCTATATTATTCTTGGTAATCAGGGTATTGGTGCAAATGGCTTGGGCTTGGGTCATGTATTATAATTGGTACTTGGTCATTGGCACATGCAGCCCAACTGTGAGCAGAGCATCTTGGTCACAATCAGGTCTAGAATCAAACCAGAGCCAGAAATAGCTTGCTTTTTGCTATCTGGATATCAAATGCAACAACAAGCCCAAGCAAGGTGTTAGCAATCTCATCCAGCTTCCTCATTCAGCACAGATAACAGCATTTAAATTAAATAAAAGTTATTCCAATGTTTTATTCCGTCTTTTCAGATAGCACCCACAGTCTGCTGCTCTGACTCTGTATTAATTCATTTGCTGTCAGAGGGGTCCTGCGGAGTCGGGTGGAAAGGCATCCTGTGCACTCCCGCTTGAAAATTGGCTTCACAAGGCACCATAAACCTTAACCCAAAAATGCCCTCATTTTTCATGTCAGCTTCTTATTACCACTAGCGGCCTTTGCTTGAAGGCCCAGAATGGGGGAATAACAATATTGCAACAGAACTTTTCCAGGCCGAAACCTCAGATCCTCAATGTTCTCACCAAAAGTCTAGCATCCTATCTGTTCAGTGTGCTTTCAAATAGAATGTTTTAGCTGTTACTGCACAACACTTTTCACAGCAGTTTATATTCCTACAGAAAAAGGAATGGATTCGCAGATTTGCAGTGGTGATGGATATTTAAGAAAAAAAAACTTATTTTACACCTATATCAATGGAATTTTTCTTGAGACTAAAGCTTTTCTTCTATAGTTTTGCTATTGTCATGCTCATTTTAATGTTTGTGATTTATCTGGTCTGTGTCAACATGTTAAGGTGGACTGCATTTTTCCGTCTCTACATCATAGAAGGCTGTTACAAAGGAACATACTTATACAGCTGAGAAATGCAGCCGACATTTGGATCGATGTGAAGGACGCAGCTGATGTATCCTTCATGGCACTACCACAGTACCCACAGTACTCTGTGTGTGTCCAAGGTGAGGGGAAAAAAGAAAAACAGCACCATGGAAATTGGGTGAAAATGGTGGTAAACGTCTTGTGCAGTGTATTTCCGCTACTACAGGTCTGTTTTCACTCATTCTCAAATGTAGAAATCCCAGAATTCTCTTGTTAACCCATTAACAGGACAGGATTTTTGTCGATTGCATGCCTGACATTACACCACTAAATCTTAAGTATTTCTATTCAAGCATTACATAAAAAGCTTTCATGTTTGATAAGGAACAGTACTGAAAAGCAAAATTGTAACTGTAGTAGAAAATAGCAAAAAAAATATTTAAGTAAGTAAATCTGAAAATGTCAAAATCATAGAATTGGCTCTTTCCTAAACTTTTTCCTTAAAAATTTTCCATTTAAGTACAAATTAAACAGTTCATGTCTTCCAAACCTTCAGTTTAGTTATGTTTGTCTAGTTGTCACGTCTATTTTCAAACGTGCAGAATTTGGTTTGGTTCCTGTTACTGATCTGAAATTATTAAGTAAAGTAGAGAGAAAACAGGCAGATTCTCCGAGTGTCCTGTAGGACACAACGTTATGGGTGACATACCAGAGTTCAAAAGAGGACAAATTTTTGGCTGCACGTCTTGCTGCTGCATCTGTGACCAAGACAGCAAGTCTTTGTGACGTATCAAGAGTCACGGTATCCAGGGTAATGTCAGCATACCACCAAGAAGGACCAACCACATCCAACAGGATTAACTGTGGATGCTGTAAGATGAAGCTGTCTGAAAGGGATGTTCGGGTGAAAAACATAAAACCACGGCTGATCAAATCACGGCAGAATTCAATGTGCACCTCAACTCTCCTGTTTCCACCAGAACTGTCCATCGGGACAATAAATTATTGTGGTCTAAAACCAGGTGTTTCAGTTTCATTCTCCAACCCCTGTATTATTACTGCATTAAACACAGATTTCTTGATTTTTGTCTTGATACATTTTTTTAATTGTATTTAAAATTGTAAAATAAAGCTTGGTTAAAGAGTATTATGTACATTACTAGCATACTGCAGTCAACTATACTATATAAAAGTGCATGGAGTATTATTAACCCATGGTTACACTCACCATACAGAAGGGAATACATGTATATACTGTAGCTCAGGAAGCTCTTACACTAACACAGCCGATTTTATTTTCCAAGATGGAGCATTATTTTTATTATTATTTTTTTTTATCCCACAAACGTTTGTGAGCTTATAGTACTGCAGGGGAGAATTTACTCCCATAGCCAATTCCATTGTACATTATACAGAACATATCTATTGGCCCACAGTGGATTCTCTATATATCGAGTGGTCCAGCTTATTTTTCCAGGCCCGGGTCAGACCTGATAAGCTCCTGACGGGGTGGTCTGGACTTGTTTATATGAAAAACAGGGGATTTATTAGCGCAGAGCTCAGCAGCCAAATGGGAAAGTGAAAAAGGTACAGTTTCTTAATTTGCTTCATGGACATTTAGATAAAGTTAATTACCAACAAGCGCCTCCGGGGTGTTACCACTGCAGTGTGACTAAAGCTATTGCTCCATCAGAGCATTTTTCTAAATACCCTGCTGAAGTTGTTAAAACCATTTCGCTCATTTCCTAATATAACTGTGAAACTATTGGACGGTCCTTCATTTACACCCCTATAAATAAAAATGTATCTAACGTGCAGTTCCTGCAGAAAAAAAGCAACATTTAGCTGGTATTCAGGTTTATTTATCTGGAGGTTCTTCACAAATCTCACTTTCAAAAATGTTAGTGCAATAAATAAGACATTTTTAATGCGTTATTATGTTTAACGCAAATGAATCATTTTACCAAAGTTGGCCCAGACTTTCTGTTGTACTTTACACTTTTTACAGAACCTGGCAGTGTTATCATTTTTATTTATGTCACAGGGTAGATGACTTTAATTTGTGCTGAAACAATGATTCTGTCTCATAAACTTTTTTTAAATGATTGACATCTCTACAAATTTGGGACCACTAGGGTTAAACTCAGGTTTTTTGACAAGGTCTCTGTTAGCTGCTAATAGAGCTAAAACAGAATGTTATACAAACGTTTAGCAATGTTTTAAAAAAGGTTCCAGGAAGGTTATCCTGGAAAAAAGGCAGAAATAATGTGAAATAATGCAAATAATTATTTGCATCCCAGCGTCATTAGAACATTTTTCACGTAACGTTCCGTGCTAGCCGAATACTAAAATTACAAAAACATTAAAAGTAAAATCCCCCAAAATAATCATTAAAACATTAATGTAGTGAAGTGATGCGGCAGTGACATTACCAAAACTTTTGGTAACAAAAACATTTTAAAAACATCCAGAAAATATGGCAGATTTATTGTTTTAAAAACATTAACTGTACTGGTCAGAAAACTGCTACATCTTGGTTCTTCAATTTTTGATCCTACTAACCAAAAATTGTTAGCTGGAAAGTTAGTACCATGGGTACGGATATTTTTGTTTTACTTGGTGATTGCTTGGATTTTTGTTTTATAGTATTTTTAAAGGTTGCTATGGTTTCCAGTTTACTGCTATGGCGCTTCTTGGAAAACAAAATGAAAACAAATGATACGCAGCTTTCTTGGATTTGGTCAATAAATGTGTTTGCTAAGTGGTTAATATGGTATTTCAATGTGGTTGCTAGAATTTTGCTATTCAGTTTACATGCTATTAAAAACGGTTGCTAAGGCGTTAATAATCTTGTCACGCAGCCTGACTCTCCTTCCACACCTCTGGACTCCACTTCCCAGAATCCTTTGGGTTATGACGTCACCGTCAGTCGCTCGCCGTCGCCCAATCACGTTGCGCTCCGGCGCTCAGACTCACCTGTGTTCTGAGGAAGGTCCGGGTTATGCTCTCTGTTTTTCTGTATTTAAGGTCGCACTGTGTAATGTATCTTCGCGAGGTATTGTCGACTTATGTTGCGTACTAAGCGGTTTCTTCCTGTTCTTGGTTATTGCCTTCTCGTTACGACCCTGTTTTCTGATTACCGGTTAATGTCTTTTGTTTTGCCCTTATTGGATTTGATGTTTGGTTGGACTGTTTCTCGGTTACGAACTCGGACTGTTTATACGACTACGTCTTCTGTCTTTGGTGAGATCTTTGTTTACCTGGCTATACTGTTAGCTACATTTGCTTGCCTGCCTGTAAATAAACCTGTGAGTACATTCTACTCGGCGTGCGTCACTCCTCACTACCTGGCGTTACAAATCTTTTATTCAATGGTGATTGCTGGGTTGGTTTCAAACGGTTGCTAAGATGTTGCAGGTGGTTGCTATGGTGGTTCTTGAGGGGGAAAAAAAGTTAATTCTGAATCTCATTCCCAAAAATGCTGAGTGGTTGCTAGGTAGTTGCTATGTAGTTGCTGTGGTATTTCAGGTGGTTGCATGTTCATGTTCCATGTTGCTGCTTTGCTAAGATGTTGCAAAGTAGGTGATATAGTGTAAAGTAAATTTGGCTATGATGTTTCAGGGGTTAGATTGTCAACTTCTTTTCGAATGTATAGACTTTAAATATATTCACACCTAAGATATCTTTTCAAAAATGGTTAGAGTGTTTATGAGTTAAAAGCATAAGAATATTGATGATAGTTCATTACATGGTTTATTAATTATTACTTTGACAAAATACATGGAGAAACAGCATCAGGCGGATTTATTTTTCTTGATAATCAATAATCACACCTCTAGGATACATGTAGATACTAAAAACCTGACACTCAGAGCAGCCTATGCCTTTCAGTATGTTCATCAGAGACACACAAAAAATATATACAAAAATTTATTCTTTTTAGTCTGAATAAATAAAAATGTTTAGGGCAAAATAACTACTTAGTAAAAATGTGCAAGTAAAATAAAAACTATGTAAAGCTTTAGTTTAAGTGCAGCTAGTTTCACACTTTTTCTGTGGACACTTTTGAGTCTTTATTTACTGATATTATTTGGTTTGAAACATCATATAAATATGTTTGAAGCACTAAAGGTAAATAATATTGGTTGGGGAAGGAGATCTCACATTTGTAGGTGTTTTTCTCAATGGGTTTCTTGTAGATTTAGCTTTACCGCACTGGGATGTAATCATTATTATTAGAAAGAGTGAGTTCTGCCCTTTCTAACCATATATGGATTTTGTTGATGTATGAAGGGATTCCTGAATAATTAAGCTGAGAACACAAGGTGCGATTTTGGATGGAAAATTCATCCGTAGGGTTGTAAGGGTTAATATGTTGGGTGTTTTGGGTGAGTGCTAGGTTGGTTGCTATGGCTGCTATGGCAGTTGTTGTGGTGTGTTAGATGGCTGCTAAGGTATGTTGAGTTTTGAAAGAGCTTCTTAAAGAACCTTCTAGTCAATGGTTCTGAGAGCTGTTAAGAAATCAAGAGGGCTTCTTCAATTTCTTGACTCTGAAGAAAGCTTTGGGAAACTGTTTAACTCTCTCTGCTAAAGCTTTCTGGACAGATTGTGAGTTTCTGAACACTTACGTAGAGGCTAAGTAGATCTGGCACTCCAACTTTAGCTTTATCATTGGAGGACACTAAGCCCCTGAAACGAGTCTCCTGCATTTTCGCCAGGAAGCAAATTCCCCCTAGCCTGAGCAGATCACAAAGAGCAGGACGTGTAGAGAATCCTGTAGCTCTTATTCTAAAACCTGAACAGGACTGACAATGAAAGCAGGTTAAACCACAGAGAACAAACAACAACACAGAGATCAAATCGATCACCTGATTGTCAGGAGCGAGGCCCCGAGCCCACAGTGGCCTCCCCACACTGAGAGAAGCCATTCAACCCTGACCACTCGTCCTTCAGTCGCGCCTTTCTATTCTACCTCCACCTAATAGCCTCAACAACAACAATCAATACAGCAGCCGCACAGAGCGGTACAAAGGTGCAGCACCTGTCCAGGTGGTTCTTTTACAAGAGAGACGATGAAAGGCCAGATGTCCACAGTCACATTGCCCCACAGTCTCAGACACTAATCAGAATTTGTCTCCTAAGAAAAATGTCCTCTAGAACTGAAAATCAGAAAAACACCAATACTATCAATCCCTGAAAGAATGTACTAATAGTTCATACAATGAAAACGCTTTTTCAACTTCTCATAGCTTCTGAAACTTCTTAACAGATCTTTAAACCCTTTAACTAGAAAGTTCGGTAATGCTTTCTATGAATTTCGTCTCTATTAGACTCTATAAACATTATTATAACATATATATAACCCATTATAGCCATGTTATAGACATAGTATGCATTGTGACTTAATAATAATGTGATCATAATACATTATAACAGGTATGTTAAAATAATAAATAATCCAGTCCAATGTCCCAATGAAAGTCTATCACTTTACTTGGAGCGCACAAAGACCTGTTATAATGCATTATACACGACCATTACTGATATTATATTCAATACAAGTATAATTCATGAGCATTTCAAAATCATTTGAGTATTATTGAGGGTGTGCTTATAAGTTGGAAGATTTTTTTTTTATTCTGGGAATTGGAGTTTTGGGACCAAACTCCACTGTTTTATCAGTCACTTTCGGTCACCTATCTCCCCTGGAGATACTGTCCATGGATGGATGTATATTCATAAATTGAAACAAAGTTGAGCTGAAAAGACATGAAATATGTTGACGTTTATACTCCTGCAATCAAATAAAATTCAAATAAGTAGTAAAACTCTTTTTTTATTACTAATATTGCATTTTCCCAGCTCTCTCCACACATGTCTTTATTCTCTCTCAATAATAATACATTGTAAATAGAAATAAGTCTTAATGGTCTCATTCTGCTAAAATCCATTTTTTCTTGTTTTTTGTGAAATACTAGGTCTCTCTGTGTTGTATATGCATGCTGCATATGAAACTGTTTTTAGCCTCCCTTGTCTGTAGTAGCTAGTAAAAAAATCCTCAGAAATACAAGTTGATCAGAGAGATGTTAGGGTGTCTACGTCAACCAGTGAATTCATGGCCTCGCCCACCTCGGCTGAGGACCGCCCACAGGTGGAGCTGAACCCGGGCTGCAGCAGAGCTAGTTAGCATTAGCTAACTTGGGTAAGTAACTCTAGGTTTACACAAGGGAAGCACGGTTTGACAAGGCAGCTTAACTCTAAGGTAAGAGTTTAGTAGCGTAAGTTTAGCTAAAAGGAACGTTATCAAAAGCGCAGGGAGGGGAGGGTGGCAGGGGGAATTGCGCTGCTGCCGGCATAGTGGTATTATGGTCGTGGGTAGGGGGTTATTTACACTGCTGAGGGTTATTTGTGGGGCTGCTCGAGTATGACGTTAAGCGAAGTTTAATGGTTAAATGTACCTAGCACTCAGTGCTGCACCTTTATAACTAAGGCTGTATCTCTGAAAACATTTTGTCCCTTAAGTTTCACTTACTACTGCAGTACTGCAGTCCTGTTAGCCAATCAGAGGTGATAAATTTGCATGTGCGAGCAAGAGCCCAAAACCTGTCTTTATTCAGAGACCACTTTTCCAGTGATCTAAAGCAGGGCTAAATAGAAACACCTGAGCACTTTTTTTCACAAAAAAACGCCTCACATGGCATTCATTCATACTAGAGGACACAACTACTGTTTAAAAACTGTAAAAACAATGGAATAAGACCTTTAACAGTCCTCCAATAAGACTAAAAAAAAAAAAGAAATGGTCTCCTGTTCTAAGAGTGGGAAGGACAGGGGAGGAGCTTCTGCTTTATTCCCACACTCAAGATTTTCACTTTCAATTAAGTGAGTCGTACTGATGTCTGTCTCCAAAGAGTGAGTTTAAATTGAACACAGGGCAGATTATACTAAGCGTAATTGGTTTTAGCACAATTGCCTATCAGCGATCGTTTGATTGACACCCGGCAAATAAGATAGCTGGGATTGGAGCAGATTCACAGAAATGGCTGCAGTCCCACCGTTTAATTCTCCACTCTGAGGTCTCCTTCACCTCCCCAGACGTCTGGGCGTCTGAGCTGTCAGACGGGGCGTCTGCAGGGGCTCCTTCAGCGGACCCGGCGCTCCGGACGGTGAGGTGATTCACACATTAGGTTTTCAGACAGGGGGCCGGGCCGGCTGCAGTCTGGAAGTTTGGATAGAGGGACGTGTGTGTGTGTGTGTGTGTGACAGAGCGGCTATGTAAGATAGCTGGTGGACGGCGCTGGCTGAGCTGAGTCTTCCTCCCGGGAGCCCGTCACTCCGCTGATGCTCCGCAGTGACACTTCTCAGCTACTCCCCAGGGAAGACCAGCCAACAGCACTGTGAATTACCACCAGCACACAGCGGCAGGCCTGCACGTTTACGTTCTGCTGAGACTCTGGAATTCAGTAAAGAGTCACGTTTTTACAGGAAAAAAAAGGTCTACATGGTGCTAAAAAATGCGTTATGTAACAGTTGCTGTAAGTAGTACAGTAGTTGGCACTACTGAAAACCTAGATGGAAAAACAAAATCACACAAAATGTTTAAGTGAGTTTTAAGTAATATGATTAATGAGTAATTATATATATCCCCTTTAAAATGGAATCGAGATTTACAGCTCTGGAAAAAAATAAGAGGCCACTTCTTTGATTTTACCAAATTGAAAACTTCTGGAATATAATCAAGAGGAAGATGGATGATCACAAGCCATCAAACCAAACTGAACTGCTTGAATTTTTGCACCAGAAGTGACATAAAGTTATCCAAAGCAGTGTGTAAGACTGGTGGAGGAGAACATGCCAAGATGCATGAAAACTGTGTTTTGCTCCACCAAATATTAATTTCTGAATATGAACTTTTTTTCTTTGCATTATTTGAGGTCTGAAAGCTCTACATCTTTTTTTGTTATTTCAGCAATTTCTAATTTTCTGCAAATAAATGCTCTATATGACAATATTTTTATTTAGAACTTGGGAGAAATGTTGTCTGTAGTTTATAGAAAAAAACAACAATGTTAATTTTACTCAAACATATATCTATAAATAGCAAAATCAGAGAAACTGATTCAGAAAATGAAGTGGTCTCTTATTTTTTTTTTCCAGAGCTGTATTTATGATCTCATACATATCAGAAATATGATAGTTCTACGGTATAGCCATTGCTAAAGAACAATATAAGGATTTTTTTTTTCATTAATAGTGTATCTAATCATCATTTCCTGCTCGTTAGGCCTCGTTCTCATGCTTGTTAACTTGAAAAAGATATCTCACGTGTTTATTCAACATTCTCCCATAATGGAGGGAATTAATGCAAGCTCCTTTAGTGAAAGCCCCGGTTCTATGGAAATGACCGTACCTATATGCTGGGAAAATGACGTGGAACGAGCAGACAAATCTACTGTGAAAAGCTGATAACAGCCTAACTAAACGTTGAGGCTTTAATTAACAGATATGTCATCTCAGGCTGCCAGAATTTCATTTCCATTAAGCTGTTGCATATAATGTACAACAATGATGAAAAACAGGGTCAGACCCAGCCGAGGAATAAGCTTCTGATTCACAAAGAGCCACTCAATAGGCTGGCCTTTCCCAGGTCATTCAGGGCGGAGGACTCGGTGGCCTGTGCGATATGAAGTTTTCCCGGCTGTAACCTTATTCTATTCATTAGCTAATTATGAAGTCCTTTAAAACCGAGTTGAACAGAGTGTACTAAAGCTGGGGAAGGAAGAAATGAACTGTCCTTGGCTGTGGATCTCTTAACTAGAAGAGTAGAAACTGGTGAATTGCACGTTTTACTACTTTAACTAAAAAAATAATCAGGCAGATTCTAAAGCCCTTCAATGAGGAGAGGTGCACTGCTAATAAGAAGCGCTGTTATAGCTGAAGTAGCTCTAGCTATTGGAAAAAAATAAAATAAATCATTTTAATGAGAGATATTACTGGTGGAATAATTATTATTATTTCTCACTTTTAGCTCACTACAGCAAGCTGTGGAATTTTATATACACATACCAGTATCAGTCAAAAGGTTGAACACACCTTCTCATTCAGTGTTTTGCTTTATTTCTTTATTTAATAGATTATTTTATATTGTAGATTAATATTAAATAAAACACAACAATTAAGGGACACATTTAAATAAACATAGTAAACAGTAAAAAAAACTAGGTATCTAAAAAGTTGAGAAAAATCTAAATTTCAAGGCAACTTACTGCACTATTTTTTTGAGTTTTGAGGCCAACTCAATCTTTTATGTTTTAAAGAAAAAAACAGTTATTTGTGCCTCAAGAAATCTTTAGCCCAGATAATAACATCAAAAATTAAATCTCACCAACTTAAAAACGTAATTTGTGTAGTTAGTTGGCTTGATTTTAAGTTCTACGAAATGTGTATTGTAGTTTTGCTGACTATGCTTTAGGATCTACTAAAAAAAAAATAATTAAAATGTTAATAAAATGCGAATAAAATGTTTTACATTAATCAAAATCAGCCAGTGGGCACAACTGTTAATTTATTTTTTGTTAATTTAATGTAGCAACTGGGACCTAGGAATTTATGACTATTACATATCTGCCTTTTTGTCAGTATATAAGCTTGC
Source organism: Astyanax mexicanus (assembly GCF_023375975.1). Classification (NCBI taxonomy): domain Eukaryota; kingdom Metazoa; phylum Chordata; class Actinopteri; order Characiformes; family Acestrorhamphidae; genus Astyanax; species Astyanax mexicanus. Next base: position 56,551,027 of record NC_064410.1, on the reverse strand, counting down.
AAATGATGTAAATTTGACCAGTGGCCAGCATATATTCTATATACACTGAGCAACACAAAACACAGCAACTTGTTCTTATAGCCTTAAACAATGAGACCAGGCAGTTAATAACTATTATAAAACATATACAGTATATAAATCCTAAGAGAACCATCAGCACTCTTTGGGGAATGACTAAACACTGACGGTGAGAGAGAGAGGTGGGAGGACATGCCTGATATGCAAACGGCGTGACCAACATCAGGTGAAAATCCCTGCAGTATTGCTCTGTAGACCCTGTTTAACTAAAGAGTCAAACTGAGCATGTGCAGTAGTGCAGAGTAGTTGGTTTGGCCTCATCTAGGCTTCAACTACAACTTGTACATTTTTGCCAACACAGATTATTTAGTTAGGCCAACTTGTAACAAGAAACCTAATACAGTTACTTAATAAAGACAATTAGTTTGTTATAGTTAATGCAATTAACTCAATTAATTAATGGAATTAATGGAATTAATTAAATATTCTTTGTTCATTTGACTTAAAAATTGGTAACACTTTACTTGGACGGTGCGTTTTATGGCCTTGTTGATGCTCAACTGACATTCAACTAACACTGAATTGAATGTCCATTAAATTTAACTTAACCCTATGTTGAATGTAAATGATTCTAAATAGAACCTAACCCTACACCTAACCCTAACCTTAACCCTTAATCAAACCTAAAATCTAACCCTACACTTAACCCTAACCTTAACCCTTAATCAACCCTAAAATCTATCCCTACACCTAACCCTAACATTAACCCTTAATCAACCCTAAAATCTAACCCTACACCTAACCCTAACCTTAACCCTTAATCAACCCTAAAATCTAACCCTACACCTAACCCTAACCTTAACCCTTAATCAACCCTAAAATCTAACCCTACACCTAACCCTAACCTTAACCCTTAATCAACCATAAAATCAAACCCTACACCTAACCCTAACCTTAACCCTTAATAAACCATAAAATCTAACCCTACACCTAACACTAACCTTAACCCTTAATCAACCATAAAATCTAACCCTACACCTAACCCTAACCTTAACCCTTAATCAACCATAAAATCTAGCCCTACACTTAACCCTAACCTTAACCCTTAATCAACCCTAAAATCTATCCCTACACCTAACCCTAACATTAACCCTTAATCAACCCTAAAATCTAACCCTACACCTAACCCTAACCTTAACCCTTAATCAACCCTAAAATCTAACCCTACACCTAACCCTAACCTTAACCCTTAATCAACCCTAAAATCTAACCCTACACCTAACCCTAACCTTAACCCTTAATCAACCCTAAAATCTAACCCTACACCTAACACTAACCTTAACCCTTAATCAACCCTAAAATCTAACCCTACACCTAACCCTAACCTTAACCCTTAATCAACCCTAAAATCAAACCGTGCACCTAACCCTTACCCTAACCTTAACCCTTAATAAACCATAAAATCTAACCCTACACCTAACCCTAACCTTAACCCTTAATAAACCATAAAATCTAACCCTACACCTAACACTAACCTTAACCCTTAATCAACCATAAAATCTAACCCTACACCTAACCCTAACCTTAACCCTTAATCAACCATAAAATCTAACCCTACACCTAACCCTAACCTTAACCCTTAATCAACCATAAAATCTAACCCTACACCTAACCCTAACCTTAACCCTTAAATCAACCATAAAATCTAACCCTACACCTAACCCTAACCTTAACCCTTAATCAACCATAAAATCTAACCCTACACCTAACCCTAACCTTAACCCTTAATCAACCATAAAATCAAACCCTACACCTAACCCTAACCTTAACCCTTAATCAACCATAAAATCTAACCCTACACCTAACCCTAACCTTAACCCTTAATCAACCATAAAATCTAACCCTACACCTAACCCTAACCTTAACCCTTAATCAACCATAAAATCAAACCCTACACCTAACCCTAACCTTAACCCTTAATAAACCATAAAATCTAACCCTACACCTAACCTTAACCCTTAATCAACCATAAAATCAAACCCTACACCTAACCCTAACCTTAACCCTTAATAAACCATAAAATCTAACCCTACACCTAACCCTTACCCTAACCTTAACCTAAGCTTAAAATCTAAACCTAAACCCAATGCTAAAATATTAAGATAAGCGTTTGGATTAGAGTTGAATGTAGGGTTATTTTCAATAGAGAATCATTTACTTTCACCTTTTAGTTAATTTGCATTTAATAGACATGTAGTTGAATGTTAGTTAAATGTCAGTTGAGCATCAAAGAGGCCATGAAATGGACCATCCAAGTAAAGTGTTACCAAAATACCAAAATCGCATTTAAGAGAACAATTTTAGATTTTTTTTTGCAGTGTAGGTTGGGACTTCATGAGTTAAAGGGGAAGAGTTACCATGGGCTCTTTTGGGTTAAAAGGAATTCTCAGTGCTCTGTTGGCTACACCCTCACTATGAAAACTTAAAGAGGTTTCAAAGGGATTGTACAAAAGATGCGTCTTGTATTGTCTTATACTTACTGTATGTCCATTTAGCACAATGGACAAAAATGAATAGCTGGGTCTCAGAAGGACAGTATAGCAAATACAAAGTCACAGCTTTTCTTCTAGGAGTTCGTACAGATAAACAGCAGATACTGCAGCTCTCCAGCCCAATGTACTTCATAACACTCTAATGAATCCACTAACAACGTGGAGCCAGACTGCTGCCGCTGGTCTACGCGCAGCTCTAAACAAGCTCCTCCAATTTAGCCCATTTTTTAACGCTAACAGCCGTCTCCTTTTCTCAGTGTGAAGAATCCACCGGTGTCATGGGCGACTCCGTTTCTTTTCATCATCCTGATTTAAGAGCGGCTGTTACGGGCACTCTCGTCTCGGCTCTTTGAAAATAAAGATGGCCAGCGGAGGATAAAGGGCGTGTTAGCGCTGGGAGTTAGCGCAGGCAGATATGTCATGTCTACCGCAACACGGGAGCGAGATGAAAGCCGTGCCAGACTCATTAGGAACCTTTTTTTCTTCCATTTGGTGCATGACTAATAGAGAGCTCTCGAATCGGCCGAGCACAATGAAACGATTCCCGTGCAAAATTATCAGCCCTCACTTTTGAAAAGAATTCACCTTCTGCGCGAGAGCGATGTTATTAGCGAGCTGGATGTGAGCTGTTATTGTAAATCTTTCTGGAGTCAGGTGTCACACACAGCCGGCTCCCACAGACACGCCGGCCTGACGGCGAGAGTCCTCGGATCATAATCCATTTCAGTTTCAAAGGAAATCTCCATCAGGGGAACAGAACGAAATACAAGCAGAGGGAAAATAACTCGGCTGGCTGCAGATTTGTATCGTGGAAAACATGGTGCAACAGACGAAACCAAGAGTCTTAAGTTTACAGTATATACTAGTGCATCTAAAAAAAGTAGAATATCTTTGAAAAGTTGTAGAAAAAATGAAAAAATGTATCAGTAATTCAGTTCAGACTGGTAAACTAATATACAGTATTATATAGATGTATTACACACACATAAAGTGATCTATTTTAAGCTCTTTTTATTTCTTTTATTGTTGATGATTATGGATTACAATGAATAAAAAACCCAAAAATCAGTCTCTCAGAAAATTTGAATATTATTGTCACATTCTGGTCCTATTCTGTGTCTTTCTTAGTCTGTCTCTGTTGTTTTGGTCCTCCTGTCTTATAGTTTTTTTTTTCCCTTGTGTTCCTGCAGGTGTCTCTGTGTTTTCCCCATGTCTCTGTCTGAGTGTTCTCACCTGTGTTACCCCAAATAATCTGTAGCTCCGCCCCCTTGTTATCTGTTCCCCAGGTGTATCCCATTTCCCTTTCCCTCCAAGCGTTTGGTTTTTTTTTGGTCGGTCTTTGTAGTTTCTATATCTTTATCTCATTTACTCTTCGTCTCGTTTTCTCTCCCATTACTATCCTGGTTATTTTCCTAGTTTATTTCTTGTTTTGTTTCTTGTTTTGAGTTTAGTTTATAGTTCTTGGTTTCCTTCCTTTTTTTCTTTGTTTAATAAATATTACCTGCATTTGCATCTGCCTTCGTATGCGTCCTCTCCCTGCTCCTGCACAACCTTGACAATTAAGTGAGACCAATTGGTACTTTTTTGGCAGTGTGGGCAGTGTGCCAAGTCCTGCTGGAAAATGAAATCCACATATTTATAAAAGTTTTCAGAAGCAGAGGGAAGCATAAAGTGCTGTAAGATTTAGTGGGAAAACAAAACTGCACTGACTTTAGACTTCATAATAAAACACAGTGGATCAACACCAGCAGATGACATGTCTCTCCAAACCATCACTGATTGGTGGAAACTTCACACTAGACCTCGAGCAGTTTGGACTGTGTGTCTCTCCACTCTTCCTCCAGACTCTGCTCCCTTGATTTACAAATGAAATGTAAAATTTACTGATGATCAGTGATGGTTTGGAGATCCTGATAAAAAGCCCCAATTTGTCTTATATTCCTTCGGGAATATAAATTAAATTAAATGTCCTTTGGGATAAATAAAGTATCTATCTATCTATCTATCTATCTATCTATCTATCTATCTATCTATCTATCTATCTATCTATCTATCTATCTATCTATCTATCTATCTATCCATCTAATATTCAAATTTTCTGAGATACTGATTTTTGGATTTTTATTGGCTGTAAGCCACAATAATCATCAACAATAAAAGAAATAAACACTTAAAATAGATCACTCTGTGTGTAAAACATCTATATAATATGAGTTTCACATTTTGAACTGAATTACTGATATAAAGTACCTTTTCAATGATATTCTATTTTTTTTAGATACACTAGTATCTACACAAACTGGAAAAGAGCAGCTAATTAATGAGGCCCACTGTGATGGACAATGCATTTGGAGCTGCTCTATAGGGGGTCCATGTTAACGTATCACTGCAATACCATGAAACCCCTCTCTGTTTGATGTTTAATGTTGCTTTGATCATTTGTACTCGAGGCAAAGCTTTTGAAACATCAGACCGGGTTCAGTTCAATTACGTCCTTAAAAAATTCATATTTTACAGTGCTGTAAATTTGTATGTCAAATTGAATTGTTTCCAACCATTCCAAATCTGTTTCAAGTTTTAATATGAAATTGAGAAAACATGATTAAACACAAAGATTTATTCTGAAACCATGTTAACTATGTAAAAAACATATAATTATGATTGCCTATATAGTTGCTGAATCAACCGGTTACTCAAGTCAACTCAACTTTATTTATAGAGCCACAACAAAGAGCTGTACATAGCAAATTACTGGATAAAAACAAATAGTAGAAACAATAAGACCAATTAAAATATAAGTATAAATAAAAACAGTTTAGATACATCTAAAAGACAAGTAAATTAAAAGTAAAACAGTAAAAAAAATTATAAAACAAACAGAAATAAAATAAGTAAAACCAGTTAACCAAGTTTAATTTCAGTAACCAGCATAAGTTATGTTTTTTTTTTTATATAAGTTTAATGGTTTAACTGATCAACCTGTCCAGTTTTAGGACTTTATGGCAGTTTCTAATAGTAAACAAAAGATACATTCAGTTTCCACATCGACTTTTAAAGTGATGCAGATTTCTCATCAGCTTTCAATATTAGCATATAGCTGCTCCTCAAAACCTTCCATCAGTTTGATGCTGCTAAATGCTAAGCACTGCCCCAAGGATATCGCCCAGGATATGCAAAGCAGCTATCCTGTTAGATAACAGCAAATGTATCTCTACCCTAAAGGTGGATTATAAGACTGGCGGGGACGGCAGGGTGTAAATAGAGTAGCTGCTCCCATTGCAGAAATTTATGCAAAATTCTTATCCCCTGTGAATCAGTCATATAGTTAAAATATGTCCCTGTAGTAAAATTATTTTATTCCACCTCCCCAGGTAAAACGAATCCTGTCCGAACAGGGCCAAAGACGACTAACCCTAAGTCAAACTCTGAAGGCCCTATTTTTGCAATGTATAGCACATCGTTCAATTACACATCACACAGCTGCACAGTGTGCATGACGCTCCTGCATGGCTAAGATAGGATTGGGTGGCTGACTGTTGACTGTTGTCAGGGTTTTAATCAGTCAGTGGTGCACGTGTGAAATTTACCTGAACACACCTCACTTCAAGACCACTACACCCATAGGCGTAAATACAGCTCTGAAAAAAATTAAGAGACCTCTTCAGTTTCTGAATCAGTTTCTCTGATTTTGCTATTTATTAGTATATGTTTCAGTACAATGAACATGGTTGTTTTATTCTCCCAAATTCCAAATAAATATATTGTTATTTAGAGCATTTATTTGCAGAAAATGAGAAATGACTAAAATAACACAAAAAAAGATGCAGAGCTTTCAGACGTCAATTAATTGCAAAGAAAACAAGTTCATATTCATAAAGTTTTAAATTTAAGTTTAGAAATCAATATTTGGTGGAATAACCCTGGTTTTTAATCACAGTTTTCATGCATCTTGGCATCATGTTCTCCTCCATCAGTCTTACACACTGCTTTTCGATAACTTTATGCCTTGATGGCTTGTGATTCTCCTTATTCCTCTTGATTATATTCTAGAAGAAATTCTTAAATTAAAGAAACTCATCATTTTTAGATGGTCTTTTATTTTTTCCTAGAGCTGTTTATTCCTAAACTCCGACTTTGTATGATGTAAGACGTAAGGTAGCAATGAACATTGTGACGCACCTTGCACAGGGTGTACGATAGCGCCATGAATCTATCACCAGCAATAAATAATAACAAAGAATAGGGTTAAAGGTGAGCATGTTTTTCAGTAATTTAGTAATTAATTCTCTCTCATGTTTCTAATCCACTCCTATTCTTGTTTTTTTTTTTCTAGAAAGACTGAAAAAAAATCTACAAGAGGAAAAGAGAGAGCTAAACCCTACTTTTTTCCTCATAATCTTCAAATCGCTGTGATGACGCATCTCTGTTCTCTCTTAAACACTGGCTAAAAGATGCCTTTTAGACCCATCTCCCGCTCTGAAGCCAGCTTATCGCCTCATGCAGTATGGCAGCCTGACGCACAAGACGAGAAGACTCCCCAATGTCTTCAAAGTTTATCTGCACTATTGTGTGATCTGCTCCCTCGAATTGCCATCCCCAAGTGCTCTGTTTGAGTTGGACAGCTGCCATGTGATAAAGCAGCAGTCCTCCAGCCCTCCACCTCCCTCAGAGACATGTGTCTAGACCAGCCTCGCGTCAAACCCACCGGCCGAGCCGCCCGAGCACACTGACAGAGAGGGAGTTAATCTAATTTACTGCACTACGACTGAGAAAAATCAAGATAAACTGATGTAATTGGAATCAGCGGTCAGCTATTTTTAATTAGGCTTTCACCCAATTAAAAGTTTATTATTTGTAATTTGATCAAGGCTAAGTGAATGAAAGCGTGACGGTGTTTGGTGGTCAGCTGACGAGATTCAGCCATACAGCAGCGGTTTTACAGTGGACAAAAGAGAATTATTACTGTTTAGATCATTGCAGTAAGTCCTATTTCTTTTCTTTTAGTAAAGCCATGCCAATAAAATTTTTAAACCATTACAAAAACATGACACAATCGTTTTGATCGGATTAGAGGTCTATTTTTACTAATTCGTCAATTTAATCTGAAGATCATTAATTTTGAATGCCATTTTGTTAAAGTAATAGACTTTCAATAGAGTTTAGTATTCAGTAAAATATCAACAACTTAAAAGTAAATTCGGGGCATTATCAACAGACTTTGTTTGCATTTGTTGATAATCTACTAAATTCACATGCTTTTTTTTTTTTATTTGGCAAATCCACTGTCCATGCATTGTTGTAAATATTATGGGCCCTATTTTACACCCCACCAACAGTCCGCACTCATGTTGTTTAAATAGCAAAGGTTCTTGGGAATATATCAACGCTGTTTGATGTGTTGTTCAAGAAAATAAGCGTGTTCAGGTAAATTTCTGGCATATTAGTAGAAATGACTCCAAAAGGGCATGGACAACTCATCCAGGAGGTCACAAAAGAACCCAGAACAACATTTAAAGAACTGCAGGTCTCACTTACAGCCTCAGTTCAGATCAGTGTTAATGATTCAATAATAAGAATTAAGAGACTGGGTGAAAATGTTCTCCATGGGAGAGTTCCAAGATAAAAAAAACACTGCTGACCTGACCAAAAAGAATATTGTGATGTTCCCAGGGGAGGATTTGGAAGTTCTGGGGATCCATGCAACATTCATTTTTTCCGGGGGCCCCTTATCCAATGGATTCTTTTGTATACCAAAATGCAATATTGACTCTGAGAACCTAGCGGTCTCAGGTACCTCATCCTCGTCAGACTCTTCGTTTCTTGCTGCTGCGAAAAAATCGGTGAGCTTCGTCAAGCTTTCTGTGCTGGACTTCCTTTCCTTAATTTTCTTTCTTTTTTAGGCACCGCTGTGATAAGACCATTTTACAAAGCTACCTTAATCTACCTCGCCTAGCTAAACTTACATGTATGGTGTATCTTCAGTGTCAAACCTTTGACAACCTTTTGTCCAGCAGGGGGCTCCCTGATCCCTGGGGCCCCAAGCAATCGTGTGATGGTAAGTCCCCAGGACTTAAATATTCATAAATATACATATTCTTTGGACTGACGCGACAAAAGTGGAACATTTTGGAACACATAACACACAATTTTAGAAAAAAAAATCATCATACTGAATGTAAAACATGGTGGTGGTAGTGTTGTGATGGTCTGGGGCTGCTTTGCTGCTTCAGGGGCTGGACAACTTGCTGTAATAGATGGAACCAGGAAAGGATATATTTTATGATCATTTAATCAGGTTATCTTTGTCAGATTTTAAAGTTTGTTTTATAACGGGAAAAATATCAATGTGACTAAAAAGCAGATCACAGTGGAGCTGCCAATTTCTAGAAACTGTACGCTCCACAACTTTCTAAGCATATATAGCTTGTTTTGAGTGTGTGTTCTGAGATGGCAGGGTGTGATTTTGGATTCTGAGGCCCTGTGGGCTTTAGACAAGTTTCTGTGACTGGCTTTAACCCTTCTGTGGTGTTCATATTTTTGTTACTCGTTTACTTTGTTACTTGTATTTAATTCAGCAAAATTAAGCAATTCTACATTAAAATGCTTTACACATGCTCGCTTCACCTAAATTGCAAGCAATATAAACAGCTTACATGGTTAATATTTGCCCTTTACCTTTCTTATGTTACATTTCTTTCAAAAAGTGCTACTCTTTTTTTATTAGTTTTTTAATAAAATGTAAAAGAAAATGAATTAAACTCAAGATATGAGAAGAAAATTTGTTTAATTTCAAATTTACAAATGAAGCAATGTTTATTAGCCCTTGGCCAAACATACTGTATGTAATATAAATGTGTAGGGGGGGGGGGGGGTGTACAGTGTGTGTTTATCGAAAATGTGTTTTGATATATGTTTTTTCACAAAAATGAGCCAATGCCAATGAGTTTGAGTTAGAAAAAATGTTTTTTTGTATCATTTGATGAAAAATGAAAACGGGTCCCACAGACCCGAACACCACACAAGCGTTAAATTATGCTTTTAAAAGGTTTTAGCTTTTGTGGACATCATTAAATACCATTAAATGGCACAAATAAGTGACATCACAGCACAACCTGCAGTAATTCTCTTTTAATTAACATTATAAGCGAGGAACCATTCACCTCGTGCTTTGGCTTCAGATTAGAAGGAGGCCAGAGAAAATTACAACACAACTTATCAGACCAAGTGTACTTTCTCCTTTTTTTTTTTTTTTGACATGTTAATGGCAACTCACTGAGGTGTCAGCAAAGAGAACAATGCTCCTATTAAGGTCAGCTTCACGACAAGCTCCCCGGCCTTTCTGACACCAGAACAGTTCATTGTTCGTTAATTGAGTTCCTCCAGTTCTCCGGGTCCTTCACCGTCACTTGTCCATCATCCTGACGTGCGGCGACACATTATGAACAAAGCGTTGACCATATTTATGCAAAACTGGCTTTAGACCTGGAGAAAGAAATTCACTTAAACCTTCCTGATGAATGTTTGGCATTGAATGGCATTTTCAGGGCCCACTGACATCCCAGATAACCTGCAGTTCTTTAAATGTTGTTCTGGGCTCTTTTGTGACCTCCTGGATGTGTTGTTCATGCCCTTTTGGAGTAATTACAGTCAGCTGACCACTCCTGGGAAGGTTCACCACCAGTGTTCCATGTTTTTTTCTCCATTAGTGAATAATAGTGAATCACTGTGGTTCACTGGAGTCCCAAAACATTAGAAATTACTTTATAACCTTTTACAGACTGATAGATGATCAATGATTTTCTCATCTGTTTTTGGATTTCTTTAGATTGCTTTAACAATTTTTAGTTAATAGAATGTTTTCTGAAGGTTTAAATAAACATTCTTAGAAAGTTCAAACTGTCAACTGTGTGTTTTATGGGTGTTCTCTAAGAATGTCTTTATTTAATGTCTTTAAACATTCTGGTAACATTGCTGTAACATTTTTTGTGCTTTAATTTTTAGTTTTAGGAATTATACTTTTAAAATTTCCATAATGTTAGTATTCATCTATATGTGACATTGTTGTGATGCAAACCATTATTATGTCACACATCTTCAGAATGATCCTGGAACATTATTTGTGTAATGTTACAGGCTAACCTTTTGGAACCTTTTCAAAACATTTCTTTAATTGCTTTAACAATTTTTAGTTAGTAAAATGTTTTCTGAACATTAAAGTTAATGTTCTTAGGAAGTTCATCTTCTGTAAACTGTCTGTGTTGAATGTATTTTTGTCTTTATTTAAGATCTTTAAACATTCTGGTAACGTTGCTGTAGCATTATTTATCTTTTCATTTTTAGTTTTGGGGATGTTTCTTTTAACATTTCCATAATGTTAGTATTCATCTATATGGGAACTTTATGTGAGACTGTTGTGATGCAAACCATTATTATGTCAAACGTTACAGCCCAACCTTTTTGGAATCGTTTTAAAACGTTTCTAAATGTTTTTTTGAATTTCTTAAGATTGTGCTAACAATTTTTGGTTAGTAGAATGTTTCTGAATGTTAAAGTTAACATTCTTAGAAAGTTTATACTGTTAACTGTCTGTTTTCTGGGTGTTCTTAGAATGTATATTTTTGTTTTTATTTAAGAGCTTTAAACATTCTGCTAATGTTACTGCAACATTTATGTTTTATTTTTTAGTTTTGGGAATGTTTCCATAATGTTAGTATTCATCTATATGGGAACTTTATGTGAGATTGTTGTGATGCAAACCATTATTATGTCACATGTTTTCAGAACATTCCTGGAACATTATTTGTGTAATGTTACAGGCTACCCTTTTGGAAACTTTTCAAAACATTTCTAAATGTTTTTGAATTTCTTTAGATCGTGCTATCAATTGTCGGTTAGTAGAATGTTTTCTGAATGTTAAAGTTAACATTCTTAGGAAGTTTAAATGGTCAACTGTCTGTTTTCTGAGTGTTCTTAGAATTATTTTTTTTAGTCTTTATTTAACATCTTTAAACATTCTGGTAAAGTTGCTGCAACATTGTGTTTTAATTTTTTGTTTTGGGGATGTTTTTTTGTTTCCATAATGTTAGTATTCATCTATATGGGAACTTTATGTGCTATTGTTGGAATGCAAACCATTATTATGTCACACATTTTCAGAACATTCCTGTAAAATTATTTCTGTAACCTTATAGGCAAACCTTTTTGGAATCTTTTCAAAACATTTCTAAATGTTTTTAGATCGCGCTAACAACTTTTGGTTAGAAGAATGTTTTCTAAACGTTAAAGTTAATGTTCTTAGAAAGTTCAAACTGTCAAGAGTCTGTTTTTTTGGGTGTTCTTAGAATGTCTATACTGAACTAAAATGTCTTTTAACCTTTTGGTAATGTTGCTGCAACATTATGTTTGTTTTAATTTCTAGTTTTGGAAATGTTTCTCTTAACGTGTTCATGATGTTAGTATTAATCTATAAGTGAACTTTATGTCAGATTGTTGTGATGCAAACCATTATTATTTCAGACGTTTTTAGAACGTTCCTGGAACATTATTTCTGTAATGCTACAGGCTAACCTTTTTGGAATCTTTTTAAAACATTTCTAAATGTTTTTTTAATTTATTTAGATCATGCCAACAATTTTTGTTAACATTCTTAGAAAGTTCAAACTGTCAACTGTCTGTTTTCTGGGTGTTCTGAGAATGTCTTTATTTAACATCTTTAAACATCTGGTAACGTTGCTGCAACATTACTTTCTTTTAATGTTTCCATAATGTTAGTATTCATCTATAAGGGAACTTAATGTGAGATTGTTGGAATGCAAACCATTATTATGTCACACGTTTTCAGAACGTTCCTGGAACATTATTTGTGTAACCTTATAGGCTAACCTTTTTGGAACCTTTTCAAAACATTTCTAAATGTTTTTGAATTTCTTTAGATCGTGCTAACAATTTTCGGATAGTAGAATGTTTTCTGAACGTTAAAGTTAACATTCTTAGAAAGTTCGAACTGTTCGTCGGTATTCTGGGTGTTCTTAGAATGTCTTTATTTAACGTCTTTAAACATTGCTGTAACATTTTTTGTGCTTTAATTTTTAGTTTTAGGAATGATACCTTTAACATTTCCATAATGTTAGTATTCATCTATATGGGAACTTTATGTGAGATTGTTGGGATGCAAACCATTATTATGTCACACGTCTTCAGAACGATCCTGGAACATTATTTGTGTAATGTTACAGGCTAACCTTGTGGAACCTTTTCAAAACATTTCTAAATGTTTTTGAATTTCTTTAGATCATGCTAACAATTTTCGTTTAGTTGAATGTTTTCTGAACGTTAAAGTTAACATTCTTAGGAAGTTCGAACTGTCTGTTTTCTGGGTGTTCTTAGAATGTCTTTATTTAACATCTCTAAACATTCTGGTAACATTGCTGCAACATTGTGTTTTAATTTTTAAGTTTTGCGGACGTTTCTTTTAATGTTTTCATAATGTTAGTATTCATCTATTTGTAAGATTCTTTGGATGCAAACCATTATTATGTCACACGTTTTCAGAACGTTTCTGGAACATTATTTGTGTAAAGTTACAGGCTAACCTTTTTGGAATCTTAGGAAGTTTAAATTGTCAACTGTCGGTTTTCTGAGTGTTCTTAGAATATCTTTTTTTTTTGTCTTTACTTAACATCTTTAAACATTCTGGTAACGTTGCTGCAACATTGTTTGTGTTTTAATTTTTAGTTTTGGGGATGTTTCTTTTAACATTTCCATAATGTTAGTATTGGTCTATCTGGGAACTTTACGTGCTCTACAAACATTGTGTTGCAAACTATTACTATCATATCATACTTTATTTCTGTAATGCTACAGGCTAACCTTTTTGGAAACTTTTCAAAACATTTCTAAACATTCTTTGAGCGTTCTCTGTTAGCTTGTATGCAGTGCAATGCTGTGTAGCACAGTTTCGCTGCTTTAGTCTTCTGGTCGGGTGTAGGCCACATGTCCATAGAAAGATTGTGGAGGACTTCAATGCAGTTCATTCTTCTAACATGCTCTGGATTTCAAAAAGCATGGTTTGATAGAAATTATGCATGCATACAGTATGGTTAATCACGAGACCTAGATAGATATGGCCTGTGTTCTTCAAACGCGGCATTATGAAACATTAATTGGGCCAGAACTTTCAGGATTCTTTTATTACCATCATGCTTCCACAGAAGCTCTGTCCACAAAAGCTATGATTATGGCACAATCTAAGAATATCCTCTGTATTGAAGAGAGCTCATTATTTATTTCACATGAGCTTGGAAATAGGTCACGAGTAACTCTGACTAACTCTAGTTTGAATTCATTAGTAGATAAAATAATTTTAAACTCTTGGGCCCACCATTGGGTATGATTGTTTAACTAGTTAATAAATAGTAATAAGAGTAACGCTGTAAACTAATACTTTGGGTCCCGCTTTATAATAAGTGTCCCTAAGTACTATGTAGTTACACGGTAACAATTCATGTAACTACAGTGTAACTACTGATGAAATACACATTGTTACAGATTAACTACAGAGGTACAGGTTATGTAATTACACATGTGTATTAAGGTTAATTTTGACTTGTGTAGGTACACGTGTACCAGGGTGAGTGTACTTACACAAATGATAGAGTAAGTGTACTTACACATGTGTAACAATGTGTGTGTACTTACACATGTGTAATAGTGTGTGTGATAAATTGAGTATAAACTTATCCAACAGCTATTGTCTAGTATGTAATTAGGGCTGATTGAGTACACACACATTGTTACACATGTGTAAGTACACTTGCTCTATTACATGTATAAGTACACTCCCCCTAGTACACGTGTACTTATACAAGTTAAAATTAACCTTAATACACATGTGTAATTACATAACCTGTACCTCTGTAGTTAAGCTGTAACAATGTGTACTTTATCAGTAGTTACACTGTAGTTACATGGATTGTTACCATGTAACTACATAGTACTTAGGGACACTTATTATAAAGTGGGACCATATTTTCAAAAATAGAAGAACCATTATATTTATACTTATCATGATTCACAAGGACATCTTGTTCACTAGTGGTAGTGCATCCTGTTCACGCAACCTGCCTGCCATGCACTTGAAGAAGAATTAGTAAAATAGTGCTGCTACAATGACAGTCATGCAGCTTTTCCCTGTTATGGAGAAATTGCAGAAGTCATGCAGAAATTTTAGGACTATCACATTTTACCACAGTTATGATTAGGCTTAGGGTGTCAGTAATTTATGTAAGTCAGTAAAAATCGATTTCATACACATTAAAAACAAATGCTGAAATGTTTTTTTGTTTTGTTTTGTTTTAATCACATCCAACTACAACAAGCTTCACAAGCTTTTCTTATCATATGTTGCAATGGATGCATTTTATCATCAATTTATTATCACATAAAACCTGTTTTCTTTCCTTTTTTATTTTTGCTTTTTGACCAATAGAATTTCTCCAAAATTATGTGGAATAAAATCTTGTTGACTTCCACTGAATGTTACAATTTTTTTAATGTTTTCCAAGTTCACCCTTTTCCTCCATTGAGTCCCGTCACTACATTACCCATAGTACATTTCAGAATGACATCATGATCGGCAGTCCACAATCAGCCAATCACAAACTGTTCTCTATTGCTCTTTATCTCCACAATACTAACGCGTCACTGCTGAATCATTTCACTCAATGAAAATGAATAAGAAGCCATGATACTACCTCCACTGTGTTTCACAGAAGAGCTGGTATTTTTTTTTTAGAATCATGAGCAGATTATTTCTTTTTCCAAACCTTAGACTTTCCATCACATTATTAAAGGATAATCTTTGTCTCATCAGTCCATAATCAGGTTTTTTTTTCTATACTTCTTGAAAAAATTCCAGCCTGGTCTTTCTATTCACCTCATTAATAGTGGTTTTCATCTTCTGGTGAAGCCTCTGCCACAGAACTCACAATGTTTGTCATCAACCGCTGTGGTTTTCTTTGGTCTACCTGTTCAACTCTTGATATTTAGTACACCAGTGATGACTTTCTTCTTCGGGTCTTTCTTCTTCAGGACATTCCAAAGGTTGTTCTGGCTATGGACAATATTTGTGTAGTGGTTCTGATTGATTTCCCATCTTCTGAACCTTTGTATCAGATTCAGATGTAGATAGAAATAAAAACTGAAATGTTGATCTTGTGTCTCAGACTGCTGTCACAGAGCTGCACAAGAGACAGACTCATTCATTATGAGAGCCATCAGACTCCTTAACTCCTTCCATCTGGGACGGGATGCTGCTGCTGACTGAGTTTAACCCAGTCACACCATATGGGCGTTATTATTCAACCACTTAATTCTTAATTCTTTTCACTATTACTTCCCCAACCTCATTTACATTCAAGTACATTAACTCATGATTGGGTATTCTCATATTCACTTGTCAGAACTATTTTGTATACTAATAAATCTATATTATACTACAGAACATCTTTCTCCCCAATTTACACAGCCAGTTACCCAACCCACTCATTAGGACTCCCCGTATCACTAGTGATGCCCCAACACACCAGGAGGGTGAAGACTAGCACATGCTTCCTCTGATACATGTGAAGCCAGCCACCTCTTCTTTTCGAGCTTCTGCTGATGCAGTATTGCCGAGCAGCATCACAGCGTGCTTGGAGGAAAGCGCAGCGACTCGGTTCTGATACACCGGCTCACAGACGCCCTGTGCTGCAGACATCACCGTAGGAGTGATGTGGGGAGAGAGCGCCATCTACCCACCCGGAGGGAGCAGGGCCAATTTTGCTCCCTCTGAGCGCCGGCAGATTGATGGTAAAGCTGCATGAGCTGGAGCGACCTCCTGCTCATAGTGGCAGCGCTTTAGACCGCTGGACCACTCGGCGCCCAGGAAGTTTTTTCTAATATGTATTTCCTAAGATGGTTGTGTTCTCTCTCTAGAAATAGCCGGCTGTGGAAATAGCTGTAGCTGTATGACAGTTGCTTCTCTAATACCTTCATCCCTCCTCAAACACATGCTCAGCCTCATTTAGCCTGAGTTTATGTCCAGGTCTCCAGAAGGCTTACATGTACTCGTGAATAAGCTGACTTCCACATTTATTACCTTTCTTTTTTCTGCATTCACCCATCTGCTTGAATGCTGGGGGTCTGCTGGATCCGGTTGTGTTTTATTTATTTTTATTTTTTTTACCGTGCCACTGCTGTCCACAGCTGCTGCCCAGGAGTCAAAGCTCATGCCCTTGCTGTCAGCTTTAAGCTCCCCATCCAGGTAGACATCTCAGCGGACAAAGCAAAACACTGCATTCCTCTTTTCCTGCAGAATTACATCTAAAACACACACACTGGCCCTCACACACAGACGAAAGCCTGAGCATGAGCTGAAGTCTCAAAAAGCAATTTGCTCCTGAACCCTCACCAGACGAAAACTCCAACTCCTTCCCTCTGTCCTCTGCTTCAGCAGAATAAGAATCGCTCCAAACCTCTTCCTCTAAACAGCAAGAAAGGTTCAGAGTCCCCACAAACCCAAGCTTGTTAAGACGTGATTCTACAAAGCCCGAGCAAATAAAGAGCAGTGGCCTTTTCCTTATCCTAAAATACACACCATTAAGTTCTGCCTCATTATTTACAGCTCCCCCTTTACATTTTATAGCCCATTCCAACAGCCCAATTACTTTCGTGATAACCAACCATAAACGCTTATTTTCTGTACTGTAACTTTTAATTTAATTAACACGACCGCAGTCTGAGAAAAGAATAAGCTACAAAGAAAAAACAAAGAAAAGAACAACGCTGAAGAAAGCTGCCCTCTTCCACTGATTCTTTTCTTTTGAGTAATTTATTTATACTGTATTGGACGTAGTTCAAAAAAGGTTTTAATATCTCTGAAAATTAGAATATTAAACCAGGCCAATTGGTACTTTTGGTAGAGTGGGCAGTGCGCCAAGTCCTGCTGAAAAATGAAATCCGCATCTCCATAAAAGTTGTCAGCAGCAGAGGGAAGCATGAAGTGCTGTAAGATTTTGTGGGAAAACAAAACTGCACTGACTTTAGACTTGATAATAAAACACAGTGGATCAACACCAGCAGATGACATGTCTCTCCAAACCATCACTGATCATCAGTAAATTTTACAGCATTTCATTTGTAAATCAAGGGAGCAGAGTCTGGAGGAAGAGTGGAGAGACACACAGTCCAAACTGCTTGAGGTCTAGTGTGAAGTTTCCACCAATCAGTGATGGTTTGTAGAGACATGTCATCTGCTGGTGTTGATCCACTGTGTTGTATCAAGTCCAAAGTCCATACAACTTTTATGGAGATGTGGATTTAATTTTCCAGCAGGACTTGGCACACTGACAAAGTACCACTTGGTCTTATATAATTGTCACGTCCTCGCCCTGTTCCTGTCTCTCCTCGTGCCTGTGTGTTATTCCCACGTGACCCCTGCTCCTCTGTGTCTCCTGTCTCAGTAGTTTTCCACCACGTGTCTCATTTGTAGCTCCGCTCTTCCCCAGGTGTTCATTGTTTCCTGTTTCTATTTATAGATCTCTTGTGGCACTTTGTCTTCGTCGGTCTTTGCACCTTCCCATGTTGTTTTGTCTCTCTGTGTTTCATTGGTTCTCTGTTTTTGCATAGCCGTAGCTCTAGTCCCTTGTATATATCCCTGCTTTGTGTTTAGCTGTTTATTTCTAGTTTCCCTGTTATTCTCTTGTATATATTTTCCCTAGCCCTGTTAGTGTATTTATTATCTCTTGTTTGTTTAGGTTTATGTTCTTTTGTTTCACTAGTTTATTTTGGTTATTGTTTTTTGGTTTATCTTTGTTACGTGATTACATAACTTAGTGTCTCCCACTCTTTTATATTATAATTATATATCTATTTTTACTTATTTACTTATATTTATATATCTATTCCTCCCCCACACCACTGCACCTTGTTTCTGTCTCATGTATGTCTATTTGTGTCCCTGCTGTATTGTACACATAGTGTCTCCCATTCTCTTTTATTATATCTATTATCTGTACTTGCTGTAAAATTGGGAAGGAGAGTAACGTAATTTCAATTCTCTGTATGTCCTGTACATATGCAGTATTGACAATAAAACTACTTGACTTGACTTACTTGTTTCTCGTTTCTTTTATTATTTATATATATTTATTAAACTTCTTTCTTACCTGCATTTACATCCGCCTCCACGTCTTCCCTGCACCTCACCCTAAAAATAATATTCTAATTTCCTGGAGAAACAGATTTTTGGGTTTTCTTTGGCTGTAAGCTATACTCCTCAACAATAAAAGAGGTAAACGCTTAAAATAGGTCACCCTGTGTGTAATACATTTATATAAAATAAAAGTTTCACATTTTGAATGTGAACTGAATTACTAAAATAAAGTAATTTTTCAATGATATTAGAATTTTTGAGATGCACTAGTATTTTAAACTGGTGGAAACGTAGGCTGGTTCATTGAAAAGCACAATGGTTCCTATGCCCAAATGGAACTGGTTCAAGAACCAGAGTTATTTTAGTGGAAAAGTCCATATCAGTCCACTGAAGAACTGCTGCTGTGTCTTGGTATTGGGCTTCAGGACAAGGGTGGAGCCTAGCCACAGCACTACACAGGGACATTATACATTACAAGAATAATGAACTACATGTAGATACTTATCCATAATGGCGAGTGTCTTAGGATGAAAAAGCACCTGTTGTTCAGTCTCCATATTAAGCTGCCCATTAAAGATCTCTCAGAGCTCGAGAATGCAGTTGAGGCCAGAGGTCCAATTCACAGCTCTTCATCTTTGAAGACATCCGCTCACCTCCCTATTAACCTCCCTCTCGCTGGGGCCGAGCTGGAGAACACCCAACAGAACCAGACTTTTAATCACGACTTTTCTGAACTCGTACGCGATGGAGAGCGGCGACAACCTATGCATCGTCGGGGATCTCGAGAACGAGAAGGGGCTTCATTCTGGATGATGCGGCTTTGAGCCCAAAGCTGAGAGTAGAGTTTAATTACGGCGAGAAGACGAGCCGCAGAGGATGAGCTCTGTTTACACCGATCAAATGCTGGCCTAATCAGCAGAGCATTTCCTACTGACGCGTCTGAAGTACGGAGACTGCCTCCCGAGAGAGCCTTTCAACACTTCCCAATTAAATCACCCAGAGTCCATGTAACGCTGAGCTGATTCATTCCTCATAACAGCCATCCAACAGACATCCACTTCCAGCACCCCGCTACAAGTTTTACAAACACTGCACTGAGTTGTTATAGTGTGTAACAGATGTTCATCTTCTCCACAGCTGAGCGCAAACTGATAATGGCTTTGTTCAAAGTCCCACAGAAGAAAAGTCAACATGCAAGTTTTCGTCCCTGATTTTGTTTTTTTCTGATTCGTAATCATCACTGATCAGATTTCTGTCAAGAACAAAGCTAAATGAATCTCTCGCTCGTTTGATAGAAACATCACAAGAAAACAAATCTTTGGATATTCTATAATTTGATAATGTTGTTAGAAGGAGAAGGCTGATTTAAACAGGATAAGTTCTGACAAAAAAACTTAATGTAGTTTTGTTTTGCCTAGAATCTGTGAAACTGAAAACTATGGATTGGATGGGATATTAACCCTAGAATGTTAACGCCGGGTGATTTTCACCCACACAATATTTTCTGTGATTTTCATTGTGTTGCTGCTGTCTGAACTGTATGGGACTTTGGGGAGCTTCAGGGCTCATTGATGTCATTAATGTTATGGTTGATTCCCTCCTCCATCTATGTTTTTTTCATGTTTTTTTATGGGTGTAATTTACCTGATTTTACTTATGCGTACTTATGTGTTTGTGTGTTAAAATCAGGCGCTTACATGTCCCAGGAATGGGTGGACCAAAGACCAAGTTCCCAGCAGCATAATTTTTTTTGGTTAGGGCAATACCTTTTAAGGATTACCTGATTTTTTCAATATTTGTTCCGCTTTTTTATAGGGTCATCTATGGTACCTTTTTATTTTATGTGATGTCGTAAAATTAAAGAAGGGATCCAAAACTTGTCATAAAGTGTCATACATTAGTGTTACTGATTTTAATGTTAGGGTTCTAGGGTTAATGGGCTGGATACATTGGATAAATTGCCAGATCTAGCAGAATCCATGCCCATCGGCACATATCTGAAAGCACCTGGAGAAAAAGTACAATGACCACACTGTTAAAAGTAGTACCGTCATATATAGTATTTAGTAGCACTATAGATAAAGGTGTCAAAGTTGAGTATATTAAAACAGTATATCCATGATGCATGCTATACTTTAACCAGTTGGCTTTAGAATGTGGTTAGAATGGATACTACAGGGCTTCGAGTGATCAATCGGGCTTAGCGCCGTCACTATGGTCAGGAGATAGCTTGTTCGAATCCTGTTCATGCAGCTTGCC
This sequence comes from Astyanax mexicanus, assembly GCF_023375975.1. Taxonomy (NCBI): domain Eukaryota; kingdom Metazoa; phylum Chordata; class Actinopteri; order Characiformes; family Acestrorhamphidae; genus Astyanax; species Astyanax mexicanus. The sequence continues at coordinate 56,530,006 of NC_064410.1, read as the reverse complement.
ATGGGCTGCCGGAGCCCTGAGGGAGCAAAATTGGCCTTGATCTCTCTCTCTGGTGAGTAGATGAGGGGTGCTCTTTACCCTCATCACTCCTAGGGTGATGTCGATCAGCACAAGGCGTCTGTGAGCTGATGTATCAGCAGTTCAAAAAGAGGCAGAGTCTGACTTCACATGTGCCGTAGGAGGCATGTGTTAGTCTTCACCCTACTTGTGTTGGGGCATTACTAGTGATAGGGGGTGTCCTAATAAGCGGTTTGGGTATTTGGTCTTATAAATTGGGGAGAAAATGGGATAAACAATTAGAAATAAAAGGATAAAAAAAGAATGCATTTTACAATGCCACAATGCAATGTGAATTGGAAACGGCATTATGTAGGCATAGCAATGCATAGCAAAGCAAAAATCTCTTTTCATGCTGAAATGAAACATATAAGCACATTAATATTTTGTGTTCTAACCTGCCAAGCCCACACTATTCAGATTAAGCACATAATTTATATACGATTTAAACACATGGTTGGTCATATCTATACTCTTTGTCCATTGTCAGCATACTTTTCTAGCATTCATTTAATATTGTGTTCCTCACTCTCTGTCCTCCAATCTATTAGAAACTTCTTTCTAGATGCTCCATCTTGTAGATAAAGTAAAGTCAGAGACATAAATGACACTGAGGTGTTTAAAAACTCCAGAAGCACTGCTGTATCTGATCCACTAAAACACCAATCACCACCATGCCAATCAGCATCACTGCAGTGTTGACAATAATGACCAACCACCCAAATAATAAATGATAATAATATCAGCTCTGTGGTGGTTTTCTCTTCTGTGGGGTTTGGGGTATTGAAGAACAGGGTGAAACGAGGATAATAATAAAGTATGTAGAGAAACAAATGCATTTTAAAGCTTTTAAAACATTTAAAAACTGCACATTATCAGCATCACACACTGGACTCATGGTATTGCTCAATGCAATCAGCATTATTGTGCCTCCACTGCTTCTGGGTACAATAATTATAGATGTTTAATACTGGTGTGTACACTAAACTGTTTAAAGTGTTTCAATATCTGCTGGGAGGCAAAGCTTTAAAACTGAGAAGATTTGTTTTTTTATTGTCAACAGTATTTGCCTAAGCTTAGTACATTATATCCATATGTTAATTAGACAGATCTATAAACTATCAACTTAGAATATGTATATAGAGCTGTTATCTGCACAGACATATAGTACAAATTAAATGAAGTGTTTTAATGTTTAATGTGTAAACATTTTAGATTAGAATTCCATTTACATACCCCTTTTACCCCAAGTATTCCTCCCAGAAAATGATTGCAAGTGCACATTTTTGTCATACACATGCTTATTTCCTTTGTGTCTATTGGAACAACACAAAAATAATAGAGAAAAAAGACAAAATTGATATAGTTTCACCCAAAACTCACACAATAATGGGCCACACAACATTATTGGCACCCTCAATTTAATATTTGATTGCACACGGTTTAGAAAAAATACCTGAAAATGCCAAAATGTCATGGAATGGGAACTAGAATCAAGTCCAATAACTTTTAACCTGGATTTAAGTAAGTAAATGATGTGGGGTTGATGCTGCAGTTGGTCTGCAGGTTTAGGTTCAGCAACAGTATGTGCTAAAAGAATGAGGTCAGCTGACTACCTGAATATACTGAATATAGACCAGTTTATTCCATCAATGGATTTTATATTTCTTCCCTGATGAACACGGACATATTCCAAGATAAGACAATGTCAGGATTAATGGAGCTGGAATTGTGAAAGAGTTCAGGATTCAGGGAGCATGAGATCATAATTTGATCTCATGGATTGAGAGAGTTCACCACAGAGTCCAGACCTTAACCTCATTGAGAATCTTTGGGATGTGCTGGAGAAGACTTTGTGCAGCGGTCAGACAAATTCTTGGTGACAAATGAATGCAACACTGGATTGAATTACATCTTGGTACATTGCAGAAGCTTATCGAAACAATGCTACAGTGAATGTGTACCGCAATCAAAACTAAAGGTGGTCCAATGAAATATTAAAGTGTGAGGTGACTTTTTTTTGCCTAGGCAGTGTATGTGTGTGTTGGGGTTCCTGTATTGAATGTCCAATGTCAGTGGTACCAATGCCTTTTAAAATGTATTCCCAGCTAAATGTTAAATGCACAACCTGCACAAGTATAGAAATTGAATTTTGGAATTTACCAACCCTCTTGCACCCTCTATCAGGCCTCTCTTAAACTTGCTTGATAATTACGTGTCCTTGCCATGAGCACACTGGACAGTATTCAATAACGTATACAGATGTGGGCATTTTCTTTAGCCGTCCCTTGATGTAACACTTTATGATCACTTATTATGATTAATATTCCTTACCCATAATCTTTGGCATGTCTATGTTACGCCATATTTAGTGTTGGACCAAAGTTTTTTTAATTACTGTTTCTTCACAAGTCAGAACTTCTCCTCTAAACTTCTCCTCCACAAACATCATTCCTCTATAAGCTTTTGTTTCATTGATTCTGCCCCCTTTTTTTTTTTTTTTAGATGGACACACATCAACCCCAGGCGCTTATCTGCCTCATTAAGGACAAAGCTGCCCTGGCAGTGCATCAAGTTTAGCTGTTTGGATTGTGCAATGTAGAAATAATGGGAATATATCAGTGCCTTTGTTTTTACTGACATCAGTGATATTCCGGCGGCCAGCTGCGCTTCAGAAACAATGACACGAGTAATAGCGCCTATCATTACCCAAACAATGTCCGACGCCGAGCGCTGCCATGCGTGGCTCGCCGGTCACGCTCTGGCAAATACGGATCTGCCGTGGCTGTTCGTCGGCAGGCCGGCCGACCTTTGCGTTAACTCGATGTCACCTTTTTAACAATAACAGATAATAACAGATTTTTAGCTGTTGGTCTCTCTGTTGTGTCCAGGAGTTTCGGCGTGGTTTACCTGGTTCGGATGGAACGCCACCTGCCCGCGATCTCGGGGGAGGCTGAACAGAGAGGCTTTTGACACATGAGCGATTCTCGGTGAGCGGAGTCAATTGAAAAATTGTGGCGTACGCGGCTCGGCGCAGCGAGGGCATATGCTGTTGCCATTCGAAAGGCATCAGGGGCAGCTGGCGCGGGGACACCTTTAGAAGAGAACCGGAGGGGGCTACGCATTCCCAGCTGCAGTTTCTATCACTGTCAGCGAGGTACGCTCTTCAGAGCTCTAGTCAGCCCTGAGTAATACCTGGATTATTATCCTGGTGCTTTTTCATATGGCAGAGTTTATTGGTTGTAGCACATGCTTGTTTTTTTGCATATCGTCCGCTGTCCTATGAAAAACACTTATCTCCATTTTTGTCGATTTTTAGTTTACTATACAATTTGAACAGACAAAATGTCCCTCATATTGTGCCAAAATTTCTTGATGAATGGACCAATAGAAACTCTTCAAAATTACCTGAAATAAACTATTTTTACATTGACAAATACACACCCCCAGAAGAGGGTAGCTTTGAGTGACAGAGAACACACTGGTGATAATATTCAAATATAAGGGAGGATATGCCCAGTATGGAAGTAATATGGTGCCAGGAGCCAATGGGAAAGAAGTACGGCTGGGAAATTTATTCAATATGATACTACTCTAAATAAAAGAAAAAAAAAATCAGATATTAGAATAGGCACTGGGAGTTCAGATGCATAGAAGATGTTCATTTAAATTTTATTTATTATTTTGTTCTATATATTTTGTCATTTTTCCCTATTTTCTCCCAATTTAACTAGGCCAGTTGCCCCACCCATTCTACTGACTGGTGATGCCATAACACAAGGAGGGTGAAGACTAGCACATGCCTCCTCTGATACATGTGAAGTCACAATCCGCCTCTTTTCAAACTGCTGCTGATGTCGCGTAGCATCACAGCGCACTCAAAGGAAAGCGCAGCGACTTGGTTCTGATACATCAGCTCACAGACGCCTTGTGCTGTTCAACATCCCCCTAGGAGTGATGGGAGGAAAGAGTGCCATCTACTGTAACCATCCAGAGAGAGCAAGACCAATTGGGCTCTCTCGGACTTGGACTCTGACTGCAAGCTGATGGCAAGCTGCATAACCGGGATTCGACCCAATGATCTCCCGATCCTAGTGGCAGCACTTTAGACTGCTGGATCACTCGGCGCCCCATTAATTGAAGTTTTATATAAGAATTTCTATCACTGTCAACAAACTACGCTCTACTCAGCCCTGAGTAATAAGCAGAACATTACCCCGGTGCTGTTTCTCACGGCAGAGTTGATTCGTTGTGGCACATTCTGTTTTCCTGCAGCCGCTGCGTGGTGAGGTTTGCAGGTAAACACGGTGTAGGGTGACCTTGCAGCAGGGCACTGCTCACCTGAGCGAGGTCAGACACTGTGGTGCACTATTCGCCCTCTCGTCCGCAGGTCTTTCAGAGCAGATCTAAGCCCAGAACACAGGACGCAATCGGACGTGGAAAAACAAGCATGAGCCCGAGGAGATGCTGCCGTCTGCCACAGCAGCTCCACCAGCAGAATAAACACACGGCAAGCTTGCATAATAGAGGCCATGCGTTAATATCCACGGTAAATGTCAAGCATAGCCCTGTCTGCCAGAACGGCTCCTGTCCACCAGGCTTTTCTTTACGTGTGCTGGACATTTTGAAGCATTTAGGTTTGATTTAAAGTTAGAAACACAGAAAAACTTCAGGGCCTGCATGTTATTTATGTCACTAAGACGCAGAATAGAAACACTTTATTTTACAGAGGAAAAGACTCAGCTTTGAGAGTCCATGCTTGAAAGAATTCAAACTGGATCAACAAATGAGAAAGATAATAGAAAATTAAACATGCAGAATTTTCTGAATATCTATTTGTAAAGACAATAAAACAGTTCACAGCTTATGGATCTTAAAAGCTTAAACATTTGAAAAAGTGTGAAAACAAAATCATTCAGGGCCCTATCATACACCCTTCATAAGGAGCATCATAATGCTCTTTGCTATCTTACACCCTATCAACAGTCTAATTTTTAAAATAGCGTCAGAGCATAGGAATAAATCTGCACTGATGGGTGTGGTGGTCTGGAAGTGAGGTGTGTTCAGCAAATTTCTGTTGGCAGCAGAAAATACAGGTGCTCCACTAACTGATTAAAACCTTGAACCTTAAAAGACACACCAACATGCTCTAAATCCATCTGTGCAACCTGCAATTTTCCAGTGTGCTATAGATCCCTAAAATAGGGCACTAAAATACTAACACTATGGCTTGAGTACTGCGAGCTAAAATCCCGGGTCCTGCTGCTTTGGTATCAGCAGCAGAAGTCTGAGAGAGCCCAATTGGTCATGCTCTCTCTGGGTGGGTAGATGACGTTCTCTTCCCTAATCACTCCTATTGGGATGCTGGCTGACACAAGCCATGGGTGGGTTGATTGGCTCAGCAAAATTATGAAGACAATTGTCTTAGAAAAAAGAGAAAAAAAAACACACTTGAATGCTCACAAACTTCCAGTGCAAAAAAGACTGGCACACTGGCATAGCTTAAGTTATGTAAATAGGCAAGTAGCGGAACATTCATTTTACTGTAATATGTATTTTGATATGTGTTTTATTAGCACAGTAAACTTTCTTTATTCAAGTTCTATTAAATTGTAGTGACATTTCTGTAATAGCTGTTAGTTGAAGCCTAGAATTAGCCTGTGCTGAAACTTTGAAATAATTGCAAACTGAGGACTCCAGGAAGACATTTATACTTTCAGTGGAATTGTATTTTTAGGGGGTAAAAAATGAGAAAAGTTTCTAAATAAGGTCCCAGGAACGATGTTACTTTTAAAGGTGTCATTTGTATGAATAACTGTAATGGCCCTATTTTAGTAATAGATAGCACATCAGTCAGTTACACAAGTCCGTGTGTCTTTAATTTTGTGAGGGTGCAAAAATACGCCTTGCATGGCTCGAATCATGCAAAAAAACATGAACTAATTCTCTTAATTATTCAAGGGTGTGTTTTGGGCGTAATGTGAAATAAACCAATCGGTGATTCACTTGTCATTCCCTTTAAGAGCTAGGTGCGCTCTGACTTTGGGGCATTGGTATCTTAACAGCACAGCGCTTGTGTGTGTGTGTTTAATAAGCGGGTGTGTACGCATGCTGGGAGCACCTATAGTAATGGACTCTGATGATTGACTGTTGTCAGGGTTTAAATCAGTCAGTGATGCACCTGTGTTTTCCGCTGCCAAAATATTCCTAAACTCTGATGCTCTTTTAACAGCGTGGACACAATGTGTAATATTTAACTTTGTTGAGGTGTACGATAGCAAAGCGCATCGTAATGCACCATGCGCAGGGTGTACGATAGGGCGCTGTCACTCTCAGCTTACTGCACTTACATTTAATATAAAGAATTTCTCCCTCTAGAACAGCATACAACCTCAGGGCCTGCATGTTATTTAAGTCACAAAGACTCTAAAGAGGAAACACTCAATTTCAGAAGAAAAGCCCCTGCCTCGAGTGCCCCCCGCTCAAACGAGTCCTTCTGGATCAACAAGCAGATGAGGCCAGAGCTGATATAATAAATGAGACATGATGATAATATACAATGATAATTATCCTAGCCTGTTCCCCTTTGATTCGAGTTATTAGTTATTTGCATGATTACTACACAATTAAATGCAGAATTGTGAATGCCAAGGATTAGATTAGCTCTCTCTAACCTGCCAAGTGGCATTCAGCGATCCCAATTAATTGTGTACATTAAAGCTATGCTTCAGTTAATAAGATTTTAATATAGAGCCACCGAGGTTGACAGCAGCTTAGCTTTGGATACTGTAGTTGTCAGTCAGCTAGAAAATGTAGCATTGATATTCATGATTTTAATATTGTATTGTTGCTTATATTGTATTTAGAGAATTGCAGCTTTTGCGGAAATTGGAAAACAATTGCCCCTATCGAACACAATGCTCGTTGCTATCGTATATTTCGCCAACAGTCTATTTTCATGCCTTACGCCTTTAAAATAATAACAAAGTTTAGGAATATATGTATTAAAATATCCATTTGCTTTTTAATGTCCGTTGCATTGGAACTCTGTGTTTTACATTTTTGTTTTATGTTCGATATCGACCTTTATATTTCACAAGCCATGCCTAAACAGTAAAATAAACATGATAAAAAGTGCTCTAAATAATTGAATGAGTAAAAATGACCTTACTTTGCCTCGTTGGCTGTAGTGATGCCATGCTCTAATGTCTGAGTTGCTGTTCTTTTCCTGTGGAGTGGGTGGGGCAACGCTACTTCATATTTCATGGCTTGCTTGGAAACTCTTTCATTGGCTAGTTCATTGGTCTATTCTAATGGACAACAGATCTCAAGTAGAGTTATGTGCAATAAAACCTTAAAGCAAATACATAATGTCCGTTGTAATGGATGCAGGGTCTGAAAGAGGACACACTGCAGAGCAAACAGCAAACCCAACTTTTAACTCAACATCGGACTGAATAAAGTCCAGAGTATCCTCTGCTGAGACGCACAAAAGCACCACGCTGTTAAAATATGAACGTGCCAAAGTCAGAGCTCACCTGGCTCTTAAAGGGAATGACGACTGGCAAGCTGATTGGTTTATTTCACTTTAAGTCCAAAACGCAATGATAATTAATTAAGAGACTTAGTACATGCCTTTTGCACATTTTGAGCCACACAATGCATATTTTTTGAGCACTTTCGATACCAAAGATACATGGACACGCCCTAAATCCAGCTGCACGATATGCAATTGACTGATGCGCTATAGATAGCTAAAATGACTAAAACTATGATGAAAAACATGTAAAATTATTTAGTAAAACTAAAGGCTGTTAAACAATATTTTAGATTCTTTAAAAAGTAGCATCTCTTGCTTAAATAGAGACAGATGCTGCACATCTCTGCTGGAGTTTCTCAGTCAGCTTTATAAGGTAGAGTCACCTGGAATTCATTCTTTCAGTTAACAGCTGTGCTGAACTCATCAAGAGTTAATTACTTGAATTGCTTGAGAGAATCAGTTGTAAAGTTATGAAGAGGCAGAGTAACAGGTATACAGTGGATAGCTCTATTTGAGTAATGTTCTAATCCAGATTATGGCAAGATCTACTGAACTAAGTAAGGAAAAGTAAAAAAAAAAAAAAAAAAAAAAAAAGAAAACGTTATGATGAAACTGGCCCTCATCAGGACCGCCCCAGGAAAGAAAGAGCAAAAGTTAATCAGAGTTTCCAGCCTCAGAAACTACAAGTTAACAGTTTCCCATATAAGATCATCTAAATGCTTCACATTTGAGTATTTTGGTTTGTTTAACACTTTTATGTTACTATATGATTCCTTATGTGTTCCGTTATAGTCTGGATCACTACAGTATTAATTTACAATGTAGAGGAAAAAAAAAAAAAAATATATATATATATATATATATATATATATAGAGAGAGAGAGAGAGAGAGAGAGAGAGAGAGAGTTTTTCCATATGCTTCTCATGCAGACAAAAGATAACCAAATGAAACTTTTTTTGACAGAGATTTATTCAGTATGCTTTCAAATGTTCCATTAGGTTTGATGTATTACCTGAGTTGCCAGGTACTGATTTAAGACATCTGGCACTATTATGATGTTTTGAAAAGTTTTCTTGTGATAAGTTGCTATTACATCATCCGTCTAATTTCAGACAGTTCAGCTCAACAGTGTCTGCACAGGTTCTGAATCTTCCAACTCCCACATTTTTATTACACTGATATGCCAAAAGTCATGGGACTAAAACAAGCATCTTGTCTTGTGAAAGCTAAAAAAGCTAAAGAACGCAGAACTGTATTTAAGTAAGTAAATGATGTGGGGTTGATGCTGCAGGTTTAGGTTCAGCAACAGTATGTGCTGAAAGAATGAGGTCAGCTGACTACCTGAATATACTGAATATAGACCAGGTTATTCCATCAATGGATTAATTTTTTCTTCCCTGATGACACAGGCATATTCCAAGATAAGACAATGTCAGGATTCATGGGGCTGGAATTGTGAAAGAGTTCAGGGTTCAGGGAGCATGAGATCATCATTTTCACACATGGATTGAGAGAGAGAGTTCACCACAGAGTCCAGATCTTAACCTCATTGAGAATCTTTGGGATGTGCTGGATGGAGAAGTGTTGCTTTGTGCAGAGGTCAGACTCTACCATCATTAATGCTGCTGCAAGATCTTGATGAAAAATTAATCCAGCAGCACTGGATTGTGATACATATTGTAACACTGCAAAAGATTATTGAAACAATGCCACAGTGAATGCATGATGCAATCAAAACTAATGGTGGTCCAATTAAATATTAGAGTGTGACCTTTTTTTTATGTGTGTGGGCAGGGGTGCAACTACATACTTTTTGTGGTGTATGCAAACATAATATGCAAAATATAATATACAAAAAAAAAATATATATATATATATATATATATATATATATAAATACTTACTTGTTATGATCCATTATATTGTAAATACAGCACATGTCCTGCAGGTGTGTCACAACGAAAAAAAAAAACATGCCTGATTAGCATACCTGTCAAGTCTTCCGTTTTGGCCGGGAAACTACTCCTTTTTCCCGCCGTCTTCCCGTATTAGTATTTTTTCCGTAAATTTCCCGTATGGTATTAAAAATTTAAAAACTTTGTTATTGAGGCGACTGACCGCTGTGTGTTTCTTAACAAATTTGGTGCCGGTTCAAGAAGAAAGTCCCGCCTTTCAGGAGAAACAGCCAATCAGCTTCCTGGTTTTGAAATTAACTGAACTGATCAGGACTGGACTGAAGTATTAATAAAAGATTATTAATTGTGTAGGACGCTTAGAACTAATATTTATTTATGGAATACATCTGTTCCATGTCCTTTTTATAAAAGCTCATATATAAAAAAGCTCATATATAAAGCCCATATATATGCTGTGGCGCTGCTTCCCTACTAGCCCACCGTGCTCCGCAAAACCAGCAAGCTGATTGGCTGTTTCTCTTGAAAGGCAGAACTTTATCTGTGAACTGGCTCTGTGATTCGCGTTAAGAGATGTTCCATTCACAGCCTGTCTCCTCACTAATAATACAGCTGGGCTGAGTGAAACGATTCGGGGCTACAGGAAGCCCAGGCCAGGCCACGCCCCTGTGTATTATCATAAATGAACAAACAGCTCTTACAGAAAATACCGACTAGAAATATTTTTCCAGCATCGATTTGGTGCCCCCTCTAGTGCAGCGCCCCTATGCGTCGCATACGCTGCAAACCCCCTATTTGCGCCACTGTGTCTCCTGTGGGTCTCCTGCATTGAATTTCTATTGTCTGTGCAAGATGTGCAAAGCTGTCATTTAAGCAAGAGGTGCTACTTTGAAGAATGTAAAATATAAAACATATTTTGGTTTGTTTAACATCTTTTTAAAAACATCTTTACTAAATAATTCCATATGTTTTTCTTAATAGTTACGATAAATTTATTATTAATTTATAATGCAGAGCATTTTAAAATAAGTTTTTTTGGGGGGTTCAAACTTTTGACTGCTACTACATAATAAAAAGAAATGGTAACACTTCCTATTAACCCTGTATTCATAATGTATTATAAATGCATTTATAAAGGATTATATGACATGTGTAATACCTTACAATGACTGTAATAAGCCTGTATAATAACTCATAAGAACTTGCAGCGACATTCATAAAACATTATAAGCTACAAGAGTACCTTATAATATCTGTTCTTAAGAACATTGTACAGTGTAGTGTTGTAATGCACTATAACACTAATTTGGTATATTTTGGTATAATGCATTATAATCTACAGCTATGATTTCTCTAATTAAGCTTTTATATAAGTTTGTAACACATTATAAAGCCTTATATACAGTCATTAATGTCAAGACATTATAGTGAGTCATAATAAAATTTACATTATGTTTAAAAAGAATATGAAAATTCACTTTACTTAAAGCCAGTAATGACTGTGTATAAGGCTTTATAATGTGTTACACATTTTTATAAAAGCTTAATTTGAGAAATCATAGCTGCATATTATAATGCATTAGACCAAAATATACCAAATCTGTGTTATGGTGCATTACTTCATTGTACAATGAAGAACACTTCACACATTGAACACTTCATTGTACAATGTTCTTATGAACAGATATTATAAGGCATTATAAGCACTTTCTTTATACACCCTTATACTTGTAGTTTCTAATGAAGTGTTATGAATGTTGCTTTAAGTACTTATAAGCTATTATACAGGCTTATTACTGTCGTTATAAGGTATTAGGCATGTTATATAGTGCATTATGAATGCACTCATAATGCATTAGGAATACAGTGTTCATAGAAAGTGTTACCAAAGAAATATTGGTAACACTTTCTATGAATGTCAACTCTATAAGACTCTATAAACATGCTCATAACACAGTATAATGCATTCATAAGGCATTATAAACATGGCTATACATGTTTATAAAAATGTATAATTCATCATAGCCATGTTTATTATGCATCATGAACTGTGATTATAATGCATTAATAGCTGTGTCATAACATGTTATACATCAATACCAAGAAACTCAGTCCCAGCTTGCAGAATTTATCATGACTAAAAAGCTTCCAACTTATAAACACACCCTCAATAATCCTATAAATATATTTTTAACCACTCATAAATTATTCTTGCCTTGAACATAATATTAATTACAGTCAATTATAATGGATTATAACAGGTCTTTGTGCACTCTAAGTAAAGTGCCAGACATTCATTGTGGGACTAGATTATTAACAATATGTATACACTATTTTAACATATATATTATAAGCACAGCTTATAAGGTATTATGATCACAAGTCATAATGCTTTATAAACATGGCTATAATGGGTTATGCATTTTTATAAATATTTATAGCCATGTTTATAATGCCTTATGATTGCATTATAATAAGTTATGAATGTGGTTATAGAGTATAATAGAGATGACATTCATAGAAAGTGTTACCAAATAAATATTTGCAGAATTCTATGTATCTGATTTGTCCACAGTAACAGGCAGATTGCATATTTTTCACTTTATTTGGGCAGGCTCTGTTTGAATGATAAATAAAACAGTATTTTGAAGTCAGGGTGGATTCAGTAAAAGGAGAGCATGTCAGATTTTGAGAGCACAGCGACTTCAGAAACAGCAAAAGCAGAAATCATGAAGGGAGTCATTTACATCCCAGGGTTCTGTATCTATCAAGCATTCTAGCACATGATTGCTATTGTGCTTATGCATTATGGGCTTTGATAATCCGCTGTGCAGCCCGCGGGGAAGGGAGAAGCAGCGCAAATTAGACGATTAAGAAAACCTCCATGCTGCCTTCCCGAGTGCGCCTCATCTCGGGCTGGAACACATCCATCCTGGATGTCGTGCTCCATCAGACCTGTCATTTAAACCACACTGAGTCACCCCAAGCCTCTCAGACCACTCCATCTTCTCCAGCACAACACACCACACCCTTACAGAGATGCTCACCCAGAGCTCATTCACTCCACACACACACAAATACACCAAATACGATTATTCAGAGTGAGGCCATACAGAGGGCTTTAACTCCATACCATCAGTCCAATGGCACGTACTTAGATTAGTAATCACTGCATTGTTCTATACAGCTAAATAATTACTTATGGTAACACTTCCTATGAACCCTGTATTCATAATGCCTTATGAATGAATTTATAACACATTATATGACATGCATAATACCTTATAATGACTGTAATAAACCTGTATAATAACTCATAAGTACTTACAGCGACATTCATAACACATTATAAACTACAAGTGTAAGGGTTTATAAAGAAAGGGCTTATTATGCCTTATAATATCTGTTCATAAGAACATTGTACAGTGTAGTGTTATAATGCACTATAACACAGATTTGGTATATTTTGGTACAATGCATTATATATATATGCAGCTATTATTTCTCAAATTAAGCTTTTATGAAAGAGTGTAACACATTATAAAGCTTTATATACAGTCATTACTGACTTTAATTGAAGTGTTTTAACATGCTTTTTAAACGTGAAGTAAATTTTAATATGCCTCACTGTAAAGCCTTATAGAGCATTATGAGTGCTCTTTACTGGCTTTAAGTAAAGTGTGTTTTCAAATGCCTTTTCAAATGCCAACAGTAAAGCATACAAACATTTACTTGTTTAAAAAAGCCAGTAAAGAGCACTCATAATGCTCTATAAGACATAACAGTGTAATAAAATTTACTTCACGTTTAAAAATCATATGAAAACTCACTTCACTTAAATTCAGTAATGACTGTATATAAGGCTTTATAATGTGTTACGCACTTATATAAAAGCTTAATTTAAGAAATCACAGCTGCATATTATAATGCATTATACCAAAATATACCAAATACATTCATGACACATTATAAAAATGTAAGTACCAAAATTTAGCGATATTATGTACTAGTTAATGAAGTTCTTAGCTTTAAAAGCTTTGGGAAACCCACCCCCAATCTAAAACAGGCAAATGGTGCCATTTTTTCACCATGCAATACAACATGCCTGATGCAGAATTTAGTGCATGTTATATATTATTGTGAGTGGCAGGCCAGTGCATTAACAAGTACAGTATGTGGAGCTGAGTCTGGGAGATGGGTACATAACTGAATACAGAGTCTGTCTGCCGGGCCAAGAGGCACAAAACGCTCACAATGAATGTAAATATCTCTTTCTGAAAGCTCAGACTCGGTTCCGCCACTTCGCGCTTGTTACGCCATGTGGAAAATGATGGAGTACTCTTAGCCGGGGCCGAAGGTGATGATGTGTTCTCCGGAGAACAGCATTAAAGAAGCCGTGTTTTGTCCAAGATCCCTTTTCATGGTGCCGAGCTTTTGTGTAGATAACACACTGTGGCTCCATTCATGGAAGTTGCTGTTATGAAGTGCCTCCAGCGCCGGGCTCTTAATGAGGCCGGGGAGAGTGTTCAGCCCGGCTACAAAGAGACTAATGCAGATTAATGTAGTGGAGGGGTCTCGCCTCAACTTCCTTAAAAAAAAAAAAAAAGCATTCGACAGTACTCTGAGCTTTCCTGCAGCGCGGGAAACTACACTCGCTCTTCTCCCACGGCGCACTCACTCCATCCTGCTCGAGAGCTCTGTTTGTCTGTGTGTGGACGGCAGAGAGCGGCGGATCTTTTCCCAGAGTGCCGTGGAGGTGGTGCGTGGTTGGAGAACCGTTCATCACGGCTGGGTGCTCGATGCGTTCAGAACTGCACTAAATCACAGAAAGCTGGAGCGAGAGTTTCAGTCCTCTCCTCTAGTCCTCCACTCGTCGTGCCGTTCCACAGGCCCATCCGTCCAAAACCAAACGCCCACGTCCTGTAATCAGACATGTGGAATTCTCCGCCCACGCACTGATCATTCATTTATTCAACCTCACCTACTGTACAAGAAGACTGTACTGATGGAGACATATATATATATATATATATATATATATATATATATATATATATATATATATATATATATTAAGCTCATATCTTTCATCAGCATGTTCCAGTAGATTCAACACATTGTTAATTATATTTTTACATTACATTACATTTGGCAGACACTTTTGTCCAAAGCGCCTTACAATAGTGAAGTACAAAAAGTAATAGAAGTTAAAGGTAAAAAACATTTTTAGATAGGGCCTAAAGGAGGTCAAATGGAATTAATGGGATAGAGGAGTGAAGGAGGGGAAGAAGGAAATGAGCTTAAAAGCAGTTAGGTTAGTTAGTTAGAGGTGTTAGGAGAGTAAGTGCTCTTTGAAGAGCTCTGTCTTCAGGAGTTTATTAAAGATAGTGAGAGATTCTCCTGATCTGGTAGTAGAAGGTAGTTAGTTAGAGGTGTTAGGAGAGTAGGTGCTCTTTGAAGAGCTCTGTCTTCAGGAGTTTATTAAAGATAGTGAGAGATTCTCCTGATCTGGTAGTAGAAGGTAGTTAGTTAGAGGTGTTAGGAGAGTAGGTGCTCTTTGAAGAGCTCTGTCTTCAGGAGTTTATTAAAGATAGCGAGAGATTCTCCTGATCTGGTAGTAGAAGGTATTTGAAGAATTTGATACGAGCAGCAACTGGAAGCCAATGGAGCTCAATGAGCAATAGGGTGATGTGTGCCCATTGATTTTGGCTGGTTAAAGACCAGACGTCCTGCTGCATTCTGGATCATTAGTATGAGGTCCTTGGTCTTTGTGATGCTGTTTGTTCATCAGTGTTTGTTCTCTACCAAACGACTGAGGCCTTCACAGAACAGGTGTATTTATAATGAGACTAAATTAGACACAGCTGTACTCTGAAGACTTCTGAAGGCAGTTGATTGCACTGAATACTTTTGCAAGTCACACTTTTTTTAGATTTTTATTTGATAAACGGTTTGAAAAAAATGCGTTTGTCTATTACTTAAAATCTTAATAAAATATATTTAGGTTTGGGGTTTTAGGGTGACAAAATATGGAAAAGTTAAAGGAGTATGAATACTTTTCTGATTTGAGCCACTTTATCTGCTGTGTGAACATTGACTAAGAGTACTCCATCATTTCCCGAATACTAGAACAAGTATGAAGCGGTGAAACCAAGTCTGAGCTTTCAGAAAGAGATATTTACATTCATTGTGAGCGTTTCGCACCTCCTGGCCCGGCAGACGGACTCTGTATTCCGTTCTGCATCCATCTCCCAGACTCAGCCTCACATACTGTACTTGTTAATGCATTAGCCTGCCAACTACAATAACATGTAAGGTGTGAACGCTGCATCAGGCCAATAGCCCGAGTGTTCCTGTGCAAACAAGCTGTCTCTTAGCACCAGGGAAGCGGATTGTGAATGTTCCTCCAATAACCAGTCTCCAATTAAACTTCGCTGTCCCACACTTTATAGCCACACCTTTTCCCTGCTTTTCCCGCCTCCTAACACAAAGACTAAACATATGCAGCGAGAGGCATAGTGAGAAAGAGCCGTAACAGTATGTGACAGTAAATATTTTCAGAATCAGATCTGACTTCTCCCCTTTGCTGATCCACGTGTCTTCATAACGTGCTCCAATAATCAGAGTGGAGGAAAGTGACTGACAGAGTAAACTGATTGATCTGGCGGTGAGGGCCTGTTATATAGCGTTTGCATAAGCGTGCCTGATAAGAATCAAGTCAACTGGCAGTGTGAAGGACGTCCCATTTTTTTGTTGTTGTAATTCATACCCTGACCTTTGGGGGCAGTACTGGTTATTTACCACAGATTACAAGCCATCCAAAAATGGAAGCCATGTGGTAAAAATGTTTCAGAGTTTCAGAGGAAGCTGTTGCTTTGGGAAAATGCTGTTTTTTTATATCTAAGAGATACTGGACTCATAAAGAGAATTTAGAGTAAAGGCGAAATGATCTTGAAGGGGGCAGCAATGCAACAACTTGGATGCCAGCTGCCATTAAACACCACAGAAGAAGAAGAAGAAGAAGAAGAAGAAGAAGAAGAAGAAGAAGAAGAAGAAGCTGTTGCTTTATTCCTCTGACTAATGAATCTTTGTTTAAGGAACCTAAAGTTCAAAGCACTACGTACATGGTTTGATTATATTTGTGTTAGAAAAATCTTGGTACTTATTTATTTTATTTTATTTATTTTTTTCAGAAAGGTTCTTGTTTTTTTGTTCTTGTTCTCTTCTTTGCTTTCTGTCAATGAACTCGTAAGGGCTTCTATATGTAGCCAGGTGGTGAATTGAGTATACGCCTTTAAAATGTGTGTCTGTAACTTTAAGAAACACAATCAGAAGTGTTGTCACCCTGAGAGAGGAAAGGGAGGAGCTAAGAGCATGGTAGAGAAGGAGGCTCAAGCTGCAGTGAATGGTGGTGCTCCATTTTAGGATCCATCCAGAGCCATCCTAATGAAATAAGAGGTAAAAATCAGGAAATACTGAACAATATAAGGTTTAGTTGGCCTATAACAGTAGTAGATGCCTATATTGCCTTTCTAAACATGTATTTTGAATGAATCATAACCAGATGCGGGCAGATGGCATTGTTTTAGTGGGGTAGTGTGCTCCTCGTGTTCAAGCCTTGTATTTTTCTGGGTTACAGAAGCTGTTTGTCCAAGTTCTCTTGATGAAATGCTCAAATCTTGTTGAGTAAAGCTGAGTAAATCGAGGTGAGCTTAAAAACAAATATAATAAGAGCTCTGTTAATGGTATTAATGTGGTATTAATGTTATTTATCTATTTTCTGTAATTAGTGCCACTACCAAATACTGTACTGTGTTCTAAGTTAGGGTTTTACAGTGTATTCATTTTATTTTTGTTATTTTGAGTACAATTGAGTACAAGCTCTGATAAAAGTCTATAAATCTGTACACTGCAGTTGCAGTAAGTCAAAGATAGGTGGTGCAGTGTTGTTGTGCACTGAGACTAATATTTCTGTTCAGCAAGTGCTGATTGTCTTTATTTTGCTTTTATTTCATATTTGTTTTATAATTTCATATACATTTTTATATTTCATAAAAATCAGAATAAAATACCCGAAAAAAAAGTTATTTTGTCATTTGGTGTGCGTCCTTTCCCCGGTGACATATAGTTAAATCTTGCAATGATCTTCAACAATTTCACTGAAAGTTTGATTATTTCTTCGCTGTTTCACTACATTTCTCAATTTTTTTTACATTTCTATGGACTCCTATGGACTATTTCAGCCAGACCTGGTAAGAATGATCCGATTCTTTTTGGAAGATCCTTTTGAAAGAATCTAAAAGACTGTAGAAACGTATTTCTTTGGGTGCGTTTTGTGCTTTTATTAATCAATAAGTTGTAGATATTGAGTTTTATTTGTGTAATATTTGTATTTGGTGAATTTGGGGTTTAGTAAAATGTATCTGCTCTTATATGAAAACATGTTAACATATTATTAAATAAATTCAAGTGGAGTTTTGAAATACTGTAAATTAATTTTGGGAGGCGAAACATGTCTGAGAAGACAAGTTCCTCCTCCTCCCATTATAACATCCTATCAATTCTAGGGCTGTGTATAAATTGTCATGAAACTGGAAATGAGATCAGAGTAGTAGAAAAGACAAGTAAAGAACTACCAATACTTTATTACCTTACTTAAGTAGAAAGTTTGGTTATCTATACTGATTAATAATTACGGGATTAGTTATTTTCCATTTGATTTTTTCACTTCTCCTTACATTTTCTCACAATTATCTTAACTTTCTACTCTACTTACATTTTAAAAAATAACCTTTTTACTCATATTTCATTTCAGATTGTTTTTTTATTCCGGCTTCTCATCATTCTATAAATAAAACCCCTATCCAAATAAATCTCTCTCCATCCAGATAGAGTAAATAAATTTGATTGTGATTGGATGTAGAGAAGTATAAACATATACCATTCTGACTCCCTATTGGTTTATACTGTGATCCATTACACCTGCACACGCCCCCATCCCCCACTCCAGCAAGAACATAGCAGACATGTGTAGTCTAGTATGAAGATGATCCGTGCAGAGACTCAAGAGAATTCCAGACAAACTCCAGTCCAACTAAACTTCTTTAAGACCTTTCTGATCAAACATTTTTTTTATATAAAATCAGCAAAATTCTATTAAAAATTGTGAAATATCCAGTTCATTGATAATCTGCTAGGATCTACTTTTAAATTCATGTAGAGTAGCCAAAGCTTTACTCAACTCTCACAAAGTTATGAGATGAAGAATAGGAACATTATAAGCATTATTTAGGCATCAAAGTATTTTTTGCAATGAAATTTACTAAACATAATCGTATATGTAAATATTTGAGGAGGTTGACATCTGGGTGAGCTTCCATTTGAGCTGCAGATAATATGCCCCTAAGAGCTTCACTTCTGGCTCCCTCATGCAAAATGCATACGGGCATCTGTTGCTCCCACTGGGTTAAGGCGGAATGGGAGTTTTAAGGCTCCCTCGCCAAAGTCTTGGGTGCTCGTCAGCTCTTCTTCCTGGGTTCGTTCCATTTGCGTCGCTTTTATGTTTAGCTTTGTTGCCGGCGCAGCAGTTTGACCTGAAGCTATAGCTGAGATGAGACAATGCAGAGCACAGCTGAGGCTCATTGTCGTTGCTGATGGAGATGTTATGCTCCATTGGCAAAGCCGATATAAATCCTCCTGTCTGAGTACTCCATTACCTTTCCTCATAAAAACTGTTTTGTGTTCTCTTTCAGCAGCTTAGCTCTGTCTTTTAACTGCTGAGATTCGCCCTTCGGTGAGGTATTTGCAGAATATCTGCAACCATCAGATACACTGTGTACTTTTTAAGGCTTCTGTGAAAGATAATGTTCTCCGATTTTGTAAGTGAACAAAGTACACAGTATGAAATAAGCACATAATATGCCTGAGCCCAGTGCCCGTCTCCTTCAACTTTCAGTTAATGGGACTAATGGAACTGTAGGTAGGACATTTAAGTATCTAAAGATTTAATCTGGTTAATATATTGGAAAAGAAAAGCAACTATTTGGCGTCACATCAAAAGTCGGGGGCGCAAAAATACCAGGTGAAAAAAATGAATGTGTGTTTTAACATTTTGCATGTGTGAATTAACTTCTCGTGAGCACAAATATGAAACTCATTAGCAAAAAAAAAAAAAAAAAAAGGTTAGTGTGCACGCTGAACAAAATATCGCGCTCAAGCTCCATTTTTTTCTTCTCAAATTCACATTTCTCCTTGCACGCCATGCAAATTACATCCCTGATGAAAAACAAAAATGGGACATTCAAGGATTTTGGTACATTTCCTGTCCCACCACTTAAATTTCAAACGTACATATCAAAAATATCTAAATGACTATTTTTTGCGAATCAAAATTTACTTTATATACTTATATAACCATGTTTGTCCTTGATCTTGTTTACATAGCTAATTTTTACAGTTAGCATCTGTTCCTGGGGTAAACCACAACTTAGCCTAGATTTGCAACCCTGTTACTCGCAACCCTGTTACTGTAAGTTACCAAATATATTGCATAATCTAATATAAAAAACTGCTTTGATACCTGAGCTTGACGAATCAAACTTTTTGATAGTCTATTACCTGTATTTAATAAATATATGACTAAAAATGATCAAATTGAAGATCAAATTTTCAGAAGTGACCACCCCTGAAATACTGTTACGCTGGAGAAGGGATGGACGTAAGTGCAGATATTATTTATTTAAACAAACAAGATAAAATAAAACAGTAAACAAAACACGGGGAACGCAAAAAACTTACAAAAAAACAAGGCAAGGAGAAGATCAAACTAGAACAAAAACTAAGAACCATAGACTACTAAACTAAGACTAAGATACAAACGGACAGCAAGGATACAAAGATACAAAAGGCTCGACACTGAACATTCAAACAGAGGGGCTTAAATACAAGAGGAGAGTGAGAAACACCTGGGCTTGGATGACTAGGGGGCGGGGTTACAGACAGGACACAGGTGAGAACACTAATAGCTAGGGCAGGGGCGGAGCTAGGGTGGGGACAGGCACAAAAACACAACAAAAGCACATGGCTGGGAACACTTGACAGGAAAACAGAGGGGCAGGAGCACAAGAGAGACCAAATGAGGGAGAAACAGAAGACAGACATGGGCTAAGGTGTTACAAATACCAGTACCAAAATCCTGGAATGTCCCAAATATACTTGATTGTACTTAAAATATATTGAGAAATGTCTAAATATGCTGTAAATATCACAAATAACAGAATAATGCACTTACTTCAAATATATTAAAAGTACATTAGTATTATGCTTTCATCAAATGTTAAAAAAAATTATACTTTTTAAAAAGAACAATATAGTATATTTAAAAAAATAGACTTTTAGTTTAATGTAATACAATATACTTATAAAATACTTACTTCCAAATATACTTTTGTACATTTTTAGCAAAGTGTGCTAAAACAGCTGTTACAGTAGCTCACTTAAAGTATAATGTATAATGTAACTTTTTAGAAAAATTTCAAAAATATTTTAGATATTACATTAATATAACAGTTAAAATGTATTTCAATTCTCTGTAATTATATTTATGAAAATATAAATATTAGTAAAATTTAGGATACAGTATTAAATAACACATTTAAATGTCAAAAACATGTTTAAATAAATGTGTAACACACTAAAAATTGTAATACAGTACAAAGAAGCATATTTATACTCTAATGTAAATATATTTACCATCAATTCTTGGTACATTTCTAATTTAATATCCATGCTCCCTTTTCACACCTGGAGCCTTGCAACTCTAATCTCACGACAAAGATACAATTTGTCACTGTGACACAGACTGACTTGTGTTGGTAGATTTAGACATGGCTGTGTGTTGAATTATTTTCAGAAGACAATAAATCTATTCTGCTATACAAGCTGTACGCTGACAACTTTTATGGAGATGCGGATTTCATTTTCCAACAGGACTTGGCACACTGCCCACACTGCCAAAAGTACCAATTGATCTTATATAATATTAGAATTGTCTGTAAGCATAATTATTAACAATAAAAATAAATAAATAAATAACTTTTCAATGATATTCAATTTTTTTTAGATGCATCTGTATCTGATATCTAATCATTCTGATTCACATTTTCTTATATATTTGAAGTGAATCTATGAGGTCACAGAGGTCTCACTAGTGTTGATTGGTAATTTGTATAGAGCCATTTTTATTCTGCAACTCTGTGGAAGCACCTCAGGAATAAACCCCAGTCCGGATTGGAGATTGACTCTAGTTACATATAATTATTTAGCGTGTTAGCTGATTGGTGGAGAGAGAAAGCCGGAAATCAATAAGCTGTTACTGCTTGGTAATTCAGAGGGAGTCACTGGGACACACAAATTGACCTGCATGCTCTGCACCTTCTATGCTGGATTATCTTAAGTGTGCTAGCACTCTGCATTTAACCACCACCCACAGGAGATGCGCTGATCCACGCCCACCAGCAGCCTGCCTCCCTCTGCACTGCCAGGGAAAAGCTACTATATCCAGGACATTGGATTAGCATCTCAGTGTGTTTTTGTTTTTTAGTTAAATAAGTAATTGTATGTGGAATAGTGGAAAAAAACATATATTTTTTAAGTTACTTTAATTTGATTACAGATTACAGAGTATTAACCCAAAAAATGTCAAGTATCTGCTTAACTTCATTTATTTTAAAATTAGCCACCTTGCCACAAATGCCACTAATAGAATTTCAATTCTACTTTAACTTCCTAAGACCTGGACTTTTGCATGGTCTGGATTTTAATTTCTTCTAGCTATATGAAATTAGTTTTTGTGCAGGAAGTTGTTTTTGCAAAATTCTTTTTGTATAGCTTCCTATTTGAAATTCTGTCAAAAATAAATGCCATATGATGCCATGTAGATGTTATTCTACATAAATAAACTAGTTTCAAATCAAATTGGATGAGGATTTTTACCTGGCTCATGTTTTTCCTTAGACTGGCTGTAGAAACCTTTGCCCGGGATTCCTGTCATCTAGTTTGAAATCAGTTGAGTGTAATGTTCTAGTGGTCATGTGACCACGAGATAGTATGGGGCAACATTAAAAAAATAGGTAATATGGTCCTCATATGAGGACACAGGGTCTTAAAAGGTTAAATAGTTCTACTCTGTGGTGCTACAGCTCAATTTAGCTGCTGCATCATTTAAGGTGGAATGTAAATTTAATATAAGGAGGTGCCTAAGATCAGAAGTCAATTTCAGTTCCATATAGTGGTAGATGAAAAAATGTGAACACATTATGCATGTAAAAAAAAATGAATATCATTGACAAGTTACTTTCAGTGATTCAGTCCAAATATGAAATACACACAGTGTTCTATTGTAAACATTGATTTCTATTATTGTTGATGATTATGAAGCTTACAGCCAATGAAAACCCAAAAATCAGTTTCTCAGAAATGTAGGATATTATTTAAGATCCATGTCATCTGCTGATGTTGGTCCACTGTGTTTTATTATCAAGTCTAAAGTCAGTGCAGTGTTTTCTTGGACAATCTTACAGCACTTCATGCTTCCCTCTGCTACTGACAACTTTTATAGATATGCAGATTTCATTTTCCAGCAGGACTTGGCACACTGCCCACACTGACAAAAGTACCAATTTGTCGTATATAATTTTTTATTTTTGAGAGATGCACTAGAACACTTGATTCTCCCTCTAACTGTCCACTTCCACTGATTTTATTTCTACAGACTAGATACAACTAGCATAGACTGGGAATCAGGGTTAAAATCAGGACAGATTATTTAGGCCCACGTTTCCTGCTAAATTAGGTGGTACGTCTTTGGGAGTAAGCACAGCTGGTGTGATTTCTGTTGAAGGGGCATAATTCTCTCTCTCTCTCTCCTTCTCTCTCTCTCTCTCTTTCTCTCTCTCTCTTTCTGCTTAGTGATACACCAGCCAATAGGGCATGTGCTTGGTTATGCAGCAGAACTGGCTGATTAGCATTCTCCTCCGGACAATGCTCAATCAACAGACGTGACTGGTGACCGCATGTATACCTTTTGCTCTCGCTGATTGGTGCACTAACGTGAGACAGAAAAAAAAGAGCAACCACTTCAGCCTAAATAATCAGGGAATATAAAAACTAATCATTAAACAATTAAGTCTTTAATATGCGAGACACTTCACCAAATGCAGAACCCAAATTAAGTGTGTAGAAACCCATTTAACCCCAATATTTAAATTGTTATTTATTTTTTAATCCAATTGCAGAAAGGATTAATTATTGAATTACTGGATTTGGTAAGCGGTTTGTATAGCGTATTTTGTGGAGTCCCACTGGGTTCTATTTTGGGCCTTTTAAAATTTATGTTACATTTAACAGCAGTGGACTATATGTCCAAATACCCAACTACAGCTCTGGTAAAAAATAAAAATAAAAAAATAAATACGAGACCACTTCAGTTTCTGAATCAGTTTATCTGATTTTGTTATTTATAGGTATATGTTTGAGTAAAATGAACATTATTGTTTTATTCTATAAACCACAAAACATTTCTCCCAAATTCCAAATAAAAAAATACTGTCATTTAGAGCATTTATTTGCAGAAAAAAATTAAAAATTGGCTAAAATATCAAAAAAAAAAAAAGATGCAGAGTTTCAGACCTCAAATAATGCAAAAGAAAAAAACAATTTCATGTTCATAAAGTTTTAAGAGTTCAGAAATGTATTTTTTTTTTGTTTGTTTAATTTTATTTGGTGAAAATACCCGGCTTTTTAATCACAGTTTTCATGCATCTTGGCATCATGTTCTCCTCCACCAGTCTTACACACTGCCTTTGGATAACTTTATGCTGCTTTACTCCTGGTGCAAAAAGTCAAGCAGTTCAGTTTGGTTTGATGGCTTGTGATCATCTATCTTCCTCTTGATTATATTCCAGAGGTTTTCAATTAGGAAAAATCAAAGAAACTCATTTTTAAGTGGTCTCACATTTCTTTCCAGAGCTCTACTGTATATATACTATATATATATATATATATATATATATATATATATATATATATATATATATATATATATATATCCAAATAGAATAGAAATGCCAATAGAACAGATTTATCTACTCTCTGGAGCAGATAAAAATGAACATATTAACTCGTACTTTGCCCAATACCAGGCATAGGCTAGAGTAGCATACAGTGTAAGTGCAGTGTAACTGTGTTCTCTGGAATTATGGTGTTTTTTTTCCAGTACTTTTGGGATAAGTTGGAGACGAGGTGAGGTGGTAATCATCCAGCATCCTCACATCATGAAGGCTCTTGTTGCTGATTGCAATCAAACCATCACAGAAATACTCCAAAATCTATTAGAAACCCTTTCCTGGACAGTAGAGACAGATACTCCAATAAAAGCAGGATACATTTATTTTTTAATTCGCTTATGTTGGAATGAAAAATGTATATCGGATACATTTCAGGATCTCTATCACCTCGCATGCAAGCCCAAAACTTAAAACCGAT
Organism: Astyanax mexicanus; assembly: GCF_023375975.1. Lineage (NCBI taxonomy): Eukaryota > Metazoa > Chordata > Actinopteri > Characiformes > Acestrorhamphidae > Astyanax > Astyanax mexicanus. The sequence continues at coordinate 56,504,952 of NC_064410.1, read as the reverse complement.
GTCTTAACCCTTTCAAACCTTGCGGCCATCATGGACAATGGACATCATGTACATTGTTTCCTTTTTTAAATGCTTTGCACATACCACTAACGGTAGGGCTGAACGATTTTGGAAAATAATCGAATTGCAATTTTTTATCTATAAATTGCGATTGCGATTTAAAATGCGATTTTTTAATGTCTTCTCAAGTATTTTTCAACAAACAGAAGCAATAAATCAATTTATTTAAAGGTCACCTTCCGTCGTTTTTTCTTTCATTTTAAAATGTCTAGTTGTGGTCTCTAGTATGAATGAATGACATGTGAGCCGTTTTTGTAAAAAAAAAAGTGCTCAGGTGTCTCTGTATAGCTCTTTTTTAATGGACTGTTTTAGGGGTGTGTCCAAAATGACCGGATTCCAGCTTTGCTCATGAATATTCATACATGCAAACAGCATGCAAATATCTCTCCTCTGATTGGCTAGGAGCACTGCGACGCCCCTCCACCGCTCTGCCGCTCACTGCCTCCCACCTCCTAACTGATGAGCGGTGATGTTGCGTCGCTTCAGCTCCGCCTCTGGGAGTTTCTCGAGCCAAGGTGGGCTGGTCTGTGAGTTTCTGCCTACGTAGGCAGAAAGATAATTCAAAATTCACCCGTTTTTCGGAGGGGGGGAGGGAGGATTTCTTTGCTTAGCTCCTGCAGACAATGGGGGCTGCGAAACAGTTTAATGTGCAGGTGTACACATTCAACTCGGAGAGACCTACTGTATTCCACAAAAAAACAAGAAAAATCGGATTTTCGCGGAAGGTGACCTTTAATAATAAACAATGTCAGATTTATTTAAAGCACAGATAACAATAAAGCAAACAAATCTATGCTTTTCCTTTTCACCATTTGTTTTTTTTTTTAATAGAAAAATAAATATATAAATAGCTTTTCCTTTTCACCATTTTTTTTTATAGAAAAAATAGATATAAAAAAATTAAACTTACTGCTCTCCAGCTAGTAACATCATAAAAAATAAAGTGCAAAAAACATAAAGAGAATCTGCTTTAACCAACTCGTTATTTTCTGTATTTGAAGATGCAGCACTGGTCGTTGGCATTTTAGCCTTGCAAATACCATACGAGGCTTTGTGATGTTTTTTTAGGGCGTTTTCACACCTGTAGTTCGTTTCTCTGGTCTGAATCAGTTAATGAGTTCGTTTACTTGGAGCGTTTTCTCGCTCTGTTCGGTCTGGTTTCACATAGGCATAAATGTAAACGCACCAAAATGCGCATCAATAAACCACGCGAGCAGCCTGTGTCCTCTGATTGGTCAGAGCTGTCTGACACGGGAGTACGTTAAATATAAATATACGAAAAACAAAAATACAGCGAGAAGATTTTGTGTTTCTACGTGCAGCGCAGATTTATACATAATAAACAGAGTCACGCGGCTGTGAGCGGTGAATACAGCGCAGACGGCGCGAGCATGGAGACAGTGTTTGTTCACAGCTGTGGTATTTAACGTTATCCACCTCCTCTAGCTGGTCTCGGTTCGGTTCTTTTGATCCGCACCCGAGTGCGATTACTGTTTTCACACCTGCTCAATCGAACCGCACTAAAGTTACAAACGGACCAGAGTTCGATTTAACCAGACCAAACAGTGCTGGTGTGAAAGTGCGCTGTGTTGACTTCACTTCTCCACCTCCCTGCCTCCTGCTCGGGTTTGCTCCGCTCGTCCTCGGCTCGGCTCGCTCCCAAGTCACGTGACCAGTCAAATCGCAGCCTGTGCGGTTAGAGAATCTCGTTTTAAAATATCGCGAGATAATCGCAAATGCAATTAATCGTTCAGCCCTAACTAACGGACACTAACTGTTGTCCATCAGAATAGAGCATGAACCAGCGAATACAGTAAAACAAACAGTAACTTGTCCTCACCCACTTCATTGAAAAACAATGGCAGCTCAGGCATTAGAGCATGGCAGCACCCTAAAGCCAGCAATGAGTGTAAATGAGTGTTTGCTAATTTAATGTGATTTAAAGTTTATTTTACTGTGTAGGAATCGTTTGTGACATAAAAAGGTCAATATCAAATAAAAAATAAAAATGTTAAACACAGGCTTCCAACAATTATATATTTCAGTTAGCTGAAAGATTACATTTTTATATTCTTCTATCACTGGAATATAAATCGGGTCTGAAAGTAAAATTTATTCCAAAAATACATTTAAAAACCACAAGGGCCAACCAACGTACTGTACAATACAGAAGTATGAACTGGTATACTGGTATACTGGTAGAATCAGCAGCAAATCAAACCCATCACTTGAATCCACATTAATACCATTAACAGAGCTCTTTTTATATTTGTTTTTAAGCTCACCTCGATTTACTCAGCTTTACTCAACAAGATTTGAGCATTTCATCAAGAGAACTTGGACAAACAGCTTCTGTAACCCAGAAAAATACAAGGCTTGAACACGAGGAGCACACTACCCCACTAAAACAATGCCATCTGCCCGCATCTGGTTATGATTCATTCAAAATACATGTTTAGAAAGGCAAAATAGGCATCTACTACTGTTATAGGCCAACTAAACCTTATATTGTTCAGTATTTCCTGATTTTTACCTCTTATTTCATTAGGATGGCTCTGGATGGATCCTAAAATGGAGCACCACCATTCACTGCAGCTTGAGCCTCCTTCTCTACCATGCTCTTAGCCCCTCCCTTTTCTCTCTCAGGGTGACAACACTTCTGATTGTGTTTCTTAAAGTTACAGACACACATTTTAAAGGTGTATACTCAATTCACCACCTGGCTACATATATATATATATATATATATATATATATATATATATATATATATATATATATATATATATATATATATACACATCTTGAGCTGATCTAGGGAACAGGATGCTCCATCTCGTCACAAAAATTTGACACAACACTTCTTTACAGCCTATGTCAGACGGTATTCAATAGGAAGACTCTAGTCCAGTTCTGCAATAAAAGTAATTTAGGCCTAGAACTGGAGATTAAATACGAAATGACTGTGTAAACCCTGTTTTCCAATTAGAGATTAAAAATGTTTTTTGTTTTAATTTTCTCCCATTTTCTCCTCAATTTTTGTGGCCAATTGTCCCACCTATTTAGCTGTATTAGCCAGCTGTACTCATCACTGGTGATGCCACAACACAAAGATGGTGAAGACTAACACATGTGAGGTCAGACTCCACCTCTTTTTGAACTGCTGCTGATGCTGCATTGCTGAGTAGCATCACAGTATGCTCGGCGGAAAACACTGCGACTCGGTTCTGATACATCAGCTCACAGACGCAGCCTTGTGCTGATCGACATCACCCTAGGACTGGGCTAAGTGCTGCCACTAAAATTAGGAGATTGCGGTTCGAATCCTGTTCATGTAGCTTGCCACAGGCTACCGGAGCTCTGAGAGAGCACAATTGGCCTTGCTCTCTCTGGGTGGGTAGATGGCACTCTTTTCCCTCATCACTCTTAGGCGCAAGGCGTCTGTGAGCTGATGTATCTGAACCGAGTCGCTGCATTTTCCTCCAACTGCGCTGTGATGCTACCCAGCAATGGCAGTTGGCTGACTTTACATGTATCGGAGGAGGCAAGTTGGGTCATCACTAGTGATAGGGGGAGTCCTAATGAGTGTGTTGGGTAATTGGCCATGTAAATTGGGAAGAAAATGTAAAAAAAAAAAAAAAGAAATAGACATAAAACAAAAATTGAAGGCTACTCAAAACCAGTCTCTCTACTGACTATAATCCGAATTACATTTTCTACTTCTACATCTCTTGCATTTAGGTGTGGATCAGTTTGTAGACAACTTCTGAGGAGGTGTGGGCGCATATGATCCATTTATGAAAGAGAGACGAGAAAATAGAGAAGAAACCTTTTCACAAAAACAGATAGTTTACTGTTCTTTTGTGTCTGTGTTCATCCCGCATTCTTCACCAGTGTGAGGAGGAACCGAAGCCGTCGAGGACTGAACAAAGACGCACAACAGAAGAGTGTCAACTCGAACTCAAAGGTTAATTTGTTAAGAAAGGGTATTTTGTGTTGCTGGTAGAGCATTGAGTAAATGGATATATAAAGAATATATAAAGTCTTCTCCAGCAGTTTCAAGGTCTGAGGAGTTAGTTATCTGTGAAAGACGTCCATGAGAAAGAACAGATGTATATGTGGTTATGTAACCAGCGTGTCAGTGGCATCAGGTGCTTTTTGTTAGTGGAAGCTGGCCCATGAATTATGCCTTTCTCTCTCGAGGTGGCCGATGGTCCAAAAAAAAAAAAAAAAGAAGCGCTGGAATCTGTCAGCAGATGCAGTGTTAGCATTTCCAGAGATGACTATAATGCCCAAATTCAGAAGTGCTGATTTTACAGTTAACAGATACTTTTTATAATCGAGAACCAGCCTGCCTTCTTTTGAAATATCACAAAATCATAGAGTACGTGTGGGAATTAAATAATACCTACTGCAGATCACTCTGAACAACAAATCCAGTGCCACATGCCATATACTTTTCACATTTTAGATTAAAAGAATATATTCATTTATATATATATATATATATATATATATATATATATATATATATATATATCAGTACCTGTTTTCTTGTTTTGTTTTTTTTTTCAGAAATAAAGTCTTCAAAAATATCAAAATTCCCAAAATGTGTTTGAGCACAAAGGACATTTTAACATGTTTTTTTTTTTTTTTTTTTTTTTTTTTTTTACAATTATTGTACAAAACTCTTTGTAACTCTTTGTACTTTAACCAAGTTTAAAGGGTCTTTTCTCTTCTCTTTTTTTTCTTTCTTTTTGTACTGCGCAAGAAAAAGCAGCCATCAGTTTCTTTTTTTTTTTTTTTTTTTACAGTACATCCTGTACATTTGCACCCCTGGGCACTACACTACGCACCAAATTTAAATACAATACTTGCACAGGTTTATGTTTAATATTGTCATATCTGCTGATACCTCCTATACCTAATTTATTCTTTTACTGCACTACCTCATATCTACGACTGATTACTTCCACACTTTCTTTAGATTTTTGTATATATATATATTTATGTATATATTTTTAAGTCTCAGTTTAGAATTTTATAGTTTAGAGTCTTTTATCCCTCAATGTGCTCTTGTATTGTACTACACTTATTGTTTGTTTCTACTGTGTTGTGTAACTGCTACTGGCTGCTAAATTTCCTTCGGGATCAATAAAGTATCCATCCATCCATCCATCCATCCATCCATCCAACCAACCAACCAACCAACCAACCATCCATCCATTCATCCATCCATCCATCCATCCATCCATCCAACCAACCAACCAGTGGTTACCAGTGCATAATCAATAGGGGTGTCACGATTCTCTAAATCCTCGATTCGATTTCATTTTCGATTTGAGGGTCACGATTCGATTCGATTCTCGATTTTCTTGTTTTTTTTTTCTTGTTATTATTTTATGCCTCATAAAATTTAAATAATATATTTATTATTATTATTATTATTATAAATATTATAATTATTATTTATTAAGATATATATGGTAATGCCATCTAGTGACTTTTTTTGGTAGCAACAGTGTGCACTATTAAAACAAGCAGTTTATCAGAGCTGTGTGTGGATGGCTGGTGAAACTGCTCACTTACATGAAGCTGCAGTTCTTCATCCAACCACTAGTCGGAGCTGCAGCACAAGCCCCGCCCCCTTCACTCAGTCACTACTTCAGTACAGCCCAGCCACGGGCTACAGGGCTCAGCCAGTCCGTTTTTACTGTTTCTGTAAACAAATAAAGGTTTTAACCCCACTAACCGGATAATACAGCTCACTACAGTTCATCTTTCAGCCCAAGCAGCTAACAGCAGCAGGTTAGAACAGCCGACACGGAGTCACTGCTCGGATTACATTATAAACAGGTCAGTTAGCGCGCTGCTAACCTCAGGATGTTTATAACTACGGAGTTTAGTGGACACACCACGGCCGCCAGGTAAGTCTTTTAAAGGCTACTGAAGACTATTAAAGGCTATTAGAGGTTATTGAAAGCATTATTGGGGGGCAGAAATCAGTACAGGCTGGTTAGATAAGTGATGTGGTGAAACTGTGACTAGCGCTGTCACAGTGATGTTTATTAACGTCTGCGTAGCGCGCTGCGCTATTTGCGTAGCGCGCGCGGGAGGGATCGTCGATCCTCTTTTTGACTTCGATACTCGAGACCATGACCTCATTTCGATTAGATTTCGATAAAATATCGAGATCGTGACACCCCTAATAATCAAGATTACAGCACTACACCAGTTCTGATAAGTATTCGGTCACCAGGAGCCGTTCTGGGTAGGTTCATTCAAACAGTAAAAGAAAAAAAAAGATCTGAAAATCACATTGTATAAATGATATTATAGAAATGTATGTAAAAATTAAGCATAAAAACAATCAATTATGAATCAATTAGAGTAATATGAATAATTTGTGGGAATAAAACAAATGATATATATATATATATATACCCATCTAGAGGTAAAAGTGTGGAATGCTTTGGATTATTTACATATTCTTACAGCATCTGTAACGACCACTGTTTGGCCAGTAAATGAGTTTCAAACCAGTGCTGCTTTCCACTCTGTTTATTCTGAAACAGATTAAACCAAAATAATCTTCACATCTTGCAATGAACGGCTGCAGGTATAGCACACTGAGGTTGTAAAAAAAATAAAATAAAAGGGGATTAGCTTAATTTACATTTTACTATTGAAAGCATGAGTTATATATCGCAGCTCGCACATGCAGAGCACGTGTCTAGACTATAATTCGATAAAGTTAGCATTTCTTATCAAAACTATGTAATAAATAAAGCACTAGATATTTTTATAAAGTTATAGAACAGTTTTTTTTTAAGTTTTCAACTAGATAAAGATTAGAAAATGTATATTTTAGAGAGGAACTGCAGCAGCTACGCACCATCCATCTCAGAGCTCTGCCTCACTCGTCTGATGGAGGTACGGCAGCAGCAGAGGGACACAGCAGCCTGCAGAGACGTCAAAGCAAGAAATGAAAAGCTCCCAAAAATATTTTTAACTTTTTTACAAAAATACAAATCTCCACAAAAAAAAAAAAACTTTTTAGACATTTAAAACCCATTTTTATAATAATAGAGCAATTTTGGTGAAACTCATTTATTATGTTATCTGTTCATTCCAACTTTGTTACACATCTACTGGTAGAGGATGTACAATTTTTATCTATACACCCTTTGGATAAAACACACATGCTTGTTTAGCACAAATCATAAAAAAAATACATTTTATGACAAAAAAATGAAGTTTTAAATACCTTTAATATAACCTTTATTTATAAAATGCCTTGACAGATTTATTTAATTAGATTTTTAACCCTTGTGTGGTGTTCGGGTCTGTGGGACCCGTTTTCATTTTTCATCAAATGATACTAAAAAAATATTCTTTCTAACTCAAACTCATTGGCATTGGCTCATTTTTTTGTGAAAAACATATATCAAAACACATTTTCGATAAACACACACTGTACACCCCCCCCCCCTCACACACATTTATATTACATACAGTATGTTTGGCCAAGGGCTAATAAACATTGCTTCAATTTTCTACTCATATCTTGAGTTTAATTCATTTTCTTTTACATTTTATTAAAAAACTAATAAAAAAAGAGTAGAACTTTTTAAAAGAAATGTAACATAAGAAAGGTAAAGGGCAAATATTAACCATGTAAGCTGTTTATATTGCTTGCAATTTAGGTGAAGCGAGCATGTGTAAAGCATTTTAATGTAAAATTGCTTAATTTTGCTGAATTAAATACAAGTAACAAAGTAAACGAGTAACAAAAATATGAACACCACACAAGGGTATAATAGAAAGATGGGCTTTTAGAACTAATGAAGCTAAAATGTTGTATTTTTTATATTGTTTATATTGTATATTTTTGAGTTTTAGACCCTTCTGGAAAAAAAAAGAATAAACATGGCAAAGCCAACAAAGCCATTCCAAACCTAAAACGGGAAGCTTGTGTTTAGATTAGCACAACAGATGGTACAACAACATTCCCTTCAGGATATCTGTGATAAGAACATGGAATAACATGGATAGCCACATGGTATATCTGTTAAAAGTGTTAATCAACACACCTTTCAAACACTGGCACCCAACATATCTCTCACACTGGGAAGTTCTTTGATGCAGTGTGATATCAGATATAAATACATGAGGAAAAAAATACATCAAGCATAGTGCTTCTCCCCCAGCAGCTGAACTCAATTAAAAATCAATTACAGAGGTACTCAAAAGGGGAACCATGTTCTAAGGGTTTATGGACCAATGGAATTGAAAATGCATGCATATTCATGCAGGTATGCATATTCATTTTATTTCATTAAATTCATTTCACAGTACAGATGATTTCCTTTATCACTTTCTAAACACTTACACCTATGCATTTAACCTACTGCAATGTGTTGCCTGATGCATTTTGGCTTTTAAACTGTAGAAAATATTAAATTGTTTGCCTCTGCACAAGAACATTAAAGAAAGAAATGGGTGTGACCTTCTATCTGGATATATATATATATATACACTCAGCTTATGTGTATAGTGTACAATGCATAATTAAAATATTTAAAAAATGGGGAAACATCAAAAAAGTGAGGAAACATCATCTTTAAGGAAGAAATGTGGTTAAATAAAATTTTGAATGGTGGTTAACAAATCGTAGGATAACAACACTAGAATAATAGTGTTTAATAAACAGCTGTGTAGCCTTAAGAAAAGCACTAATCAGTGAGGCTGGCGTGTTTCTACCTTTGGTGGACAAAAATACAGGTGCGCCACTGACCAATTAAAACCCTGACAACAGTCAGCAGTCAGCTGCCCAATGCTGCTGGTGTATCTGCATAGCCTGAACACGCAGGTTAGTATCTGTCTCTGCTGAGACACACAAAGAGCAGCGTCAATAAGATACGAACGCGCCAAAGTCAGAGCTCACGTGACTCTTAAAGGGAATGATGACTGACACACTGATTGGTTTATTTTATGTTGCCCAAAACACACCCATGATTAATTATGATAATTAGTAAATGTCTTTTGCGCATTTTGAGTCACAAAAGGCGTATTTTTTACACCCTCATGATACCAAAGACACATGACACGCCCTAAATCAAGCTGCGCTAATTGAATTGATTGCTGTGCTTTAGATCGCTAAAATAGAGCCTTCAGTGTCTAAGCAGAATACACCTGTAATTATTTACATATTTGCCAAGTTTTGCAACAATCCATAGTATTCAAATACATTTTTTTGCCAATAATTTATACAAAAATGGCTGTTTGGAGACTCAATACCAATTCCTGTATTCATATTCAGAAGTGTAAATAATGCATGACATTTAAAGTCCACCCTAAATCTAATTTTAGACACAGATGAAAACCATGAGAGATGTTTTTTCAAAACAAAGAAATTAAAGGATGTAATACTTTTCAGGATTTTTTTATTTTTATTTTAGCTCATGGGCATTTTTCTTCCTCCTCCAGTCCTTTCTATGACCTTTATTGAAATTGCTTTTCATTGGAATAGGTCATCATATTCAAAGGCAAGAACTGGTGTGAATAATAGGTAGAGTTCTGTTTAGCACATTGAATATTCTGGCTTGAGCTTTTGACTTGGCTTTTATTCACCAACTGCAGGAAATAGTCTCTGGTTAGGCAGCTCTTGTGAAAAATGCCCTATATACCAGCGTGATGCTTGACCCTGCCATAATGGTCCATGTTCCATGTTTTATTTGATTTTATTGTATGTGCAGCTGGTAGAAGCCAGCTCTGCCTTTTTACAATAGATTCTGTCTGGAAAAAAAATATATACTTTTTTGAAGAAAATGGTTTTCTGGAAATTCACTGAAGCACATTAAGTGGTTCCTCGACATTATCAACTGAATGACCCTTTTATTGTCCTCAAAGAACTTTTTACTTTTAACAGTAATATAGCTTTTGGATAAGTGTAATTGTTACAAGATGACTAGGGATTGGCCCCAGGTTCAGGAGAAGAACCAGTAAAGACAAGTTATATTAGAGATAGTAGAGATATTTTCTTTTTCTGCTTTCTTTTAAAGTTTTTATTTTTTTTTTATTTCTTTTCTTTTTCTCTCAATCACAACAGCCCTTACCAGTTACTCCGAAACAAAGACATAACAAGGGTGTGCTGTTTGCCATGGCCTTATATACCAGTGCCAACAGGTGTGTCTGGTTTGCACCTATCACCGCTTGGAATTCTGGGATTTCTAGTTCCCTTTCGTCGATGCCTTTTTGTCCCCTTACAGCAAAAGTATTTATACAGAAATCTCTGTATGATGCACAATCATTTAGCAAAATCATAGAACTGTTTTTATGCTGTATGCTTTATGAACCATTTCAACTTAGAGATTTCAGAGATTAAGGGCCCTGCGCAAGGTTCGTCATGATGCTCTTTATGCTCAGTCAATTGTCAGAGGCCATTCCTATAGGTGCACCCACTGCCGAGCACAAACCCAACGTTTAACTCTACAGTAAACAGAATAAAGAATAAAATAACAGATTGGTTTATTTCACATTACATAAAACACACATTAATGATTCATGCAGAGAAATCATGTGTGAATTTTGTGCATTTCGAGTTGTGCAAGGCATATTTTTTGCGGCCTCACGATACCAAAGACACACAGACACGCCCTAAATCCAGCTGTGTGATCCACAATTGACCATGAGCTATAGAATGCTAAAATAGAGCCTGAAGTGTTTAAAAACTCCAGCAGCACTGCTGTGTCTGATTCATTTATACCAAATCATGTCTCAAGAGGAATTTTTATATTTACAGTGTGTGACATAATCTATACTCAACCTACACCTCAATCTAAACTTAAACTTAACCAACTGTTTCTCAACCGAAACTTAAATTTACCTAAATCTACAACTTCAGAGAAGGGGTGACAATATGAGCATGTGAATCATTACATAATATTTAATCAAGGTCTATATTATAGGTATTGTATATTGTAAGCGGGCAGGGCCATGGCTGCCTAACCCCTTCTCAGCTTCTGATGAAGTTGCTACGCTGGTAAAAGTCATAAAAAGGCTAGCCTACTGGCTTAGTTTAATAGTTAGCTAACTATCATGGAATTGCTACAGCAAATAAGGCAGATATTGTGTCGTATCTCATAAAAAAAAAAAACTTTTTTACGGATGCCCTTTACCGTGAAACTAATTTACAATAATAGGCCATCTGACTGGTGAGTTTTTGTGTGTTCTTAATGTTTTGGCTGCCCTGACGTACTGTAGGCATACTGTGATCTTTGTTGAACGGCTGTACTTGTAGAAATATTAAACATTGATGGTGTGGTCCATTGTATATGGTACTTTTGTTATTTGTAGCTGTATTATTGGGCTGTTGATGTATATTAAGTTCATACAACTAAATCAAGTAGTTATTGTAATATTCATTTATGTGTAGGCCGGTAGGGGTGGGGTGTTGCAGAAAGGGTACCCACTATTAACTGCACATCAATGAAGCAAACAATAAACTAAAGAATAGCTGTTCTGTGGTGGCTATATGGGTTCCTTACCATTGGAGAATTAAGGTGAAAAAGGCCAACTGACCACCTGCAGGAAATAGTCTCTGGTTAGGCAGCTCTTGAGGGAAACGCCGTATATTCCAGCATGATGCTTGACCCTGCCATAATAGTCTATGTTCCATGTTTTATTTGATTTTATTTTATGTGCAGCTGGTAGAAGCCATCTCTGCCTTTTCACAATGGATTCAGTCTGGCTCTTACAACCCTTGAAAGTACGATAATTGGCAGTAGAGGGGAAAAAAACACTGCACTGCACCAATAGGATCTCTCTCTCTCTTTTTCTCTCTCTCTCTCTAAGTTCATCGCTCTCTCGCTCAATCCCATTACAATCTACTGCAGAATGCAGGCCTATGCAGTTCTCTTTGGGATGGAGAGGATTTTATCATCGCAACCACCGAGCGACTGTTGTTCCTAGGCAGCCAGGAGGCCTTTTCAGTTATCTACCTTCAGCCGATACCGAGTTTTAATGCCCGGGACAAAAGAGCCACTTTGCTGCACAGCGCCTTCCCTCGCCTGTTCAGAACCAGCGAAAAACAATGCATTACTAATACGGAGCGCGGTGGAAATGCACTCTGTAATTCCGAACGGATGCAGCAACAAAGTAAATAGAATATGCATTATTCAGTGTGCTGGCTAATGAAGGCTTTCTGGCTATCTCTGCCGCGTGCGGAGGAAAACATTGTTTTACGTATTAGCCCTTATCTTGGCATGAAACAGTTTGTACTTTTTGGCTTCATTGGCCTAGATAAAGTTTTCCTTTCCCCTCTTCCAATGATTAAACAAACCAACAACAGGAACTTTTATCAGTGAACAAGAGCCACTGTAGAGTTCTGTACCCAGAGACGGATAAGCCTTCTGAATATTTCAGTAAACAAAAAAAGGGAGGCCCGGCCAATGCTAACTAAGAGCTTTAATTCTGACCTGCTTTACTATTAACGAGATTCTTAGTTTATAACCGTCATTTAATCGCTAATTAGCTCAAAGCCATGAAAGCACAATTAATCCTGCACTCCCACCTGCTGTGTATATATATATATATATATATATATATATATATATATATATATATATATATATATATATATGTGGATTCTGTTAGAAACAGACACTAGTGAGTTTTAAATGTAGATTCTATTGCCGTCAGGAGAATGAATGGAACTACCTGAAGTTTAATACTTATTCTGCGTACGCACTGATTAGATAAAACATTAACTACACTACACCACCATATTGTTTCTACAATCAGTGCTTTTCAGCTTTATTTAATTATAATTATGGTAAATATAAATTGTGGTGAAACAAAAAAAATCAAGTCTCAGTAAACTTCAAGTACATGAGCAATTCTCAATTATATTTTTCAATTCCTACAGAACTGAAAAACAAGTTTTTTTGGAGACATAAAAGTAAACAAATACTAACAAACAGCACAATTTATTACAAACTGTCAGGACTGGACAGAAGTCAGACAAATGCAGATTAAAAAGAAAAAGAAAAGAGGCTTTTATTACAAGACTAGGATAAATGCTAAACAGGTAAATACCAAAAGTGAGCAAACAAGGGCTGGGCAAAAAGTAAAAGTCAAAAATAGAGTAGCAAAGATTATACACGATAAATAAAACAAAAGCAACAAAATTACTAATAATGCTAGGTGGCTAGTCAAAACCAAATATAGGGTATATATAGACAGGTGTATATATAGCAGGTGAAAACAATCAATAGGCAGGTGACTCCGAATGAGTGAGTGTCATATAATGATGATGATGATGATCAGGAGTCATGTGAGTGTCAGCGGCATTCTGGGAAATGGAGTCTGGATGAGCTTGGGGGACAGAGGGAAACATGACAGTTTTTTTGTTTGTTTGTTTGTTTTTCAAGGGAGTCAAAATGTGTGCTTGTATGAAATCAATATAAAAACAAAAGTTTTATTTTTTAATTTTTTCGTTAAGCTTACAAGCACCTTTTATGTTAAGCAAGATGCACAAATAACCTCCTTGTATTTCAGAAAATGAAACGTGTAAAATATGTAAACTACTGCCATATAAAAGAGCTCTTTACATGTTTCTGACAGAAGGAGTCATTTTAAAATTATTTGATTAATATTTTAGCACTTAAAACAACAGTAAACTACTGTGGCCAAAACAGTCCTGTACAAATTTACTACTATCTGTCTGTAACCTTTAAGCTAAAAATTGTAACATCTCTACAAGCCACATTTTTCATGATGAATGCACCAAATTTGGCAGAATCATAGAACTACTAGTTTAATTTGCTGTAGTATGGTTTGAAAGAACTTTTTAAATAAAGTACGTGAAGCCTTTGAGATTACTTGGATTTCTTCATAAATTGGTCATTAAATGTGTTCTGATCTTCACCACCCCCCTCTTCCTGTGTATGTTAACATGTTCTGTTCAGTAAAGCCATGCAAACATATATAATTTTTTGAGCGGTATTAGTTTAAGCAGACTGTGTTTGTCTATTGTTGTGACTTAGATGAAGAACAGAACACATTTAATGATCAATTTATGCAGAAATCCAAGTAATAATTAGTATAAAGTATACAGAAGAAACAGATACAGAACTACAGTCTGTGATTATACTACTACAAAGTCTCCTATACGATCGGTGGAGATAAAAAAAATAATTTGACAAACAAGGAGGTATTCTTAATGTTATGGCTTGTAGGTATATGTTTATCAGTCATAAACCCTGCTCCTTAAAGAAGTTATAAATATCAAGTGAGGATTTTGATATTATTAAAGTGGACAGTGTTAATCGGGCTGGAACATGTTTAAGCCAGGAGCAAACAGGCAGATTCACACTGACTCAGCCCAGCCAAATCACACATCAGCACAAACCTGACGCTCAATACAATTGATTTTCATCTTCCGCTTGTATCTTGTTTGTCTGGGATAGAAAGTTGTCAATGACCAGATCATTTCTCATGTGACGACTGTCTTGTCCAGGACAAACAATAAGGTTAAAGATGTTTATTTGGAAACAATGTATAGTGAACACTTTTGTTCTGAATACTTTTTTGAATAACTTTTAATTCTCCACTGCTCAGAGAAAGCTTTTTACCAAAGCCCTGATGTAAGATCTCATTCCCAACTCAAAAGTTGTGAAAAGTATTAATATTCATTACTCTGTAGGTAGAAGTATAGATACTGGGGTTTAAAATACGACAGTAGAAGTTGAAGTATCAAAATAATTTACTCATTAAGTAAAAGTTGAGTAAAATTACTGATTTTAACACTACTTAAAGTATAAAAGTAAAAGTAATATAAGGGGAAAAACACATTTTTCTAAAAGCCATAATGATTACAATGTTCTATTATTAAAATGTTAATGTTTATAAATTTGGGATGCACTAGGCTCTCTAGTGTTTCAGCTGCATATATGCCAATTATAAATAAATGTATTTTAGTAGAATGTAAATACAGGGGTTGGACAATGAAACTGAAACAACTGTCATTTTAGTGTGGGAGGTTTCATGGCTAAATTGGAGCAGCCTGGTGGCCAATCTTCATTATTTGCTCATTGCACCAGTAAGAGCAGAGTGTGAAGGTTTAATTAGCAGGGTAAGAGCACAGTTCTGCTCTAAATATTGCAATGCACACTATAACATTATGGGGGACATGCCAGAGTTCAAAAGAGGACAAATTGTTGGTGCACGTCTTGCTGGAGCATCTGTGACCAAGACAGCAAGTCTTTGTGATGTATCAAGAGCCACGGTATCCAGGGTAATGTCAGCATGCAGTACCACCAAGAAGGACCAACCACATCCAACAGGATTAACTGTGGATGCTGTAAGAGGAAGCTGTCTGAAAGGGATGTTCGGGTGCTAACCCGGATTGTATCCAAAAAACATAAAACCACGGCTGATCAAATCACGGCAGAATTCAATGTTCACCTCAACTCTCCTGTTTCCACCAGAACCGTCCCTCACCACAATAAATTATTTTGGTCTAAAACCAGGTGTTTCAGTTCATTGTCCGACCCCTGTATATTAAAGAAGATTAGTTGGACTGGAGTTGTCTGGAATTCTCTTGAGTCTCTGCACGGATCATCTTCATACAAGGCTACATACGTCTGCTATGTTCTTGCTGGAGTGTGAAGGATCATAGTATAAACCAATAGGAAGTCAGAATGGTATATGTTTATACTTCTTTACATCCAATCACAATCAGATTTACTCTATTTGGATGGAGAGATTTATCTGGATATGGGTTTTATTTATTGAACAATGAGAAGCCAGAATAAAAAAAAAACAAGCTGAAATAAAATAGGACTAACAAGGCTATTTTTAAAATGTAAAGAGTAGAACTAAAAAGTCAGCTGCATATTAATTACTCCAGTAAAGTATAGATAACCAACATTTCTACTTAATTAAGTATTTATACTTTGTACGTTACTTGACACTTCTGCCCAAATCATCCCTCTTACAATAATTGGATGGAGCTCCCTCATTCCAGGGAACACCGTTCCACTGCGTCACAGCTCAATGATTGGGATTTTATATCCCTCTAGCACACAATTGGCATTAGGCATGGTGCCAATAGACGCATATGTATCTGCTCCAGAGTCTGAGTCTATTCTATTCTATTCTATTTAACTTATTATGTTTTAATATTTTATTGTTAAATTTGATTAGTTTAAATTTGAAGTTTAAAAAATATATATTTTTGCATTTTTGTCTCTCTGTCTTTTTGGTAGAACTGTCTTGACTTGTGTTTCTAGTGCTACATCATAATAGAATAATAGTCACCCCCTATATAGTGCAATAATAAAGGGGGGGGGAGACCCATTTCATCCACAGCCCAAGAGTCTGGATTAGTAGATAATAACAACAAATATGACGAACACAAAAGAACATGATGAATTTTATGACATATATGATTAGTCAAAACCATTGGCTCTGCCTCTGAAGTCCTCCCGCCTTGCCAACATCAACAACAATATCCAATTAACACCAAGACAGGCTTCACTCAGATGGAGAAGGCATTGGCAGGAAAATGCCCACCGTCCACCGGCTCCCGCTGCCCCCTCCTCCCATTTCTGTCTATTTCTAGCTTTCATCTGTATCCAATTGGACCTTAATAATGGGGTTTTATTGCAGGAAAATTAAACCACAAAGCGTTGGGGGGTGTGTGTGTGCACTGAAATATGATTAAATTAAAGCTGTGAAATTGGTTGACAATTAAAGTAAACAGTGCCCATTCCCATTTTGGCCCTGTGATGTGCAAAGGGCCATTTGTGCTTTAGAATAGCAGTGAAGCTTCAGCTCACTCCTCAAAACAAAGCTATGTTTTATACAAGCCACAATCACTATTAACTTTCTGGAGGAGATTTGGCCCCAGTCTGGGAGTGGAGTTAATAGAATGTGTGGGATGAATAGAATAAATGAATGAATGAAATAAATAAATGAGACATACAGTATCAGTTCATTTGTAGATCACTCTACTAACTAGACATATACATTCTGACTAATTTTGATAATTCAGAACTTAATGAGCCGATTTTTTAGTAAATGACCTGGAAGAAGAAAAAATATGTTTTTCATCAGACAATAATGTATTTAATAATAATAAAGAAACACACATTGATGTCCTGTTGGAGCTTGCAGTTAAACAATTCAGTAAAACAAATAGATATTTTCTCTTTACCACTCGATTACTCCATCACAATCTCCTCAATGGCCCTTCAATTCACCCCTTGCCTTAAATTCCACGTTACTTCACCTCAATATCCTAATATAATGTTGTGTTATGAAGATGGGGTAGAGTGTTTTAAGGAGATGAGGCTGGGGAAATGTGTGTGTTGAGGAAATGAGGGTGGAGTAATGCAATGTTTTAAGGAGATGATGGTGGAATAATGGAGTTTTGAGGAGATGAAGGTGGAATAATGGAGTTTTAAGGAGATGAGGGAGGAGTAATGGGGTGTTGAGTAGATGAAGGTGGTGTAATGGAGTGTTTGAGGAGATGAGGTAGAACAATGGAGTGTTGAAGAGAAAAGGGTGTAGTAATAGAGCATTGATGAGATGTGGTGAAGTAATTGAGTTTTAAGGAGATGAGGTAGAGCAATGGGGTGTGGAGGAGATGAGGGTGTAGTAATGGGGTGTGGAGGAGATGAAGGTGTAGAAATGGGGTGTGGAGGAGATGAGGTTGTAGTAATGGGGTGTGGAGGAGATGAGGGTGGAGTAATAGAATGTTCTGAGGAGATGAGGGTGGAAGAATGGAGTGTTTTGACGAGATGAGGGTGAGGTAATGTGGTGTTGAGGACATGAAGGTGAAATAATCGTTTTAAAGAGATGAGGGTGAAGTAATGTGGTGTTAAGGAGATAAGGGTGTAGTAATAGAGCATTGAGGAGATGGGGATGGAGAAATGGAGCGTTGAGGAGGTGAGGTGGAGTAATGTGATGTTGAGGAGATGAGGATGTAGTAATTTGGTTTTGAGGAGATGGAGGTGTAGTAATGTGGCGTTGAGGAGATTATGGTAAATTAATGGGTCATTGAGGAGATGAGGGTGGAGTAATGTGGTGTTAAGGAGATGAAGGTGAAATAATGGAGTTTTAAGGAGATGAGGGAGGAGTAATGGAGTGTTTTGAGGTGATAAAGGTAGAGTAATGGGGTGCTGAGGAGATGAAGGTGGTGTAATGGAGTGTTTTGAGGAGATAAAGGTATGGGGTGCTGAGGAAATGAAGGTGGTGTAATGGAGTGTTTTGAGGAGATAAAGGTAGAGTAATAGGGTGCTGAGGAGATGAAGGTGGTGTAATGGATTGTTTTGAGGAGATAAAGGTAGAGTAATGGGGTGCTGAGGAGATGAAGGTGGTGTAATGGAGTGTTTTGAGGAGATAAAGGTATGGGGTGCTGAGGAAATGAAGGTGGTGTAATGGAGTGTTTTGAGGAGATAAAGGTAGAGTAATAGGGTGCTGAGGAGATGAAGGTGGTGTAATGGATTGTTTTGAGGAGATAAAGGTAGAGTAATAGGGTGCTGAGGAGATGAAGGTGGTGTAATGGATTGTTTTGAGGAGATAAAGGTAGAGTAATGGGGTGCTGAGGAGATGAAAGTGGTGTAATGGAGTGTTTTGAAGAGATGAGGTAGAACAATGGGGTGTTGAGGAGATGAGGGTGTAGTAATGGGGTGTGGAGGAGATGAGGGTGAAGTAATGTGATGTTGAAGAGAAAGTTAAGGAGTGAGAGGGTGCTTTAATAACTCCATCTTCTCAAAACTGCATTACTTCATCCCATATTTGCAACATCCCATTTCTTAACCCCCATTCCTCCAGTCATTCTCCCCAAGGTTAAGGAATGTCAGCACTGGACTTTAGCCCTTAGTCCACCACCCAGTCCAGTCGTCTGTGTGGTTAAATGTGGTCAAAATTACGTTAAGAATAGAAAATATATTTGTATTGTGTTAGTATAGGAACAGCAGTATCAGCTCACATCTTTAATAATGCATCCATGGCAGCATGTTCCCGTTAAGGCTCTAGTGTTTCATTGTTGCAGTCTATAATTGTTTGGTGACCCTGAGCTCTGCATGGTCACCAGCTTAATTGCGTTCTCCCGCGAGCCCCACGGCTGCCTGTAACTCTCCGCTTGTTTAGCAGGAATAAGAGAGTGCTGAACAGAAGACAGTGTTTGTCTGCATGGTGCTCTGCAACTGTTTGTCAGCAGGATTTGTTCTATCATGCTGGTCTTTAAAGTAACCATCAGGTGGGAGTATGAGCAGATAATACATTCTATACACTAATAAATATAGACATTAATATGTGGCGCACTGAGCTTTTTATTATATAACTGCAGTCACATGTTTTTGTAGGAATCAACCTGCAACTTTATCTGCAGTGGACAAAAAAAAAAAATACAGATTTACCATGAAGATCAGCACACTGTTGAGTCTAAAACTGCATCTGAATTTCCTATATTCCCTGCTGTTGGAGAAATTGACTGGCTTAGTTCTTGACCAGTTTGATGGTTTAGCTGGTCTATAGTCATGACCAACCTTAGCAAGGTAAAAACAGTAAGACCAAGTTGGAATAGCATCACCAGGCTGGTTGGTTGAGGAGCATGACCAGCCTGACCAAGCTGAACAAGAAATTTGAACCAACTGGACCATACCATGACCAAGCTGGTGAACCAACATGAAAAGCATGACCATCAAGCTTAAGTTCATTGGCCAACATGAACAATAAACTCAAACTCAACATATACTATTCTGGTTAAGAACTGATTTACCAATATAGAGTATTTTTTCCTCTGGATGACCATCTTTTCAACCATCTCCACCATCCAAGACCAGCTAGTGTAAGAAAGTGGCACGTGCCACCAATCACCAGCAGAGTGCCTAAGCACTGCAGTGGAAGAGTTGGTGGATCTGGGCGAAAAAAAAACACAAAACTGCAAGTCCCAGAATCCCCAGCGGAAATCAGCGCAGATCAAACTCAGCTGTGAACACAGCTTAAAACCCAGGCCAATGCTCAAGTTACCGCCAGACCTCTGTAGAGGGGGTGACCGGTAACAGTGGGTAAAAAAAAGGAAATGAAAAATTATCTTAAAAGAAGTCACAAAAAAATAAAAGATAAAAAAAAAAAAACTGAAAAGGCTCACAAAAGATAGAGCTTAAAAGAAGCCACAAAAAATAAAAAGATTTTAAAGTGTTTCCTCTGTGTCTTTTTAAAGAAAGTCTTTCCTTAATTTCTTTAAGATTCATTTGTTAGAGGTCCTTTGTTTGCCTTTCCCGCCATTTTCTCCTCCGCCATTTTTTAAGCCTTCATCCACTGTTCTGCAGTCCAAAGGGTTGAAAGTCTATCTCCCTCACAACACTAACACTTTTGAAACCAGTTATATTTTTAGCAGGGTCTCCAGATACTGAAAGAAATAGAGTAGGTAAACAACTAAATTGTGCAAAAAATTGTTACAATAATTGACACCAAAATTGAAAGAAAAGGGTGTTTTCTCCTTGTATGTTACTGATATACACAATCATTACAGTTACATGTATTGTAGCATCAACAGGAATGAAACAAATAGGCCAGGCCATGTGCTAGGTAACCTGTGTAAAATGACTGAAGTGTTCTTCTAAGTGGTTCTTTGTTAAAAGAGGGGTAAACCAGTGAAGACCCTTATCCACCCTCTAACCCAACACCAAGAGTGTAAATACCAACACTTCACCTGTAGAACTAAATAAACCAAACGAACACACAAATTCCCTTAATTTACAAAAACACAATACCAAAAAAGGGTGGCTCACTCCCAATGACCTCTCATGACCACCACCAACTCATTACTTAGGGCCAACACAGCGCTATACATTGGTGAAACCTACAGTTTTCACCACTACTTGTGTCTAAATGATGGATCTGGCATGAGTGGTGAAATGAAACCAAATGGCGTTGTCTCTTTCTTTCATCTTTCATTTACACCGAAGTAAATTCATGATTGATGATGATCAAGGGATAAGCCACGATAAATCACACTCAACCTGCCACCCACCTCCGACTCTGAGCGCTGTAATTTCTGCAAGCTTCTGGCATCAATCTGGATCTGATGACCTCAGGCATCCATCTCAAACTCTTTAGTGCTGTGGGACAGCTGAGCGCCTTACAATGGCAAATTAGTTGCTACATTGGCTTCCAAGAAAAGCTTTGAAGCAGAGATCTGTGTGAAAAAGGAAAAGAAAACATATGAGATAAGGATTGTTAATGCAGACGTACAGTGCTGTACGTTTGCATTCAGACCCTGTTCTGGTGAAGAGTCTATATGAAGTGGAGGAGTAGCTTGTGCAGGATTGGAAGTATTTATGTTCAGTCCAATGTTTCCGTACCGCTAAGCCCTGAGACAGACACACGGTCTAATCCAGTCGGCTAACAAAATTAAGCAAAACTGCTGAACTGGTGCACACAAATAACCCAAAACAAATCACATTTCTCGCCGTGTTGTTCTTCCCCCTTTATTAAAGCATATTGGAGCCATCAGCGCTTCTACCTTTTCCTTTTTTTCTTTTTTTTTTCTTTCAACAGCTTCTCGGCATTAGTATGTAAATAGCGAGTCAATCCACCCACGGATATGACAAGTAGGAACATCTCTTTAATTAACTCTAATCCGCTTTAGACCTGCTCGGCAGTCTGTACCCAGGCCCTGCTACATGTAGCTTCATTCACAACTCAAAGCAACCCTGCACATTTCAATCTAGATGGCGTAATTCACTTTTAAGGCTTTTTAAAGCCCCAATCAAGAGCTACTGAAGCAGCACCGTGACCCCCCGCAGACTGAGTTCAATAACAGTGGGCAGGGTAAAAAAACAGATCATAAGACTGTGAGTGGTGGCAGGAGTGGAGAGGCACGTCTGCTGCTGCTGCTGCTGTTTGCAAACCTCCTTAAGCTCAATACTTTAAAGGAGCTCTAGAATGGAAAACTGTGTTAGCTTTAGCATAGCGGAATAATGGAAGTTTGGTATATTTTAGTGACAAACTGTGAAAACATAAGGCAAAACTAAAACAGCTTGAGGTAAAACTTTACTTAGATGGTCCTTTTTATTGCCTCATTGATGCTCAACTGACATTCAACTGACATTCAACTGAACATCTATTAAATGTAACCTAACCCTATGTTGAATGTAACGATGATTCACAATAGATCCGAACCTTAATCAACCCTAAAATCTAATCCTACATCCAAACCTTAACCCTTAATTAAACCTAAAATATAACCCTACACCAAACCCTAACCTTAATCCTTAATTAACCCTAAAATATAACCCTACACCTAACCCTACTATACAGTTTCTGATAATGGACAGCAGATTGCCACTCCCAGAGTGAACAGCATTCCCCCATTTACTACCACAACAAAGTTTTGAAGCCACACAATATCCGATAACCTTCTTAAGGCTTGTACAGTAGAGTAAAATGCACATTATAAACAGGAGGTTAAGTGGTGAGCCCATTTGTCTTAGTTGCAAGCCTCCAGCTGGTCTTATACAGAGAGACTGCAAAGCAACGGAATTTGAATTTCATCAGAAATGAGAAAACATGATTAAACACTTAAATAAGGCCTAAACCAACTGCATGCCAAGTCCATTAATACATTAATATACCTTCCAATGTCTCAAAATACTTGTGTTTTGATGTGGAATGTATTATATATTGCTATTTATAAAAAAATCATGCACTAGATTCCAGGGTGCAAAACGTCAGGGAGAAAACAATAAGAAACTGGCCTTCAGTTATTAGTGTATTTTTGTTGTAATCACCTTCTTCCTTAACCAAAATAAACAAAAAATATGTCTGTTCACTGCCCTGTTTTTGGTACAGTGTTAAAAATAATACTGTAAATCACAAACCCAACAATAAAAGGAAATCAGTGTTTCATTGTGAAGCAACATAACAAATCAATAGGGGTGTGACGAGACACGAATATCACGAGACGAGACACAATATTGGGTTCACGAGAACGAGACGAGACGAGATTTAAAAATAATTTTTTTAAGAAAACGTCAAAAATGAAAAATGGCTTGAAATCTAGAGTTTTATTTGACAAAATCATAGAACGCAAACTTAACAGACTGTTTTCTATCACACATTGATTCTATAAGAAATAGAAATAAGAATAAAAAATAGAAATAAAACTTTTCTAGGTCTTATATAGTGCTAACAATAAGTGCAAACCACAACCAGTCATATTAAGACTATGGTTTGTGTACTTTTTCTCCTAAATCTCTTGTAATTTAACTCTGCATAATCATAACCAGTCATATTAAGACTATGCTTGAAGTGCAAACAGAGACAGTACAGTACAGAGCTAAGGGATTAGTACATCTGCCTATGAAACAGTCACGTGTACGATTTACAGTGTTTATATATGGTTTGTGTCTTGTTGGTCACTATGTTACCGTTTATTGTTTCCACTGGAGTCAAAATGCAGCCAGACATACAACTTAAAAGTAGCAGAAGCATCTTCTATGCAAATGCCCGAATTTTCTTCTTCTGCTGAGAGCTGCTCTCACTGCTCAGCCATCATACTCTATCACTATCGCTACTGGGTTGCCAGATCCTTCTTAAAAAGTCCACACTTAACTGTTTTTTTGCCCCGCGAGGTTTAAGCCTGACGAGAAATATCGTCCGTTTTAATCTCGCGAGATCTCGTGCCACGAGATTTTTTTTCCTATTTTTTATTTCTTTTATTTAGACACCTACAACTAAGCAAGAACATCTAATTGAGTAAATGAGGACAGTGAGTGTTCATTCACTGTGTTTAAAAACTCCAGCAGCACTGCTGTATCTAATCTACTCACTGTACCACCAGCACAACACACACTAACACCTCATACACCACCACCATGCTAATCAGTGCTAATTACTGCAGTGCTGAGAATAATGCAACAATCCAACACCCAAATAATAATAAAAAATGATAATAGCTGCTCCTTGGTGGTTTTCTTTTCTGTGGGGTCCTGAGTATTGAAGAATAGGGTGAAAAAAGGATAATAATAAAGTATACAGGCGAGAAACTGAAATTATAGGGCTACACTGTGCCCCCATATGATTAATGAAGCTGATAAAATAGACAGTGAGTGTAGAAACAAGGTGGTGGCGTTAATGTTACGGCTGATTAATGTACACTATAGTAAAAAACAGGTATTATCCAGAGTTTTACTGGCTGTGTTTCAGGAATGATAGAGAGACTGAGTGTAACGGGTTTTATTTGGTTTATTTATTTTTCACACAAAATCTTCATATTTCATGTGTTGTTTTTTTATTACACTAAAAAGAGATGGATTAAAAATCTACATTTATTTTTTTATTTATTTTATTGTTTTTATCATTTTCCGCTATGTGCTCTTTTTCTCCATTCCACTTGGGGGCGCTGTGTCTCATGCGTCAGTCAGCCAGTCTCTCCTCAGTTAGCTGAGAGCACTGCTGGAGAGAGGTTGGTAAAACTGTGTCTCTGGTTAAAAATGTGTTTAAAATGTTCAATATGTTGCTAAAAAGTGTTAAAAATTCTAAAATATGAAGTGTAAGGGATTTAAGTTTAGTAATCTGGATGTTTTAGGGATGGATGTTATATATTTTTGCCGTAATCTTCGAGTATAACTGTGAGAAGTTCTAGCTAGCTATAGCTGCCAGTGCAGTACTAACTCCTTCCATTTTGTGTGATTCTGGGGTCATGAAGAGGCTTGTTAAGGCAGACACGAGGCTGGATGCTATTTCTCACCCATTTCTGTTTTATACATCCAGGTATGGTTTTTTTTTTATCGCTTCATTAGTAGGATGTTAGGCTCTTTTAATCAGTTTTCATGTTTTAAAAAAAATGTTTATACAAAAACTACATTAAAAAGTTGGTATTAAAAAGGGAATTAATTAAATACTATATACAGGATTAAATTCATAGAGATAAATGAGTAATATCGCACATATCCAAAGGTATTTTTTTTATTTTTGATTCACAATTCTGCTGTAATCTGTCTGTGGGGTAAATTTATAAAATATATATGTAGTAATTTTCATACTAAAATATTTTATATGCATAAATACTTTTTATTATTATACTGTGAATTATATATTTTTCTATTGGCCATGTCTGTATTTTTTTTATTGTTGTTTTAATTGTTATTTGATGTATTTGTAATTTGACTACAATCTGATTGTTAAACGCTGTTAAATAATATACTCTGAACTCAGTCAGTTAGCTGAGAGCACTGCTGGAGAGAGAGGCTTGTTAAGGCAGACACGAGGCTGGATGCTATTTCTCACCCATTTCTGTTTTATACATCCAGAATAAAAGATTCCCTGATTGGTACCAGAGCCAGAGGTCACGTGTATTTCTTCATCTTAACAACACAACACAACGCAGAGGAAGTAGTGGCGGGCTCCGTACTCGTTTGGACCCGTTACATGAGCACAAACAGACAGGGGGATATTTTGTGGAGTTTACAGCGCTGTCATCTAAAAAAGAGAAACTGACAGAAATGAAGGAAGTAAAATAAAATAAATTGTCTCCTTCAAGTCTCTGACTCTCCTCCACAATCTGACATACAGCAGCCTCCTCTACACCGAGCCCCGGCACAGATAACCAGCTTACATCCTCCACAATAAAAACACCCTTTATTTAGACTGTCACACACATTAATATACTCTCATAGTTTACACTGCAGAGAAAACACACAGTCACAGGGCATCTTCCTGCACTCTTCAGTCTATATACTGCAGCTTATATATGGGAACCACATATGAAAGTTGTTTTAAACTCACTGTTTTTATGACTAGGAAAATTCGTCTGTTCAGTCATGGCATATTAGCTCCACCAGTCATGTTGAATGTAGTTTTAAAAATATAAAAATGTAAACATACTATTAGCACCGCTGCAGACGTTAAAGGTGAGGGTTGGGGGGTCAGTCTGTGAAAGCTCAGACCATAAGCCGAACAAATTGGTCTTAATGGCTGTCGTTCCAGAAGGAAGCCTCTTCTGAAGCTGATGCATAAGAAAACCTGATGCATAAGAAAACAACCTGCAAACATTTTGCTGAAGCCAAGTAGACTAAAGCTAAGCACATTACCTGGACCAATCTCCTGTGATCTGATGAGTCCAAGATAAACTGACTTGGTTGAGATGATGTCAAAACTAACTAAGATGGCGTTAAAACTAACACCGTTACTTTTTTTCAGTAACGAGTAATCGAATTAATTACTCTGACTGTAACTATAACGCCGTTACCATAGCCGCTTTTTTTTGTTGTTTTAATTTCGCTTTGCCCTGGTTAACCCCTCCTCTTTATGGTGAACTTCTGCCCGCTGTGCCTGTAGGTTTACGTGGTTTGGCGTGGTGAAGTGAGGCACAATTGTGATGATTTGCGTGCTCTAATCAATTCAGTGGTTGCCGTGGACAGGCCAAGTTCCGAATTAAGGACGTTAAGCTCTTTTTAGCTGCTCCGGTTTTTGTTGTGCTGCTGCTTCTCTTTTAGAGCTTAGATTCTCTGCCCGAATCCCACCTGACCTGAGGACCGACCCGAAATCGGGCTCCTATTTTTATTTTATATAAAGATCTGGAGTGATAATCGCAATGTTGCTAAGTAACCAATTATTATTGTTCACTAAAGCGAACGAAATAGCGAAAACTGAAAGTGAAAAAACATTACTGTTAACTGAATCTAATAAAAACGGTAATTAAAAGGAAAAAAACATAACTATTTCAACTGTATTTTGTGTTTATAAAACTAACTAAAACGAACTGAAATTACTGATAGAATACCCTCATTTTCGTGTTTAATTTATTTATAAGCGCTGTTGTACAGCGGAGTTGTACAGTGGGCGGCGTTGTGCGGAGCGCGCGGCACCTCGTGGTCCGTTAGTTCTTGTGTAAAGCGCTTGCGCTAGCCGCAAAATACGACAGAAAACACTGAGAAACTGCAGAATTATGTATGGGATTACAATATGCGTGCGAGGCAGATGAAAGAGAAACAGCAGATACAGTGTGTGAGAACCTTTACCTGTGAGTAGCTCATACCAGAAATCTCTCTCTCTTTCTCTCTCTCTCACGTTTCTTAGATTGATGATCTCTCTGATGAGATGTGTGAAAACTAATAAAAACTAGCAAGCCCACACTAAAAACTAATTAAAATTTACTGAACAGAAAAAAGTAAAACAAAATAAAATTAAACTATAATAAAAATGAAAAATGTTATAATCACGTAGCTCTGGGCGCACGTGAACGCCTCCTCATTTGACTTGCAGCGCTGTGTGTAGCTGTTCTTAAAAATCATTTAAATTAAATAATAGTTCTGTGCTTCTATGTTACAGTGTTAATTAACATAATTCTGATTATATTTTGCTCATTCAATCAGCCCGAAAACAGACAGTTTATGGTTCGGGCTTGGGCAGAACGTGCACGGGCTCCGGCTGGGTCGGGTCGGATTTTTTGGGCTGATCTAAGCTCTATTCTCTTTTGGTGAAGCTGTTATATTAATACCATTTTAACGTCATTAGATTGTTGTTTTTGTCCATTATTTTGTTTTGTTTATATATACATATTTCCTTTGAGTGTGGCTTGGTTTGTTTAATTTCATCCCCAGAGGGTTTTTCCGTTTTTTCCGTTTTTTTCAGTATTACAAGTTTTAGTAATTTTCTTTGGTTGTGTTTAGAATTTATTTATTTTTTTTTGAAATTCGTTAGATTATATTTTTGTCAAAATTTTGGTTTATTTTCGTTTGTTATTTTTTTCTAATAATAATAGTAAATACATAATTGATTTCCTTTCCTTTTTTTTGAGGGCGAATAATAAAAGTAACGCAATAGTTACTTTTACTGGTAACTAGTTACTTTTATAGTGGAGTAACTCAGTTAGTAACTCAGTTACTTTTTTGGAGAAGTAACGAGTAACTATAACTAATTACTTTTTCAAAGTAACGTGCCCAACACTGTTCATGCATAAGGTTTACTGAAGATTTTTGGGAAAAAGTGTGCCTTCTAGTGTGAAAAATACTGTAATCATTTTGAAATACAGTTATAATTTTTAGATACCTTCAACCTTTAAAATATATATTCGAAATATACAGTTTTACCACTGAACCTTCCAATTAAAATCCAACATATCAATGGCTATTGTTCGTTCTTACCAGTTGAGTCAGTACATGAACAAGCATTAGCAGAATGGTGGAATTAACCCAAGAGATAGTCGACAGCCTGTTATAAGCGCTGGATATTTGGGACAGAATGATTCCAGGCTTTGGAATTTTCCAGTACTTAGCGATCTATGAGCTCTCTAAGCTATACTTAAATCTAATCATAGGGTTAAAGTCAGAGGTGAGCATATGTATAAATGCTTTTCTCTTAATTATATCCTTTGACAACTCTTGGGCACCTTGCTGACACGGGGGGCTTTAACTGTGAGCAATAATTAGAATAAAGCAGCTGCAATCAAGACCACAGCTAAAGTCTGCCAATGTGCAATTTACTAAGAGGATGCATAAATTAATACTAAGTCCCGAGTCAGCGATCGGAATAAAGAGGCTAGCTTTAAGGCAGATCTAAACAGATACCCAGCCAAATGAAATCTACTCAGATGAAATCCTTTTATTTACATTTTTATTTGATTTCTGACAGATTTATTTTAAATGAAAGTGGAACAAGGGGAACAGAAATAAATGGTGAAGTGATTTTCATAGTGAACGCAGTGGAACGTGGCTATGCAGCACCAGGTCCCATATGTCTGAGGAACAGCGTAACAACAGCATAAGCATGCTAACAGCATTTTCCCCAATGCTGTGGCCCTTATTAACCCTTTGAGTGCTTAAATGGCTTTTCATATAAAACGAAAACATCTTACTGTTATCTGTACACTGACATGCCAAAAGTCATGGGATGTAAATGAGAGCACTTTATAAACGGAAGAAGAGAAGAGATACTGCATGTGAATGGTGCCAATAGTGGCTGGACCAAGGGCTTCATTAGATTTGTCTTAATAAGGACAGTTTGCTAATCTGAACTGTACTTTCTTGCTCACTCAGTATTTATGCATCTTTGAGGGTGTTTTCACAGCTGTTGTTGGTTTCTATGATCCGGATCAGTTGATAAGTATTCTGGTTAGTATATCAGATTAAACTGCAGCTTATCAGCAGTTTAGCTCAGGTAGGTAGGTAGATAGGTAGGTGCATAGATAGGTAGGTAGGTAGATAGATAGGTAGGTAGGTACATAGATAGATAGATAGATAGATAGATAGATAGATAGATAGATAGATAGATAGATAGATAGATCCAGCAGCAGGTAGGTATAATACACAAAGTTACAAAAGGATAAAATATAACGATACATATAAATACAATAAAAAAGGAGTAAAATGTAAGGTATAAAAGTAAAAGTACAGTCTTTAGTGTGTGTGTGTGTGTAATGCAGAATGGAGTTAGTGCAGTTGAACACAATAGACAATGAAATAAAAGGAGTATATTTGATCCAGACCGAATCTTGTTCTCACCACAAGTGATCGGCTCCAAAGTCTGTTTGACAGGTCCAGGTTTCGGTCCAGTCATAACCTGAGTATGATTACTGTCTTCACACCTGCTAACTGGACCAAATATTGCTGGGGTGAAAGTGCCCTAATTCACACTGTGAGGATAAAGATCATTATGATAATAATAACAGAACAAAATAGTTTTCTTTCACTTTATTTTTTTTAAATGCTTTGAATTTATTGAGTTTTTTAAAGTACATGG
The DNA here is from genome assembly GCF_023375975.1 of Astyanax mexicanus. Taxonomy (NCBI): domain Eukaryota; kingdom Metazoa; phylum Chordata; class Actinopteri; order Characiformes; family Acestrorhamphidae; genus Astyanax; species Astyanax mexicanus. Next base: position 56,475,132 of record NC_064410.1, on the reverse strand, counting down.
CATTTACAACATAAATAATACATATTCAATATTAAAAACAAAACCCAATTCCTTCACTTTAGAATATAATAACTCCTATATCTGGTCCTACATCATGCATGTGCACACTCACAATGAAGACAATGAAGAACATTTTATAAAACATACCTTGTGATTTAAGGAGAAAAAAAGCAGTTTATTTGTTTTGTCGTATGTGTGTATGTGTGTGTGTGTTCACGTGTGTATCAGACTCAGGTGAATGGATATTGATTTGGGGCAAACATATCCTGATTGGACTAAGGAAGTGAAAATGAAACACCATGCTTCATGTTCAATTTGATCAAATCTAAACTGAGGACAGCCGATGCTCTTCAGCCTCCAGACCCGTCCAGCCCGGCTCAGGGTTATAAATAGAGCTCGGGCCGAACCAGAGACACTCCAATTCCAGATTTCACCTTTCTTAGGGTTCATTACCTCTGATAAGTCATTGAAACTGAATACTGTGGACAAGACGGAGACTGAGCTTTTATAAAGTGGTTTGAAACACTCTTGAGAGTAAAGCTGGGCAATATGGCAAATATATATATTATAATCTGATACTTATCACTGATATTATCAGTCATGGGTCATGCCAAAACTAAACCAAAATTTAGACATGTAAAAAGATTAGTTCTAGGTCACTTTGAAGCATTTTCATTGATTCATTCATTATGGAATTTGGAAACAATGTGATAAACAATGGCCAGATTCACATTATGCCAAAAAAAATGAAAAAATACTAGTATGTAGACATCAACAGTATACTGGTTGGATCTCTAACTGACTATTTTCGAGCTAATGACTGACATGCATTTATATTTAAGACATTTTAGCAGATTTTAGCAGTTTTATCTTTTATGCATCAGTGTTTACTCAAACAAACAGTCGTAGCTAGAGTCAGGCTGCAGCAAGGAGATGCAGAGGCGGACGCAAATGTAATGTATTTATTAAACCAAAACACTGAAACAAAACAGAGCATAGGAGCTAGAACCTAAAGACAAAACAAAGAACACACAACCTTACCAGACGGAAAACTACAGACAAAAGGAGGGAAAGGAAACAGAGAACACCTGGGGGAAGGTAACGAAGGGGTGGAGCCACAGATGAAACACAATTAAAGGCACTAGGCTGTGGTGGAGACACAGAAGAACACACAACAGAGCACATGGAGGAGATAAACAAACAGGAGGGCAGTAAAAACACAGAGAAGTTTGTATGAGTTAGAAATACAAGTATGAATATCTAAAAACACAATGCCATGCTCACAATGTTTGCTCACATGTCACAACCATCACAATCATCTCTAAACCAACACTTCCTCTATTAGACACATATTCAGATTCAGGCATTTCAGAAGACATTCATTTCAAAAGGTCATGTTGGCCACATACTGGCTTCTGCTGCAGATAAATTGGCCTGAATTCACACTTGTCAATGTTCATACATGTCTGCATATCCAGCTCGCCCATTTAAAAATCAAAGCAAATGTATTTCATGTGTGTATCTCATTTCTATTTTTCTTCCGTTTTTTTATTTTTTGCAGTATTTAATGGCTTTAAATGATTTATCATTCTGTTGAAACGGCGCACCCTACTGTTACAAAACAAATATTTGTATGTTGTTGCTGTTGTGCAAAAGATATGTCAATTTTGCACATTTTTCCCACTTTTTGACATAATGTAAATCTGTCAGTTTTTTTTTGTCAGTTTTTTTATTGTGTCAAAATTAACCAAAATTAACAAATGAATAGATATAGAACGATAGAAATGCAACAATATTAGTTGGGTCATTGGCATTTTCAGATGATATTGACAATAGATTATAATAAATACAAAAATAACAAAAATAAATGTAAAAATACAGTTAAGGTTATGTTTCAAGCAGAGTTTGTCCTAAATCTGTAAGAACACAAGTGGTTTTCAGCTTGGAAGCTTCCCAAAATCTCTAAAAATATTAGACCTCTTTATTTTATTTTGTCAGCCCTCCAAAATATAATCATGCAAGTACCTGTGTAAGCTACTTCCAGGCAAATTCACTTCAGTACATTTTTAAGCAGCTTATTAGCCACAACAAAAGACACGGACAAAAATAAAAGTGTTAAGCCAAACATAGTGCTTATACAGTATAACCCTTTAAAATACAATGCTATCAAAATCATTCAAAAGTAACGAAATGATACAGACACTTTGGCCAAAGTAGAAGATCATCATCCATATTGGTAACACACACTGACACCAAGCAGTGCACAAACCCAACTGTTCCATCAACAATGAACAGAATACAGAATACAGAATAAAATAATATAATAAAATAAATGTACTCGCGTACCTTCACAGCATGAGCTAGCAGGTCAGTTTCCTGTTCTGAGAAGTGCAGAAGTGCTGCACCATTAAAATACCAATCTGCAAAAGTCAGAGCGCACCTGGCTCTTAAAGGGAATGGCAAGTGACACTCCGATTGGTTTATTACATTATTTACATTAACCCCAAAACACACCCATGATTAATTAATTAATTAATTAAGAGAATTAGAATTAGAATGCTTTTTTGTGTTCTGAGCTGCACAAGGTGTTCTTTTTGTGTCCACATGATACAAAGCACACGCTGACATGCCCTAAATCCGTGTTTATAACCTTTAGCAGCACTGCAGTATCTGATCCACTCACTGTACCACCAGCACAACACACACTACTAACACCTTATATACCACCACCATTACCATGCTAATTAATCAGTGCTAATCACTGCAGTGCTGAGAATACCAAATGACCCACCACCTAAATAATAAAAATAATAATAATATCTGCACTGTGGTGCTTTTCTCTCCTATGGGGTTCTGAGTATCGAAGAACAGGGTAAAGCTCCACTAGGTAGGATTAAGATTTTGTGCTCCCCCTACAGTTGCAGAGTGTAATAAATGTTTCAGGATGATTAGTTTCTCTTTCTCGTTTTCTGGCTTTCACAGACATATTCGGTCTCTTTTCAGCTTCTGCCAGAGTGTCTGTATGTTAGTTTGTGAAGAATAATCCAGTAGTCCTTGTAGAACTGTTAGAACTAAAGGTCGGAAAGCAGGTCGCAGTTCTCGCGAGCGTTGGTCGCGGCCGCCTCTGAAAACTTAGAGTCTGGTTTGAGCTCAGAGGAGCTCCGGCACAGACACGAGAGCACCGCTATTCCTCCTATTACACCTCAATGCAGCACTGCAGTGAGTTTCAAGCTGTAATTTTACTTCTTTAAAAAGATAAAAAATCAGGATGACAGTCTGTAATTGTTATAGAACTACAAAGTGTCCTGTATGCTCAGTGGAACTGAAAACCTGGACTGAATGTTAAAAAAAAGAGGTAGTGATATTATTCTGACTGGACTGTGTTTTTTCCATTTTTTTGTACATTAAAAAACAATCAATTGCAATAGCAGCAAGAGAGGTTAAATCAGGTCAAAGTGCACGAACTACTACTCTACTACTATTTCGTTGCTTCGTTTGAATGGTGAATGCAGCAGAGCACCGGGTCTGAATTTTGATGGAAATATGAAGTGTTTCCAATACACTCTTTGTAAAAATCAATTGAGCTATTCAAACTGATGAACAGCAGTGACAGATCACATCTAAACAATTACTCATTCATCCGCACTCGCAGTTCATTCCCTGTTTATTACAGCTGCACATCTAAGTAGTGCATCGTTTTGCCCTTCTCACAGTCATTTAACTGTTTCATCATGTCTTAACTTACTATAGTGAGCTGTACTGAGTGAACGCTGAACTCATGCTGTTAATTATTGAGCTATTGACGTAAGGAGAATACATACAGGGGTTGGACAATGAAACTGAAACACCTGGTTTTAGAGCACAATAATTGATTGTGGTGACGGACAGTTCTGGTGGAAACAGGAGAGTTGAGGTGTACATAGAATTCTGCCGTGATTTGATCAGCCGTGGTTTTATGTTTTTTGGATACAATCCGGGTTAGCACCCGAACATCCCTTTCAGACAGCTTCCTCTTACAGCGTCCACAGTTAATCCTGTTGGATGTGGTTGGTCCTTCTTGGTGGTTAATGCTGACATTACCCTGGATATCGTGGCTCTTGATGCATCACGAAGACTTGCTGTCTTGGTCACAGATGCACCAGCAAGACGTGCACCAACAATTTGTCCTCTTTTGAACTCTGGTATGTCACCCATAATGTTGTATGCATTGCAATATTTTGAGAAAAACTGTGTTCTTACCCTGCTAATTGAACCTTCACACTCTGCTCTTACTGGTGCAATGTGCAATTAATGAATATTGACTTGACCAGGCTGCTCCAATTTAGCCATGAAACTTCCCACACTAAAATAACAGTTGTTTTTTAGTTTCATTGTCCAACCCCTATATATATATATATATATATATATATATATATTTATTGATGAATGGACCAATAGAAATACTTCAAAATTACCTGAAATAATCTTTTTACATTGGCTTAGAAGTTTTTAAAGTTGCTGTTATGAAGATACATGTTTTTCATTGGACAGTGATGATATAGAATTCAGTGGTACTGCTTGGAGAAGCCTGTTTGGCTCATATCAACAGCACTGATGTCAGATTGTCAGTCTGTGTTTACAATATTTAGACTAATGAATGCATTCAACTACCTTAGGTTGCACCTACTGCTGATACAGATGTGCAAATGCACATACACAGTGTATCCAGCCCCCGTAGATATGTACTGCCAATAAAATAATACTCTCTGGAGCAAATAAACATGAAACTATTGACACAATAACTAATGACAGGCATAGTTATTATAAAGAAGTATAAAGCCCCCCTCTTAGCATTGATCTGTGGAGCAGTGGAACTGTGGTTTAGGGGTTAGCACGTTCGCCTCCCAGCACTGGAGTCTTGGGTTCAAGTCCCTATTTGGGTGGAGTTTTCATGTTCTGTTCTGTGTTCTGTGTCTGCGTGGGATTTCTCCGGGGACTCCGGTTTCCTTCCACAGTCCAAAAACATGGAGATCAGATAAATTGGATACTCTAAATTGATTTGTATAGGTATGTATATGTGTATTGTATAGGATTGTGTGTGAATAAAATGTATTTATGACTGTGAGACCAGATATGGATTGGCACTCTGTCCTGGGTAAATGCACTAGTGCCCAATGCAGTATTCCTGGTGGACGTTGTTTCCGGTTGAGAGTATGCTTTGCAGTATTGGCTGCTGCTACTCACCGTTGCGTGTATGAGTGCTGAGTGTTAATGGTTCTGTATAAATTGTAAAGGTTTGTTTCCTTGGGTTTGTAGAAAGGCACTATATAAGTGTAACTTCATTCATTCATTCATTTTCAATATGATGAGCTGGGGTGTTGGGTAGCTAGGGAGTTGGCGATTGGATGGGGTGGTGATAATCCAACGTTCTGACCTCACTAATGCTTTTATCATTCATTCATTGAAATTAAATTCTCTGTGATGCTCTAAATCTAGTAGAAACCCTTCTTTTATGGACAGAAGAGATAGTTACTCCAAAAAAGCAGAGTGTACTCTAAAGTGTGCTATTTTTTCTAGTTTAATAACTCAGAAAATACTAAAAACTAAAGAATACTGACATAGTTTATCATATTACCTGTAGTTGGAAGATCTATTCTAAACATTTATTATTTCCTTATCCACTTATTCCTCGTCGGGGTCCCTGGAAACAGTGGGCACAAGCCCTGTCCAGGGCACCAATCCATTGTACCAGATAAACCTGTTCACCCGTAATAACAATCATGAAAAAATTGTAAAAAAAAAAAAAAAAAGGCAACACACTTAAAAAACACATAAAACGCATAAAAACACAAGACAGTTTGTAGTGCCTTATGATTTGTCCACTGAGAACATTAACAGAACACATGGATGCAGTTCATAACTGATATTCCCAATTAAATGTACTGTATATTTTACCACAACTATTATTATATACCACTGGTATACACTGGTGTTTGATGCATTTGTTATTGTGGCTGCAAACGTGTGCTTTTTTGTTGCAGGTGTATTTCACTCATTTTTAATTACACAGTACACACCAAGGCTGAGAGCTGGTAACTCTGATGAACCTATTCTGTGCTAGGGTTGTCACGATACCAAAATTTTGACTTCGATACCGATACCAACTGTAGTATCACGATTCTCGATACCAAAACGATACTTGGAAGAAAAAAAAACAATAAAAATATCTGAACATAAAATGTTTATTTTTGACTGAACTGGATTGAACACTGAACAATCGGTGCAAACGTTTTTATTCTAAAATGAAACATTTGTACAAAAAACAAGTTTCGTTATTATAACCTTAACTATAACATAATTATCTAAACACTTCCTAAAAACTAAAACTAAAACCAGAGGTTATGGTAGCCTGACTATGTGAACCTGACGGGCGGGCAGAATAATAATAATAAGTTCTGAATAAGGAAAATAAAGAGACAGAAGAACATTACAATGTTATGTTCATTTTAACACTCACTGCTCCGTTTTATTAATCAACCGTTTACCGTTTTTAATAAGCCCATGTTCAGTGTAACGATCAAGCAGGCTACGTGCCTGACCACAGATTTGCGATGGAAACGCGAAAACGTGAACATCTTGAGTTCATGTTTCACAGCCAATGGGATAATGGAGAAATAGAGAAAACCACGGGTCCAAAACAAAACTCCTGCACACTCCTCTCCGTGTTAACGTGATTTACTAGCAGTCGCTAGTAAATCTTAGTAAAGCTACAGACAGAGTGTATCTTGACTAACTCCACTAACCTGTCGACTTCTCAGCTCTTTGTAGAGATCAGGGTGCTTGTCTGCTAAATGAATGAGCGAAATATGATCAGAATTATGTTAAATAACACTGTAACATAGAAGCATAGAACTATTATTTAATTAAAATGATTTTTAAGAACAGCTAAACACAGTGCTGCAGGTCAAACGCGGAGACGTTCACGTGCGAGAGAGAGAGAGAGACAGAGAGAAAGAGACACGGCGAGAGTGAGAGTGAGAGAGATTTGCGTGTTCTGATGTAAGCTACTCACAGGTAACGGTTCTCTTTGATCTCCTCGTGCTCATATTCTAGTCCCACACATAATTCTGCAGCTCCCTCAGTGTTTTCTGTCGTATTTTGCGGCTAGCGCGAGCGCTTACAACTAACACCGCGGACCGCGAGGTGCCGCCGCGTTTGTGCCGAATCCGCTACTGAATCCGACTCCCGCTTCGCGGACAGAATCGGCACAACACCCCCCGCTGTACAACTGCGGGAGTGAAAACAGCGCTAATAAATAAAGTAGTTTAGTTCCACTTTCAGTTTTCGTTATTTTCGTTATTTTATTTAAAAATATAAATATAAATAAAAAACAAATGCCTACATCTCAGACTATTTTCCCACACTTCACTCCTCGCGCCCGTTTTGTCCACAAGTCGCGGACGAGAGACATCTGTTATTTTAGCCGTCGCCATTCTACACTCGCTGCTGCTCTGCTGGCTTGCGCGTGAATCGATTCATTTGTTCAGAACACTAAGTTTATCTGAATCCTGCCACACCGACTGCTGCGGTGTGAATCAGTTTTCTTATGAACTGAATCAAATCGCGCCTACTAATTTGACTCATTTGAAGCTAGTGACTGGGCTATATACAGTATCGAAAGCATCGAACGCTAAAGAACCGAATCGTTTGTGATGACGTAGTATCGAAAAAGAATCGAACCTTCGGTACACCGTGCAACTCTATTCTGTGCAACAGATGAAACTCTTGCTCTTCCTTTCCTGGGGCAGTCCTGATGAGAGCCAGTTTCATCATAACGTCTTTTGACAATACTTTCAACGTTCTTGAAATTTATTTTGTATTAACTGACCTTCATTTCTTCTTAAAGTTTTTTTTTTGTCTTTACTTAGTTGAGTAGTTCTTGCTTCTCATAATATGGATTAGAACATTACTCAAATAGAGCTATTCACTTACTCTCAAACACATAACGAGGGCACATTAAACCACCATGCCACCTGATTGGCTATGCAACAAGCGAAACACCAAACTAAAAGACATTCACTTTGCAGTTTTGAAGTTTAATTGTCTTAGATGAAAGTGGTTAAACACACTAAGGAAAAAAAAACACCAGAAATAAATGTTTTGTATTTTTTTGTGCCCGCTTTCAAGCAGCATTCATGATTTACTATTTATCAATTTTTCAGTCTGATTGCACTCTCTATGCTATAATACAGACTGAGCTAATTTCAATTTTGTCATGGATAATGTCACTTCATTTTCTGCTGCAGAATTCCAAACAAAACATCCATCAAGCTCTGCCATAATATCATCCTTGACAAGGCATTTAAAAACAAATTCATATTAAATTCAGGAAAAAGCGCGCGCTCACACACACACACACACACACACACTCACTTAGAACAGCTTCAGTGCTTTGGTGCTGCACTTAACTCAATCTCAGTGCTAGCTATTGGACTGTAAAAATACATTCGGCATGAGCTATTCTCCATATTAATGCATTTCTATCATAATACAAGATCACGCTGATTACAGTTGACATTTCATTCCGTTTTCTAGATGAATGGCAAATGCAATGTTCCAGCTAAACGGAACACGCGCCAAAAATACTAAGGAGAACACAATACCTATTTTGGGCAAACACTGGGCAAGCTGCTACAGGCCTGAACCATAAGAAAGTGCTCACTGCTCACTCGGGGGCATTACTCTACAGCGCAGTGGATGTTTGAAGGGCATAGGCAAAGAAATAAAACAAGCACCTACTGCACAAAATGTGACCCTTACATTCTAGAGGGGTGTGGCTAAAACATTAATGGATAATAATGGGAATGCGTTTTTTTTAAATATCGTTAAAAAACAATTTAACAGTGTCAAATACAGTTTATCTGGTAACGCTTTGTAATACAGCCCACTTTTTAGAGCAGGGGTATTTAGTTAGAATTCAGTATGGTCCAGTTAGAGAAAATTTCTACAGGCCAAGGTCCGGACCGATTGTTAACTTAACTGCTATAATTAAGTGCTATATGCTGTAAGGTTGTTTGAACTGAATCTGGTCAGATTTTGTATACATTCCTCGCCTGTCTCTCTGTCGCACTCGGTGTGACTTAGTTTCCGCCGGTTCTCGGGCTCCCTACCTCCTTATAAAGAGGTTTTATATTAATGGTTAATAAACCCACATTTCACCTGATTTTACTGTTCTTACTCTCTAAGTACACAGGATATTTGGCAGTGTTAAATCAACACTGTTAGTGTTAAATTAACACTTATTAGTGTTAAACTTTACACTCTCAGTGTTAATTTAACACTAGCAGTGTTGATTTAACACTGCCAAATTTCCTGTGTACACAGTACGTACTCAGTAAGTACTCAGAATCAAGGGAAGTGCATTATCCTCCATCAGTCCATCAGTGTCCATATCACAGTGAAAGTCCCCGTACAGGAAGCTGTGCTTCTCCGCCTGTGATATTCCTACTCTCTTATGAACACAGTGAAGCCCTTTTCATATTAATATGCAGACACGGCACACTCGATGGATGGATCTGCGGCTCACGTCTGCAACGTGTCAGACCAATGAAAGAGCATGTCAATAAGTTTGCACTCGTCGGCCTCGACGCCTCGTCTTCGTGAACTTGAATGAGTCTGAATGCAGCGTTCAGCTGTCCTCCTCCCCTTAAACAAGACGAATAATTATGACCAGTAGTTTTTGTGGCATGAGAGCAGGTGCGAAGGTCTGATAAGGGGCCCTAAACAATCGTCCTCCTCACTCAAACTGTCATCCTGGTATTTGGGCGTTTATTTTTTAATTGTGTTGACGAGCCAGGGAAAAAAATAAATATGTAAATTCTCGTTTAGGGCTAATCTAGACTGACGTGGATTTCGCGCAGTCAGATAAAATGGCCGGCGGTTATCGTTGTAGGAAAGCTGCAGCTTTTCAATGGACCCAATTTTCTCTGGCTGCGAAATTAAAATGCTCCTGGCTGAAGCAGCTCCGGCACTCGGCCCTATCAACAATTACCATCACTGGTGCTGCTCTCTTAAATGGACAATGCAATTTTTAAGATTGATCTCGCTTCCAGATCTACGCAGCGCCCCCCTCCCCCTCCCGCTCCATCGCTCTCCGACGCAGTCCCAGAAAATAGTGGAAGTGAGGGCAAACCTTAATTAATCCCTGCTGTTCACAGAACTATGCGAAGTCATCAGTTATGGAAGGATAATATTCTGCCTCTTACTTATAGCGCTTCAATAATATGGGCGATATGTCTGTGCCGTAGCCTTTGATTAACTCGCTTTATTGACTGTGTTCCTCATAGCTTTGCTGCTCTCCAGCCCAGCTTCAGTCAGCAACCATAAATTATACAGGCATCATTTATATACAGTGCAGGCCAAAAGTTTGGACACACCTTTCTTTTTCAATGCGTTTTCTTTATTTTCATGACTATTTACATTGTAGATTCTCACTGAAGGCATCAAAACTATGAATGAACACACGTGGAGTTTTATTTACTTAACAAAAAATGACCCGACCTCCACAGTCACCGGACCTGAACCCAATCCAGAATTGAGGTTTGGGGTGAGCTGGAAGTGAAGAAGGCAAAGGGCCAACAAGTGCTAATAAACACCTCTGGGAACTCCTTCCTTCAAGACTGTTGGAAAACCATTTCAAGTGGCCACCTCTTGAAGCTCATTGAGAGAATGATGCCAAGAGTGTGCAAAGCAGTAATCAGAGGGTGGCTATTTTGAAGAGACTAGAATATAATTTATATATTTTTAGTTATTTCACCTTTTTTTGTTAAGTACAAACTTCACGTGTTTATTCATATTTTTGATGCCTTCAGTGAGAATCTACATTGTAAATGGTCATGAAAAAAAACACATTGAAAAAGAGAAGGTGTGTGCAAAAAAAGAGGGTCCTATCATACACTCTATGCAAGGGAGGGTCACAATGCTCGTTGCTATCTTACACCCTGTCAACAGTCTATTTTTATGCCTTGCGCCGGCGCTGTTAAAATAGCGTCAGATTTTAGGAATAAATCTACACTGACAGGTGTGGTGGTGTGGAAGTGAGGTGTGTTCAGGTAAATTGTTGGCATGTTTCTATTTTGGTGGTGGAATACACAGGTGCGCCACTGACTAAAGTAAACCTAGACAACAGCAGTCAAACATCAGAGTCCAAGTAATATTGGCTCCCGGAATCAATTATTTCCATAATGGGTGTGGCCCCAACCCTCACTTACCATTAGTGTGGAGTCCTACCCACCAGCACTACCTTCCCCTCACATTTTCAGTTATATTTTATGTAATGGTTGACTACCTAGTCACAGTGTATTAAGCCATAAGAGCAAGTTACCACAAGTTATCCTAAGATGTGGTGCCCTATAGATGCCATCACAATAGGATAAACTGTATTTGATGGCACAAGACAAAGTAAGTTGTTGTCAATAATGAGAGTTTAAAAACTCAATTTATGTTTTCAGTTTTATTTATTTGTTTTCTAATTTAATATTTTCTCCCATTTTTTCTTAGCTAGGCTGATTTCTTCAACCATTTAGCTGCTACTCAGCTGTATATCTCACAGGGAGGGTGAAGACTAGCACATGCCTCTTTTAATTCATGGGAAGTCAGCCACCGTCTCTTTTTTAACTGCTGCTGATGCAGCATTGCTGAGTAGCCTCACAAAAAATTGCACTCGGAGGAAGGCGCAGCGACTCAGTTTGGATACATCAGCTCACAGACGCCTTGTGCTGATCGGCATCACCCTAAGGGTGATGTGGGGCAAGAACCCCATCTACCCACCCAGAGAGAGCAAGGCCAACTGAGCTGATAGCAAGCTGCATGACCAGGATTCTAACTAGTATTCTCCTAAGTAAAGGAGATAGATAGATAGATAGATAGATAGATAGATAGATAGATAGATAGATAGATAGATAGATAGATAGATAGATAGATAGATAGATAGATAGATAGATAGATAGATAGATAGATAGATACTTTATTGATCCCCGGGGGGAAATTCTTGAAGGGCCAGCACTTTAGACCGCTGGACCACTCGGCACCCATATTTTCAGTTTTAGCCACACCCCTACTTGAATATACAGGCTGCATGTCGTTCAGTTGGTGCCCTTTTATTTTCTATAATAAAGTGTATCACCACTGCCCTTCAAAAGGTCTGATCACCATTCATGCAGGCCGAAGCATGCCATCGCTTTCACTCACTGCCCTCAGAGATAATGACTCACGGATGGGTCTCAAAGAAAAAACAGCTTAAAATATGTTTATGGATATTGAAATTTCCTTCCATCCTTCCAATTACGAGAAGTTTAAAGGTCAGTATTAAAGAAGAGCAGGCTTTAAACCAAAGAGCTAAAGGTTTTGACTTGCGTGGCCTAAAGTGCAGGGCTTTTTGAAGAAAGACTGAAGAACTTCTCGACCTTTAGCCTCATTAAAACTTCAGCTTTACATAGAAATTGGCTCTCAGTTGAGAAAGTCATCCAAAAAAGCAGGTGTGCTATATAATGGTGATGCTTCCTGCTACAGAGATGAGCTCTCTGCTCATTTAGGAGAAGAATGTATAGCATATAAATGTATACAGTATATTGGAATATTAAATTTCATTATTTTAGCAATGTGTGTATGATTGATGACACAAAATGCTGGTAAATATAGTTATTTTTATAGTTTATTTATTTGTTAAGGAAGCGGCTGTGTGAAAATGCGCTCCTACATTTTCAGAACAACGCTTTCAAGTACGCAGCTGATCCAATTACAGAATAAAAGTCCCGTGTCCTCCCATCCTCGGGAGTAGGCACTCGTAAGTCGAACTTGCCAAGTTCATTCTGTTCATTATAAAGAATTTCTATTTAATCATTTATCAATAGATACATTTACCGTGGTGGCCTCTATTTTCAGCCATTTCAGTCAAAATATAGGAAATCTAAGCTTACTGTAAATAAACCAAAGTGCTTTACTCACCCAAATAAACAGTTTTTAGTAGAGAAATCTGTGTATATTAAACTCCAGTGCTCATTTGACTTTGAAAAAAAAAATATATATATATTTAAAAAATTACAGTTTTATTTACTTCAGCGCACCCCAGCAGCAAGACCTGCGGAATTACAAGAGTCCACCCTACATTCAGCTTAAAATACCCTACATTAACTGGGCAAAAATATATAATCTGTATATATAAGTGTATATATAATCGCTGGGCTTATTTATTTTTTTGTGTGGACCGCATCTTTGTCTGCGCCACCTATTGGAGGCATGGCATTTCTGTACTGTGCCTTTGGGATCCAGTGGCTCCCAGTGGTGTTTAATGAGATCGTATTTTTGTCCTGTGTGTGCGTCCAAACTCCCTAGTTCACTTAGAATTAGGCTTCCTAAGTAGTGTACAATTAAAAAAATCGAGAAAAATAGCCACTGTGTTACGGAAAAACACAGTTCTTTACGCACGGATTTACAACATTGTTAGCAGTACTAAAATAATGTTTATGATGGAATTTATAAGAATAGATGTTCGTATAAAGCTTGAGGTGACACGTTTTGAATTTTGTCAAGGCGATTGGCAGAGAGGGAAATGAAACTTTCCGCTATAGGCGGAAATGGCCAAAAATAGGGGGCGGCCGAAAATAGGGGACCACAGGTTAGTAAAATAAAAATATACAAAAATGAAGATACTTGTTTTTCACTGGACAGCAAAAAAATGTTGGTTTGCAGGGCACAAGTGTTGCTAGTTAGATTGCTTAATTATCTCCAGAAGCTACCAGAAGCCCTTTTTTTATTTTAACAACTTTAAAGTTCAGTAAACATTCTACTAACCAAAAATGGTCAGCTGGCATCACACTACAAATGAAACCAACAAAGATTCAAAAGATCCAGCATGACAACATCTCCTTTGGTTGGAACAAATGTTTTTTTTTTTTTTTACTAGATTGTAGTTTGCAACACATTTTACTCTTATATTGGTTCAGACTAAACTGAAACGTCTTAAAGTCAAAAGTCAGAAATCAGAAGTCAGATTTGAGTTTCAGTATTGTAAATTCCTGCCCAGAACAAGACAGATATCTTTCTTAGCTCTCACTTTCTGTACAAATGAGTTCTAACAGATCCTGCAGACATATTCATCTTCTTTGTTGCTGACTCATCCCATCAAACACTCAAACCACAGCATGGATAAAGACATTCTAGCACACCCACACAAAATAAACAATCGCACGAAACTCGTCCATTCCGCCAAAGGGCTAAAATACCATTTCTTTGCGAGAGAAATGAAAGAGTACACAAAATTCAGTTAAATACCTACGCATTCTATTCAGAGCCAGACGGCTAATGGATCCATGTCAATAAAAGGTCATGTCCTTTAAAGCGAGAGAGGGTAATTACTTCAAAACATTCTCGCCGTTAATGCGGCTACCTTCAGCAAGCGCATTCCCGTTCCCCTGACACCTGTTCATTCCTCAGCCGGAGCGTGACAGTGCAGGAAGACGTGTCAATATTGTTACTGGAAGGATAATTCATCACTTCTGTCTGATTATTTCCATAGAACTTCTACAGAGAGGAGAACAACCACTTCAGAATGTGTTTCGTGGGTCTTGGGTTCAAGTCTCTATTTGGGTGGAGTGTCCATGTTCTCCCTATGTCTGCAAGGGTTTCCTCTAAACTGCTCTGGAAATTGAATACTCTAAATTGCCCAGGAAATTGAATACTCTAAATTTCCCTGTAAATTGAGTACTCTAAATTGCTCAGGAAATTAAATACTATAAATTGCCCAGGAAATTGAATACTCTAAATTGCCCAGGAAATAGAATACGCTAAATCGTCCAGGAAATTGAATACTCTAAATTGCTCAGGAAATTAAATACTTTAAATTGCCCAGGAAATTATAAAGCGTCCATGGGTTTCTACAAAGGCAATATATTAGTTAAACTTCATTTCGGGTAGCTAGCTGATTTCTGGCCAACGCTACAAGCTTAACTGTCTAGAAAGTCACAAAATTTACAACCCATAAAAAAAGCATTGGAATAAAGTAAAAGCAAATGTGTCAGCACTGCAGATATATATATATTTTTAAAGCTTTTAATCTGCACTAATAAAGCATTTAAATATACTCTGAGCATATCTCTGGAGTCAGCTCACCAACCAACCAGTCAGCACACAGTAGCAGTAATGCTAGCATCTCTAAGGGCCATGAAGAAATGTTTGCTGTAGAAAAATGTACATATTCAGATACGTTTTCTTCACGTTTTAATCAAAATATATAATTCTACATCATTCTACTTTCTAAAATTGAAGGAAGATCCTACCCAAAAGTGCCCTACCGAGTCTATTTGTAATTGACATGATGTATTGACAGTGGTTCATTTAGTGTTGTGTTTAAACTGCCACCACTAGATGGTGCTGTTGTACTGTACCACTTTTATGATTGCCTTTAAAAAGCCCACTTTTTAATTCAGATTTTACAAATGACAATGGTATTCTTATTTTTAAAACTTAATTGAAACAATTAAAAAAATATCATGTTGCTTACAGTATTGCGATATATCACAATACATTGAATCATAAGTCTCTTATCATGATATGTATCATATCGCCAATATTGCCAATACACAATCCTACTTTGCAAGTTTTGGTCACTGGATGAAATGTGCTGCAATGCCCTTTAGGTGCCCTCACAGTGGGTGGGATAAACTGTATTTTAAAATAGGAAGTGGGCAGGTCCTCCATAAACCAGCTCTAAGTATTACCTCCCTGGCTTTAACTTAAGCGTGTTTATTCCACACACAAGCTCTAATTATCTTTTACTTTCATGCCTCAACAGGGACAGAGCCTTTGAATTACTTGCTCAACTCTTGTCAGGCTTGGCCTATCAAGAGGCAACAGCGTACATAATTCATTTCCACAGAGCTATAGCTCCCTGCCCTGTGTCTGAAATATCATCAGCAGCATTCATCCCAGGCTCCCTGATAACTACAAATCATATAGACCGTTGCTGTTTTTAATATTGATCCAACACAGCCGATAACTCGCAGCTCAAATGATTGCCTGTCGTGTCAGCGTCCGCCCGTACGGCCCGAGCCTCCGTCACTGAAGAGGAGCTCGCTTTTCTCTCTGTCCTTATTGCAGCCATTAATTACCCCACAGAATCCCTGACGCAGTTCAAATTTATCAGGAGGACCGAGGGCCATTGTTCAGGCTGATGTGAGCTGATTAACATTGTGTAGAATGGGACGATGGAGGACCATCAAACAGAAAGGACAGTGTGAACTTCAGCGAATGTGGAAATACACGACTCGTATTACAGTCATTCACCCACAGCTTCTTATGCTGTGTGACTTTTTACCAGTACAAAAAGCTGCAAGCAGAGCAAGCTCTGCATGTTTAGGACAAGTCCAAGAATGAGGCACATGCTTTTCTCTCTGCTGACAGCTTTTATGGAGATGCAGATTTCATTTTCCAGCAGGAATTGGCACACTGCCCACACTGCCAAAAGTACCAATTGGTCTTATATAACATTCCGATTTTCTGAGAAGTTTTTGGGTTTCTTTGGCTGTAAACCATAATCATCAACATTACGGCATGGTGGCTTAGTGGTTAGCACGTTCGCCTCCCAGCACTGGGGTCTTGGGTTCAAGTCCCTACCTGGGTGGAGTTTCCATGTTCTCCCTGTGTCTGCGTAGGTTTTCATCCCACAGTCCAAAAACATGGAGATCATGTAAATCCAGAAAAATTTAATGTTTAAAACTGATCTGGTAAATTGGACACTCTTAAATTGTGTGTATGTGTAAAAAGTCTGTGGTATGCATGTAAGTTTGTGTGTGTGTGTAAATGTGTGTATGACTGTGTGCCCAGATATGGATTGGCATTACCTCTGTCCTGGGTAAATGCTGTAGTGACCGATGCAGTCCTCCAGGTGGACGGTGGTTTCCGGTTAAGAGTACGCTGTGCGTTATTGGCTGCCGCTTCTCTCCAGTATGTGGACGAGTGTTGATGTGTAATGTGCTTGTGTGTAAAATGTGTAAATCGTAAAGCGTCCTTGGGTTTCTAGAAAGGTTCTTTATAAGTTGAACTTCATTCAATAAAAAAAAATAAACGCTTCAAATGGATCTAAAAACGATTCAAATGGATCTGGCCTCTGGATAGAGTAGGACGCATTAGGCAGCTGATGAGTGACAGTCTGTAATTGTATACCTGTGCAGTAAAGCTACATAGTACATGTTTCTGATAAACTGGCCAACAATTTAGATACATGGTGTACCTAATAAAAACTTCAGCTTGTCCTGATTCTTGTTTGGCTGGAAGGGTAGGTTAGGGAAAGTGTTAGAACTATATACAGTATATATATATATATATATATATATATATATATATATATATATATATATATATATATATATATATATGACTCTTCAAACATACAAGATATTTTTCAGAGGAACACTCAAAACAAAGGGCTATAAGAGTCACAGGCTAGATGGCAGCACAAGCGAACAAAGAAACTCACAAATGAGTATTTTCTTTGTTACAAATTACAGTACAATAAGTACTACATACCCATAGTTAGTGATCACATTTTTTTCATAACAAGCATCGAAAAACGCTTCTACTTCATCTCAGTCGCTAGCTAGCTAGCTTAAACGGTGCAACAGATGGCAGAGGCTGCAGCATTTAAGCAGGAGCAGGAGTTTTAATTAAGATTTTTTTTTTCAAGTAAGTAGAGCATTAAATCTGAGCTTTTTAAAATCATTTTCAGACTGTTTAAATAAGCAAAAAATCTGTTCAGAATTATGTTATTTAACATTGCAACACTGAAGAAGCATAGCATAGATGTAAGGTCCTGGCCCTGTTTCCTGTCTGTCCTCGTGCCTGTGTTGTCCCACGTGACCCGTGCCCCTGTGTTCTGCCTGTGTTTTTCCACTCACCTGTGTTTTTTTGTAACTCCGCCCCTTCGTCCCAGTTGTTTCATGTTTCCTGTGTGTGTGCACCTCTATTTAAGGTCCGTGTTCCATTTCCCCGGTGTCGATCCATGTACGTTTAACGTCTGTCAGTGTTCCATGTTTTCCCCGGTTTCCTCAGTCTTGTTTTCATTTTATCCCAGTTGTATTTTGTATCTATTTTTGTTAATAAATCCCCTGTTGTTTGCATTTGCGTCCGCCTCCTCGTCTTCCCTGCACCCCGCACCCTGACAGAAGGATCGACCATAACAATGGACGCAGCAAACCCATGGACCGGCTCCAGGTTGGCGATTCGCCACGCTCCATGCGGGACCCCGGCGTTGGAATCCCCGAGGCCTAAAGGACGCCACAGGCCTCGGGGTAGACGTTCTAAGGGGTCCCGCCAGCCGAAGGAGGATCCCTTTTCCGGGGAGGATTTGCTTGGGGGGCGGTGCGGGTGTGTGCGAGGAGGAAGAGGAGCTCTACCCCGCACCAGCCCGTACTCCATTGCCGTTTCCCCCAGGGGCTGTACTCTACCCGCGCTCGGTGACTTTCCCGGCCGAGACGCCGCGCTCCGAGAATCCCGCGACCGAGACACCACGCTCCGTGAAGCCAGCGGATGAGGCTCCGCGCTCCGAGACCCCCGCGGCTCATCCGCGCTCCAAGAAGCACGCGGCTGAGGCTCCACGCCCCGTGACTCCCGTGGCTCAGCCGCTCCCCGAGACTACAGCGGCAGCGGCAGCGCCGCTCTCTGAAGCTCCAGCTAAGCTAGCTAGCCTGCTGGCTTCACCGCGCTCCGAGAAGCACGCGGCTGAGGTTCCACGCCCCGTGACTCCCGTGGCTCAGCCGCTCCCCGAGACTTCAGCGGTGGCCGCGCCGCTCCCCGAGACAGCGGCGGCGGCAGCGCCGCTCTCTGAAGCTCCAGCTAAGCTAGCTAGCCTGCTAGCTCCACCACGCTGTCCAGCTCAGCCGGCTTCCAGCTCTCCAGCCCGGCCGGCTTCCAGGTCTGAAACGCTGCACCCCATGATACAAGCGGCGGCCGCGCCGCTCTCCCAGACTACAGCGGCGGCCGCGCCGTGCTCACAGACTGCAGCGGCGGCAGCGCCGCTCTCCGAGATTTCAGCGGCGGCCGCGCCGCTCTCCCAAGCACCAGCAGTCCCAGCTGCTCCAGCTCCAGCTCAAGCACCAGCAGTTCCAGCTGCTCCAGCTCAAGCACCAGCAGTTCCAGCTGCTCCAGCTCAAGCACCAGCAGTTCCAGCTGCTCCGGCTCCAGCCCAAGCACCTGCACCTCCCCGAACATTGTTTGGGCCCAGGCCCCAGGTTTCCAGGCCTGCCCCGAGGCCCCCGGACTTTAAACCCAGTACCATGCCCAGGCTGGCTCCCTGGACTTCCACACAGACTTTAGCCAGTCCTGGGCACTTACCAATGTTTGTACCCCTGTCTCTCCCTGTCCTGGTCCCCGTATCTGTGTCAGTTCCAGTTCCTGTCCCCGGTGGTTTTTCTGTTCCCGTCCCAGTCACTGTATTTGTTTCTGTCCCCGTCACTGTTATGGTCCCTGTTCCCCTGTCCAGTCCTGTCCTGTCTACTCTCCCATACTTGTCCCCTTTCCGCTCCTCTGTCCAGTCTCAGCCCCCTGTCCAGTCTACGTCTCTGTCCACTGTCCAGCCCCCTGTCCAGTCTTTTGTCCAGTCCTTGTCCCCTCTCCAGTCTTTTGTCCTGTCCAATGTCCAGACCCCTGTCCAGTCTACGTCTCTGTCCACTGTCCAGCCCTCTGTCCAGTCTTTCGTCCAGTCTCCGTTTACGTCCCCAGTTCAGTCCCAGTCTCAGTCTGTGTCCAGTGTCATGCCCCAGTCTCCTGTCCTGTCCAGTGTCCAGTCCCCAGTACAACCCTATGTCCAGTCTCTGTCACCTGTCCAGTCTCCGTCTCCCTTTGTGTCCCCTGTCCGGTCCCTGTTCCAGTGTCCGTCCCCGTCTCATGTCCAGTCTCCGTCACCTGTCCAGTTCCCCGTCCAGTCTCAGTCTCCTGTCCAGTTCCCCGTCCAGTCTCCGTCTCATGTCCAGTCTCTGTCACCTGTCCAGTTCCCCGTCCAGTCTCTGTCTCCTGTCCAGTCTACTGTCCAGTTTCCGTTCCCTGCCCAGCCCCACGTCCCGTGTCCGTTCCCGGTCCTGCCCCCGTTTCATGTCCGGTCTCCTGTCCAGTTCCCTGTCCGGTCTCCGTCCTAGTTCTGTCTTGTCTTGTTCTTTGTTTTCCGCCCTCTCCTGACCTGCTCCTGGGGTTCGTTTTTCGCGCCCCGGGAGTTGCTCGTTAAGGGGGGGGTTATGTAAGGTCCTGGCCCTGTTTCCTGTCTGTCCTCGTGCCTGTGTTGTCCCACGTGACCCGTGCCCCTGTGTTCTGCCTGTGTTTTTCCACTCACCTGTGTTCTTTTGTAACTCCGCCCCTTCGTCCCAGGTGTTTCATGTTTCCTGTGTGTGTGCACCTCTATTTAAGGTCCGTGTTCCATTTCCCCGGTGTCGATCCTTGTACGTTTAACGTCTGTCAGTGTTCCATGTTTTCCCCGGTTTCCTCAGTCTTGTTTTTATTTTATTCCAGTTGTATTTTGTATCTATTTTTGTTAATAAATCCCCTGTTGTTTGCATTTGCGTCCGCCTCCTCGTCTTCCCTGCACCCCGCACCCTGACAATAGACCTATTATATAAGAAACATGTTTATTATTAACCGATCTCCCCGTCTACACTAATATCATTAATTGTCTTTAGGAATATAAAACACATTTTGAACAAAAAATATATATATATATATATATATATATATATATATTTTTTTTTTTTTTTTTATTTTTTTTTTTTTAACATATAGCCTCAGTACAAAACACATAAAACAAAAATAAGGCTATGCGCTGCACACTCGTAAAAACTGAAATAGACCAAGAACATTAATATAATTTACAATGACTTTTGTATACTCTAATATAATTAACAATGTTACAATTACCTCTAATAGGTAATGCTTCAATTAGGATAATTCACACATTTTTAATATACAAAAAATACATGTTCATAATTTTTTTATGTTTCACTACTTTTTTACTTTTGAAAGACCAACATATAAAACATTAGTTCTACATAACATTGAAACATAACATTGCAATTTTGTTTAGGTTTTTTTTTTTGTTGCAGGGGATGGTTGCAAATATGTGAGATGAACCATTTTCATATTATGTCTTGATTACACTAATTA
This sequence comes from Astyanax mexicanus, assembly GCF_023375975.1. Lineage (NCBI taxonomy): Eukaryota > Metazoa > Chordata > Actinopteri > Characiformes > Acestrorhamphidae > Astyanax > Astyanax mexicanus. The sequence continues at coordinate 56,453,952 of NC_064410.1, read as the reverse complement.
AGGCAAGCAGATGAAGTTTCACACTGAAAAAATACTTTTAACTATTTTTCCTAGACAATGCAACACTGAAGAAGCATAGCATAGACCTATTATATAAGAAAAATGTTCATTAAGAACCGATCTCTCTGTCTACTCTAATATAATTAACAATGATTAAGAATATAAAACACTTTCTGAACAAACTTTTTTATTTTTTTATTTTAAACACATAGCCTCAGTACAAAACATATTAAACAACAACAAGGCTATGCATGAACAAGCTTAAGAGCTGACGTGTGTGTGTAGTGCTCACTGAGCAGTTCCATATCTGTGTGATTATAACATTCTAACTTGTGCATTCTAATATTTTATTTAAAACACAGTTTGTTTTGTTACTTTGCTATATTCTGATTATCACACCATAGCTTTATATAAAAAATAAATATAGCATTAAAAACAGAGCCCGACCCGACCCGAAGAAAGTGGTTGGAAATCTCGGCCGGACCCGAAATGCAGCACACTTTCAAGCACCAGTTAAAAGACAGTGTGCAGCAAGGTGAAAGCAACCCCAGACAAGCTGAGTTATTGCCTGATAGATCTGATGTTACAGTAATTATGATTGTGTGTGTGCGTGTCTGGCTCTCGGCTTTGTCCAATTTCTGTAGCTTGCTTCCATAAACTGAGATAGCAAGCCCTGCACCTGCCTGCCTGACATCTACACTAACTTTAAAGCAGTTTTGTAGGAACAACAAGTCAAACAATCAGCCAAAAAAAAGTGTTTTTTACTATGGTGATCCAGGCTGTGGGCAGTTTCTTTGAAAAAGTATTTAAAGTTACTAGTTACTTCTCCAAAAAAGTAACTGACTTACAAACTGAGTTACTCCACTATAAAAGTAACTTTTTTGAACTATAATGAACGATATTGAAAAAAAAAATAAATGAATACAATGCTTCTCTGGTGAGCTCCCCTGTGTCTCTCTCTCTCTGTTGTGCTCGGTGTGACTTTAGTTTCCGCCCATTCTAGTTTTTCCGCTCATTCTTGGGCTCCCTATCTCTTTATAAGGGTGTTTTTTTCCTGGCTGTGTTCCCAATTCACTAGCCAGGGCAGTATTAGTGTATTGGACCACGACCGTGACGACACGTGTTTGACCCCGTGAGAGGAGCGGTGTATTTATTTATTGATTTTTTTTCTTTTCTTCTTGGGTTTACCTGCTTTGAGATTAACTGTTCTGCAGTTGGGTTCAACAACCCTCTGGGCTGGAGAGCTACTAATCCGTAGCACCTCATCCTATTACACTATATATTACCCCCTCTCCCTCTTGTGGTCGCCACGTAATGACTTAAGACTTAAAATATTTGGCCCACGGCCAAACTTAATTGCCAACCCCTTGCCTAGTCCTTCATCATTGCTCAAGGGATGTTGCCCATGGAATGCTGCTGGTGAACTATTCTTATATTAGCAGTGACAATGAGGTGTTTAAAACCTCCAGCAGCACTGCTGCATCTGATTTACTCATACCAGCACAACACACACTAACACCTCATACACCACCACCATGCAATCAGTGCTAATCACTGCAGTGCTGAGAATAATAACGACCCACCACCCAAATAATAATAATAATAGCTGCTCTGTGGTGGTTTTTTTCTCCTGTGGGGTCCTGAGTATCGAAGAACAGGGTAAAATTAGGATAATACCAATAAAGTATGGATAGAAACAGATACAGGACTACAGTCTGTAATTGTTATAGAACTACAAAGTCCTCTGATATGCTCTATGGAGCTGATAAGAAGGATAATGGGTGTAAAAACACAGCGTTCATTAATTAATGTGTATTTTCTGGCTAATTGATTAGACATAAGTGATGCTCATGTGTGTTTTAGTGAGGAAGGTGCTGCTTCTGCGGTTCTTAGGAACACATTACTTTAGAAGCCTGCAGTCTAATGTGTTTCAGGAACACAGGCTGGATTTGTTGACAGCTTTAGGGGAGCAGCTGAAAGCCCAGATAAGCTAAATGTAGAGGTGTAATGGCTCTGGTGGAGCAGGTCTGAGAATGGTAAATGCGAGTGTGAAGATGGATGCTAGCAGACTCGAAACCTGAAGAGCCTACATTATGTAGGCCTGCCATGCACTCTATACACTCCATATATTTCATATACTTCATACACTCACATGCTTTTCTCTACACGTACACTTTGATTTGTAGCTCAGCCTAAGAGCAGGTTATGCAGTACTAAAGCGTATCGCTGCCAGGTAAGATATAAAAACTGTCTTCAGCATGTCGTTATTATGAGATCTTATGTCGTAATGTTGTAATTAAGACATAATGTACAGCATTACGTAATTTTGAGAAAGTATCTTGTTATAACAATATTTTTAATTAGTTTTATTGCATTTATATATCATTATTAAGTCATAATTACAACATATGGGCCATATTGTACACCCTGTGCAAGGTGCATCACGATGCTCCTTGCTATTTTATACCCCGTCAACAGTCTATTTTCACGCCTTGCGCCCGCACCAATAAAATAGCGTCTGAGTTTAAGAATAAATCTACACTGATGCGTGTGGTGGTCTGGAAGTGAGGTGTGTTCAGGTAAATATCTGGTGTGTTTATATCTTGGTGGCAGAAAATACAGGTGCGCCACTGACTGATGAAAACCCTGACAACAGTCAAGAGTTACTCAGTACCAAGCTAACAAGCTAAAGGTAGCCTTCGAACTGAACACACACAGCCATGCCACACACTCACAGCAAGCCAGTAAACACTGGAGGGAAGAGACAAATGCGCATTTCCTACCTGGAAATACAGATACTATTCTGAGTTGGTATAAGTTAAAGATGACAATATTAAGGTTGGTTGTTCACTCTGTGCTCGGACAAAGTGCTACCTAGCTTGAAAAATTTATATAATATATATATATTTTTTTTTCAAGCTAGGTAGCACTTTATATATAGTAACTATCAGTGTTGGGAAGGTTACTTTTAAAATGTAATCCCTTACAGATTACTGATTACATCACTTAAAATGTAATTTGTAACGTAATCAGTTACATTACTTCAAGTGAGTAACGTAATCTGATTACTTTGGATTACTTAAAATATTGTCATTTTTTAAGCCTGAATGAATGTAGCAACCACATATTGCATATTATCCTTTTATTTTTCTTTCCAGTTAACAATTAGATAAACAAATAAAACAGCCTTTTTAATCACTCTATAAAAATACTTATGAAAACATTTCATCAAACAATTTTATGAAACACTTCTATAAATTGATGATAAAACCATTAAAAAACATAAAAAACCAAACAATGTAACAACAACTGTAAGCTATCTACTTGCAGGTTTGCCACCAGTGTTAATTTTGACAACAAATTTTGATTTAGTCTTAGTCATAGTTTTGTGATGAAAATAGCATTTAGTTTTAGTCACAATTTAGTCATCTGAAATGTTTTTAGTTTTAGTCGACTTAATGTCATAAGAATATAGTCTACTAAAATTACAGTAAATTTAGTCGACTAAAATGTAAAGGGTGTAAATGTAAATGCTTTTTCATCAGTTCCCTTGAATTATTAACTCTACACGTATACGAAATGAAACGTTTAATAACCACTTGAGTAATATTGTTAATGTTTGAATGTGAAATATATTTATATATGATTTAATGTATATTATTATTATTATTATTACTATTATTATTGTAGGTGTGTGACTATACACATTTTACATTTAAAATTTTGCTCTAGAAATCAGGTCATAAAACATCTGAATAGTTAAATTATAGTTTAAACAGAGCTGTAAATGCAAAAAGAGCTTTTGAAGGATCTAGTTTTATCTCCAGCAGTAACCCAGCACACCTACTGGAGCTACAGTCTATAAATGAGATCAAAAACACACCTTCACACACTGTCCTGTAGAGATACTCTCAGGATGTACTGAGAGACTTTATGAGTTAAAGTGAGAAACTTATGAGAAAGTGCTGTGTAAGAAACTTTACACAGACTTTTGGGTTCATAGATTCACTTATTTTATTGTTTTATTTTCGTTATATTATTGAGTTCCTTTCTGAGCTGTTCCTTTTTTAACACTAGCTGTATCTTTCCCAGTGTGAGACTAAACAGATGATCTGATTTTAATGAGTTAGGGTTCTGTAACAGTTCTGTGTTTTAGTGCACTGCTGAGTTAAACACACTATCAGCTCATGAAATAACATCAGCATTAAAACGCGGATCTCTGCATGGAGATCTGTGTGACTCTGGTCTGCAGAAGCTGAAAGATTAGTGGCGTTTTACCGGAGATGGAGTCGCTCCACGCGGTTTACACGTTATCTTGTTTTTCGCGACGTCAAAGGAGAAATATATCGCCCCTCTCTCTCTCTCCCTGCTGAACACTGTCGAGTTAACTTCCAGTCGAGCTCCGTAACGACAGGTTAATTCCCCGGTTTGTAACTGAGCGCGCGGCGCTAAAGTAGCAGTGATTGGATCCCTTCTTAACTGGTCCCTACCTTTCACAGAACTAAATCAGTTCTGATTGGATTTCGTCCCTGCCAAACATTTTCGTCTCGTTTTTATTCGTTGACCAAAATGTCAGTTAATTTCGTCTCGCTGTGTGAGCGCTGTCTGCCCCTCCTCCCTGTGTGTGTGTGCAGCGAGACGGGAGGAGGGGCAGACAGTTCCCTGTCATATCAGAGCGATTTCACCGCAAAATGTTATTTGCGTTTTGTCAGTGTTGGATTGGAAGAGCAAAAATAGGAAAGTACCGCAATGTAATCCTTTTATTTTAGCAGAGTAACTGTAATCTGATTACCACTTACTGAAGCAGTACCTGTAACGGATTACAGTTACTTATAATTTGTAATCTGATTACATAACGCCGTTACATGTAATCCGTTACTTCCCAACACTGGTAACTATATATAGTACTATATATAGTATTAATAAATGATTGATTTTTACTTTTATCTTATATTGTTGCACATTTCCTAACACTTCTGTTCTGTCCTCTGATCTGCTGTAACATTGCAATTTATATTAATAAAAAAGAATAAATTATTTTCTTATCTTATAATTGTGAGATGTTGTATGTCAAAATTACAATATGTCATTTTAATGACATAACATCTCATTATTACAAGGTTACTTACTTTCTCATAATTACGATAATCTACAAGATGGAGTTCAAAATTACACCAAAATATGTTGTTTTTTAATGATATAATATCTCATAATTGGAAGACACATTCTCATAATAACAATGTTTATTTAATAATTATGAAATACGTTCTTGTCATTATCTGATTATTATTCTTTTATTGTACTTGGCAGTGATGCATTCAGTGATGAATTCATGTATGTATGTATGATGTATGTATGTGTGTGTGTGTGTATGTGGGCTGGGGGGGGGGGGGGGGGGGTTATGTCACACGTGTCTGAGCATGCACATTTTACTGTCACCAGCATCCTATGAGGACCCACAAATCATCTGCAGCTGTGCACGGTGTTTATTAGTTAATGACAGATTATGTCATGTCATTACTAATTGTGTCATTATCTCAGGAAAACAAAGTTTTACTATCTAGAGATCTTAAGTAAATTATGTCTGGGGAAGAGCCTTTATTGTCCTGTGTATATAATAATCTGAGATAATGAGAAATGAGACCCTGTTTATTCACTGCCAGCTTCACCTGCTGTCTGTGATTACTCCACTCTCACAAAGCTACCAGCTCTTAAACAACATTGACTGTGTATTTTTGTATACGCTCCTTATACTAAGAGTCACAAAATGACATAAAGGCAATCTACAACCCCAGTGGGGACACTAGATAGTACTACACTCGTACTATCTAGTGGCCACACAACAAAATTACACTCAATTAATTGAAAACAAGGTGGCGGGAATCCCAGGCAAAAGTTTCTACAGCCAGTCCAGACAAAAACATTGGTCAGGTAAAAATTCTCATCTAATTTTAAGTTTAAAACTAGTTTATTTATGTAAAATAACATGTCTAGTATCTAACTTCTTTAGCTTTGGAAGCTACAATAAAAATAGGAATAAAATACAAAAATAAAGTTGTTCCGTCATGGCTGCGGCAGGGAAAGATGTGGAAAGCGGATTCCAATGCAAGTTATATTCATTAAAATAGAAAACAAACAAACAATAAACGCAACCTGAACAGATGCAGACAAAGCATTAGAACCATCAAGCTAACACTAAAGACCCAGGGGCTTAAAAACACATACAAGGCAGGAAAGGAAACAAGGAACACCTGTGGTAAAGTAACGAGGGGGCGGAGCTACAAATGAGCACTGGAGAAATGACAGGCATGGAGGAGGAAAGGAAAACAAACACAGAAACACGAACACAGAAGGGAAATGACAGGGAACAGGGCAAGAATGTGACGTGTTACTATACTACTAATCCCAATTAATGCTTAACAAGCAAAATTCCAGGGTCTTAGAAAAGTAATGAATGTAAATAAAAACAGAATGCAATGACTTGCAAATTTCATAAACCCATTGTTTATTTACAAAAGAACATAGAACAGTTGTATCAGATGTTTAACGTGACACATTTATCATTTTATTAATAACATTAGCTCTTTTAGATATTGGTGGCAGCAATGCATCTCCAAAAAGTAGGGAATCATCAACAAAAAGGCTGGAAAAGTCAGTTGTACTAATAAAAAACTAGCTGACTTATAACTAACTTACATGACTGTGTGTAAAAAGCGCATTTAGAGTCTCAGAAAAAAAGAAAAGCTTTACAAATCTGTGAAAAACTGTCTATAATTGTCAAAAAATGTAAAATTGTGAGGATTTTGGATATCTCACCACATACAGTTCATAATATCATCGAAATATTTAGAGAATCTGAAAAATCCTTGTGCAAAAAGACACCACTAATGTAAATATAACACTAATATAAATATGATCTTATATATTATAAATACAATATTATAATATAATAATAAAAATTGATAAAATATCTATATCATATAATACAGTATATAGATATAAATATAATATAAAAATATAAATATAATTGCATTTTACATTTCTTACATTCTATATTTTATTTACTATTAAATATCCACTATAAAACTTGCATCTTAACAAGAACATGTGCGATTAATCACAGTAAATCACAGAATATTGTTGTGATTAATCTAATCCAATTTTTTATTCAACTGACACCACTATTTCAGACAAATCCAACCTAAAGCATGTCATTTAAAAGGTTCGCCATCTGCCTTTTGTACACTGCAAGGCATATTGCAACATCTAGGAATTTAATTGCAATATGGTGCTTTGCCCATAACCTGCAGCTCTAATTTCTGATTTTAATTTCTAACTTGCTTCATATCCCTTTGTTTGATTTGCATAATAAAGGAAACAGGCTCATTAGAACAGCCAATTTGGAACAGAACTGTTAAACAATGCTGGTGTATTCAGTTTTTCCCTGAGGGAAGCTCACAACAGAGGAATCGGGCCCTAATTAAATAAATGGAAAAGGTTTATATCCTTTATAAGTAAGATTCCTCTGTTTTTTTATCATGTGAGGTGTTAGTTGTAAGTTGGAGGCCTGACAAACAGTCCTGTTGCTTTTAACTTAGTAGTAATGCTGTTTTATTTTTTCTTTCTATAACCATGGGACTACTTTAATGTCTCTAATTAATTAAACAAGTATTTCTATAGTGGATAACTGTGATTAATTAAAACAAACAATCTAATGCCTGTTAATGAAAGCCCTACTGAATATAAGCATTATTTACACAGAACAGCAGTCTGTAGTAGACTGACAAGCAAAACAAGCACCTGTATAATGTGAGAGGTGTTTTCTTGTGAGTGAGGTTGAACTCTGGTCAGCATGCTCATGGCAAGGTGAACTGAATTATGGGAACTACAGGACTTTTGACATCCAAACCAGTGGATCTACCATTTCAAAACGCTTACTACAGTGCGTTATTCTCAATAAGGTCCTGCAACCAGTGGCTTTACCTTTACAATACACTTTCTCTGGTGATCTACTTTAAAGGGATAATGCTCATCCAGATATTCCTTCAAGGACAAAGTACTATCAAGACCCCACGCCTATATAGACAGACAGACACACAGTCATCCAGACTATAAAGAACCACATAAGGAATCATGTAGTTACTTAAACAAAAGTGTTAAACAAACTAAATTTGCTCTGTAAAGCATTTAGTTGCTTTTATCTGAGGAGCTGTTAACTTGCTTCCTTGTTTTCTGAGGCTGATAATTCTGATAACTTATCCTGTGCAACAGAGGTAACTCTTGCTCCTCCTGTCAGGTAGGGAACAGAAAGGAGAATTTATTGAAATAACAAAAACAAAGAAACTAGGAACTAAAAACTGAAATAATAAAGAAATACGAGGAACATAGAGCCAGCAAATACATGAAGACATGTAACCAGACTGACGATAGGATGTACAACTACAGACAAGCTACACTGGAACAAGGGGACTATATATATATATATATATATATATACACATGGACGGGGACAGGAAACAAGAAACACCTGGGATCGAGTAACAAGGGGGCGGAGCTACATATGAACAGGGAAGCACACAGAAGACAGGGGCACTGGCAGAGGAGGGTAAATAAACACAGGGACAGACCAAAGGGACACAAAACAGGACGAGACCATGACACTTCCTTTCCTGGGGCGGTCCTGATGAGAGCCAGTTTCATCATTAGGTTTGTGATGTTCTTTGCAACTAAACTGGAGGATATTTTCAAATGTATTACATTTTTCCAGATTGACTGACCTTCATTTCTTAAAGAATTCTTAGTTGAGTAGTTCTTGCTTCTCATAATCTGGATTAGAACATAACTCAAATATTCACTATTCACTGTATACCTGTAACTCTACCTCTTCACTACTTTACAACTGATGCTCTCAAACACATTAAGAGGCAAGAAACGCCAGTAATTAACTCTTGACATGTTCAGCACAGCTGTTAACTGAAAGATAAATAGTTACTAAATAATTCCATATGTTTTTCTTCATAGTTTGGATGTTTTTAGTATTAATCTACAACGCAGAAAATCTACAAATCAAAAAACACTGAATTTAAGGTGTGTCCAAAATTTATCTGGTACTGTAAGAAGTACATAATAGTGTATTTTAACCTTCAAACAAAGAGTTTCACCACTTTATGATCCGATTTATGCTACTAATCAAAGCTACCCTCAGTATGAATCCTAAATTCTTTATAACACAGCTGTTGACCAGCCAAAATCCCAAAACAAACCCATGAAGTAAAGATATTTAGAGTAGGAGTGTTTTATATATATCTATTAGCGCAGTTTGACAGTTCTGGCCTGGCCACCAGATTCTGGTTATATCCCCTGCTAAATGTTTTAAGGCACTAAAAAAGGATTTTGATCTAAAGGGTATTTTTATTTCTCGCTCTTCTCCTCACACACTGCTATCTCTAGGGTCTAATTGGTCTCCAAAAATACAGGCCTGTTTTGATCATCCACACAGATATTGTGAGGTATGTTGTGGTCTTCAAAACGTGTCAGACACTGAAGCTGAACTGCTGCCTAATCAGTTTCCCAAATGGCATTTCCAGCAACAGAGAACACAAAGCAAACCCTGACTGGCTGGAGAACATGGATAATAATTGCACCCCCTGGGTTCTGCACAGAAATACTGAAACTATGTGTCACGAAGATGGGTAGGTCTGTCACATTAGCCTTAAACTATTTCTTATCTGTGTTTCTAGGATAGAATAGAGGTGCTTTTGAACATTTAAAAAGAGAAAATCAGTTCTGCTGTGTTTATTATTGTGGCTGGAGCAGTAATCACTGTTTATAATGCACTTTTATATTTGCTTTAAAATATTTAATCTCATTAATGGATAAACAGAGAATTTCTACTTTGTGAAAACTATGTCTAGGCCTCATCTCATAACTGCCAATCCAATTACTAGACTCTGCCTGTTGTTGTGCTTTAATTTTTACTTTTATTAATAGAGATATTAACCTTTACAGCTCTGTATACATTGGAGTTGCTCATTTAGATATGGGCAACATGGCAGCTGCCCAGGGCTGAAGCTAGTGGGGCGTAGCAGAGGGTGACCACAAAAATTTCAGGCTGTCTACTCATGATTTAATTTGATTTTATTTAATTTGATTTGATCACTGTATTTATAAAATATGTACAACTCAGAAAATGAAAAGAGTATGAATCTGATGTTCATGCTCTACTATGTCTGCTAGAATATTTGACCACATTTTAACCACTGGTTTACTCAGATAAATTAGTATCATAATATGAGCAAACTTTCTGGCCAATGATCTCGTCCCCAGAATTTGTAATGCAAGCTTAAGCCATGACACTACCTCCACTGTGTGTCACAGATGAGCTTGTATGTATGAGATCATGAGCAGACCCTTTGTTTCTCCAAACATTAGCCTTTCCATCGCATGAAGTCTTCTGCTTGTTGTCCTTGGTCAACTTGTTCATCACCTGTTATTTAATACACCAGTGATGACTTTCTTCCTCATTACATTCCATATAGTTGAATTATGCAGAGACTGTAAAAAAAGATGGACGCCATGTCGCCGTTCCCATTCATTCAATGAAAATGAAGCCAAAATCTTCTGCCATGTTGGCGATCCTGACACCCGATTCTGAGCAGTAGAGACCAGAGGAGGAAGAAAGACTGTGGAGAGACAGCCTACTCATTTAAATAACCCCGCCCCTGAGGGCTGCCTCGCGGTCACAGGCAGCAGAGCGGGGCGGAGCGGAGCTGACGGTCTGTTATTGGTCCCACCCATAACCAGCCCTTTTACAATAACCACACCTTTTTTGAATAGAGCTGAATAACGTTTTTAAAAAACAAATTCTGTGGGGAAATAAAAATTTAGAATTACAGGAGATAGAATTACAGTATATTGGGAAAAAAATGTGATTGAAAGTTGTCTGTTTTGCCATTGAAACCTATGGGAATGGGTGGGGTTACACAGCTTTCTGAAAACGAACAGCAGGGGGCGCCCGACCTGTGGTGGCTTCACTTTTGAGAGACGATGCTCTGTCCAGCTATACACAGTATATGGAATTATGATTAATTAATGAGAATTAGTACATGCCTTTTGTGCCCTTCAGGCCGCACAAGGCATATTTGTTTTACGGCCCCATGATACCAAAGACACACTTACACACCTTAAATCCAGCTGCTCCATACCCAATAGACTGATGCACTATAGATTGCTAAATTAAAGCCTATTAAAGTCTATATTGACTAAAAATGCACTGATAAAATGAGCCACGTTAACCCATAGAACCCTACAGACGGATTTTACGTCCAAAATCGCACCTTGTGTTCTCAGCTTAATTACTCAGGAATCCCTTCACACATAAACATAATCAATATATGGTTAAAAAGGGCAAACTTACTCTTTCTAAAAATTGAGAAAAACACCTAAAAAAGTGAGATCTTCTTCCCCAACCAATATTATTTACCTTTAGTGCTTCAAACATATTTATATGATGTTTTAAACCAAATAATATCAGTAAATAAAGACTCAAAAGTGTCCACAGGAAAAGTGTGAAACTACCTGCTTTACTCAAACTAAAGCTAGGTATGGTGTGCGCACTACTTTATATAGTTTTTTATTTGACTTGCACATTTTTACTTTTAAGTAGTTATTTTTCACTAAACATTTTTATTTATTTAGACTGAAAAGTTACATTTTTGTATATAGTTTTCTTTGTGTTCCTGATCAAAATACTGAAAGGCATAGGCTGCTCTGAGTGTCAGGTTTTTAGTATCTACATGTATCCTAGAGGTGTGATTATTGATTATCAAGAAAAATAAATCCGCCTGATGCTCTTTATGTATTTTATCAAAGTAATAAACCATGTAATGAACTCAAATCATCAATATTCTTATGCCTTCAGCTCATAAATACTCTAGTCTAACCATTTTTGAAAATATAGGTGTGAATATATTTAAAATCTATAAATTTAAAAATAAGTATAAAAAAAAAAAGGCGCTTGGTAAAATTTGGACCAAAACGTAAAACATGATCAGTTCCAGGAAAATATAACAATTCTGCTTCCTTTTACATTTTAAATGATTACATTTTTGAGCAGCTGTATGACTTGATATAATTACTGTGTTATAAGACCTGAAAGAGGATCTGAAAACAAAACAGAGAAAAAACACACCAAAACAGCCTAGAGTTCAAAGGGTTAACTAAACCGCATTAAAAAATAGTCCGATTGTTGTATTGTTTAAATTGAGCTGATTTATGGTCTCATTAAGTTTTGTTTTGATAAATATGATTCTCATTTTTTTTCCTTTTGCCTTTGTATCGTGGTACTCATGACCAGTGGCTCAAAGAATAAAATGTGACTAACTAACACAAAAATTATGTTTTTGCATCTTTTATAACTTAAAATTACCAATCAAATTCTGATTGTACTGATTGTGTAACTGAAATCTGATTCTATCATGCGTTCTGTTTAGGAGTGGCCTTGTAAAAATCCCTTTTACGGTGGTCCACGGGGGGCAGCAGAGCCTCCTAATGGTCACGTTTGCTTTAGTTTATTCTCTTCTTTAATTGCGAGCTGGAGGGAAGCACAGCTCCAGCAGAATAATACAGTTTATTAAATGAGCAGGTAAATGCTGTCCTGTGTCCTGCTGTCTCACGTAATGTTGTCACACTTTACTCATCCTCTCCCGGAGGGTCCGCGCGCCTCCTAATGGCCCATCAGATTTTTATACCACTCATTTAGCTGTAAATTGACTTCAGTAGATGTGACACCTCCTGGGTGCATTATGGTCACTCCCCAAAGAAACTTGTGGCTGTGAACACTGAGCCACACTTGCAATACCCCAGGAGCGTGGTGAGCTGTAGCGCTGTGAGTGACAGGCTTTGAAAACGAGTGTCAGGAACTGCACTTAGAAATACTGTAGGCTTTAAATTTTAACATCAGGCTACTGTCAGTAACAATAGTCAAAAATCATACAGGATTATTGAACGCTTCTGCTGCTCGGAACCTAAACCAGATTCAGGGTCATTAATTTGTCGATCCTCTTATTAAAATAATATTGGATATGGATTCACTCAGAGATAAGGACCTGCTCATCTCTGTCATGCTATGCAGTTCATCTTAATCCTAATAGAAAAATGAACCATCACAGACAAGCATCTGCACCTAGCGAATGTGTCCTATCTAACGCAATGTAAAGTAACGTCATTTATCTTCAGGATTATCGCTCATCTTTTAAACACAAGAAATATTAATATTAATCAAATGTGCTGGATGATTAGGTAACATACCCACTATATAGGCAAAAGTATTAAAACATTTTTTTTTTTACACCTTTGGGGTCCTATCGTACACCCGGTGCAAGGCATTTCGTGATGCTCTTTGCTATCTTTCACCCCGTTAACGGTATATTTTCATGTCTTGTGCTTACACCATTAAATTATAGTGTCAACGTTTAGGAATAAATCTACACTGATGGGCGGGGTGGTCTGGAATTGAGGTGTGTTCAGGTAAATTTCTGACATGTTTGTATCTTGGCAGCAGGAAATACAGGTGCGCCACTGACTGATTAACACCCTGACAACAGTCAACAGTCAGACGTCCAATCCTATCTTAGCCATAAAGGAGTTTAGACTTGATAATAAAACACAGTGGATCCACACCAGCAGATGTCATGTCTCTTCAAACCATCACTGATCATCAGTTCAATTTGAATTTCATTCAAAAATTAAGGGAGCAGAGTCTGAAGGAAGAGTGGAGAGATACACAGTCGAAGCTGCTTGAGGTCTTGTGTGAAGTTTCCACAATCAGTGATGGTTTGGAGAGACATGTCATCTGCTGGTGTTGATCCACTGTGTTTTATTATCAAGTCTAAAGTCAGTGCAGTTTTGTTTTCCCTTTAAAATCTTACAGCACTTCATGCTTCTTCCCTCTGCTGACAACTTTTAGGGAGATGCGGATTTTATTTTCCAGCAGGACTTAGCACACTGCCCACACTGACAAAAGTACCTATTGGTCTCATAATATAATAAGACCAATAATAATTAATAATAATAATTTAACAATAAAATAAATAAATGCCTAAAATTGATCACTCTGTTTGTAATACATTTGTATAATATAAATTGCTAAAGTATTTTTTCAATGATATACTAATTTTTAGAGATGCACCTGTAGGCCATATTCCAGATTATGTTGAACTGTTTTAATTGGCCCATCATTATAAATTTGTATCAGAATATAAAGAAGAAAATGTGAGTAAACAGGGTTTTTTTTTAGCATAGGGCAGGGATGATACACATTCTAGGTGTGTTGCTGTTATTTGTTCCAGTGTATCTTCTGTATCTCTGGGTCAAAGACAACATAACAAAGCTTTGGTTCATACAAAATACCAGAACAAATGCATCATGTTCTCTCTCTCTAATAATGCATAAACCAATTTATCCTTCTATTTTCGAAGGCCATTTTTTTAAATGGAAATTAAAAAAGCGTCCTGCACCCAGAATCTAATTCAACTTAAATCTGAAATGTTTCTTTTGCTTGTAGAATGAAAACAGGCTTGCTGTTGGGAATATTATTTTCAGATTCTGTTCTTTTAATACCAAAACCCACACCGGATCATCTGTGCATCACAGTGCTTTAATTTCTATTACAGAAGACAGACTGTGGTCTTTCATTTTCCTGATTTAAAAGTTGTATTGTATTTGTATTTGTGTATTGACTGAGAAAACCAGACGGCTCTCAGCGGGCTTCATTCTGTTATAAAGAAATGTTAAATAAGAGAGAAAATAAACTGAGTGGCTGTGGAAACAGGGGACTAGCTCGCAGGCCGCTTGTCAGTTGCTCAGTCGAGCACGGCTCTAATTTCCTATGGAGGGAAAACAGCGGTTTTAGCAGTCTGACGCTGTTTTCAGTCACACCTTTAGGCCAGAGCACAGGTCTGTGAGTGCCTCCCAGAGGTCAGAGCAGCCCCGGGCCAGGCTCAAGTACCTCTCAATTACACGATTCATAACACTTTTCCTTGCCAGCTCTACCAAGCAATACCCAAAGCCTGAAAACTGTACGTGTTGAGGGAATGCTTTACTGACAAATCAAATTTACACTATTTCCCCATTACCCCAAGGCTAGCCATCTTTGGGGTCCAGAGTTTACTTCTTTACCTGGCCAGTAATGGAAGGCATAAACAGTTATTTCCTTGGATAAATGGATTTTTCCTGATGGACTGGTTTCCAGAGATCTCCCGAGTGGTCTGAGGACAGCCATCTAAGTACTGATTCTGTCATCATGAGGCGATTGCAGGTGTGATCCCTGGTGATGCCAGAGTCTTCTGGGTGCTAATTCTACTTCTGGGTGGGTAGAATGGTCCCCCATCCTCCTTCATCACTTAGCATGAAGCTAGTATGAAGCCAGTATGGGTGTTGATTAGCAGAACAACTGAATTGCAATTAGTGTTCTCCTACAAGCATGTTTAGCTGTCCAGTGATGATGAATATGTACAGTGGTTTTATGTTTTTGGATACAATCCAGGTGAGCACCCGAACATCCCTTTCAGACAGCTTCCGCTTACAGTGTCCACAGTTAATCCTGTTGGATGTGGTTGGTCTTTCTTGGTGGTATGCTGACATTACCCTGGATACCGTGGCTCTTGATACATCACAAAGACTTGCTGTCTTGGTCACAGATGCGCCAGCAAGACGTACACCAACAATTTGTCCTCTTTTGAACTCTGGTATGTCACCCATAATGTTGTGTGCATTGCAATATTTTGAGCAGAACTGTGCTCTTACCCTGCTAATTGAACCTTCACACTCTGCTCTTATTGGTGCAATGTGCAATTAATGAAGATTGGCCACCAGGCTGCTCCAATTTAGCCATGAAACCTCCCACACTAAAATGACAAATGGTATTTCAGTTTCATTGTCCAACCCATGTATAACCAGCATGATCAACTTGGTTGACCACCTTGGTCTTGAGGGTCATGCTGAGTTAACACTGGTGTAATAGAGTGCCCAGCCTGACTGAACTGGTCACCCACAGATATTTTGAACAGTCATCATGATCATGTTAATAGAACAGATCAGAACAGAGTTCAAGAAACTCAAATGCTACACACACTATGCTGGTCAAGAACTGATTACCCAACTAACATACCAACATAGGGTATATCTTCATCTGAATGACGATCTGAATGCTTACAAGACCATAGTGGCAGTATAAACAGAACCCCCTATAAATATAAGTGCAAATATAGAGGTGTAAAAGTTCAAGACTGGTAAAACTGAACCGGTGCATAGAGTTTTTTAAGGGTAACAGTTGAATTAAAGTGGATATGATAGTGTGAGTGCACATCAAATCTTGAAAAGTTCCAGTAAATGTATTGATTGGAGGGGAGGGGGTAAGATGTTGTACAGCACACAACAATAAAATGGGCTCCTCACCAAAATTATGCTTCTGGCAGTTTTAGGCCATACTTTTAAACAATTTTTTAAAATCTTTTATTTAATTTAATTTAATTTAATTTTATAAGTGGCCATGAGACACTGTTGAAGGTTGATTTTAAAGTTTTTGGAGGGGATGGCAGTGCATAAATCGAGTAGCCACTCCCATCTCAGTCATTTATACTAGTCAGAAACTTTACACACGTGCTGTAACCACACTGACCATCAAAGACCATCTTAAACCATCTACAAGCAGAAGCTGAATGTTGATTGTTTATTTAGATGACTATAACTAAATAATCTATATAAGCAAATTTAACATGTGTTTTGCATTCATTACCAGTCAAAGGTCTGAACATGCTTCTTTTCATTCAATAGTGTTTTCTTTCTTTTTATGATTTTTTACATTGTAAATTTAATATTGAAGACATTAAAATTCTAATTATAAAAAATATATATACAGAAGCATGTGTGATTTTTATTTTGTGTATTTTTCCACCTCTGAATGGTCAGCAGGGGAACCATGGGGACCATTTTTGACCAGTCTCTTTCTTATTATTAAATCACTAACACTGACCCTAACTGAGGCGAGTGAGACCTGCAGTTCTTTAAATGTTGTTCTGGGTTCTTTTGCGACCTCCTGGATGAGTTGTTCATGCCCTTTTGGAGTAATTACAGTAGGCCGGTCACTCCTGGGAAGGTTCACCAGTGTTCCATGTTTTCTCCATTTGTAAATAATAGGTCCCTCGTTTGTTTTTGAATTTATTCAGATTATGGCATAATGTGTTGCTTTTTTTATTAGCTTTCCGAAAAGTGTAATTAATCATAGTTAATTTATGGGGGGGGCACTTTTTCCCAAAGGGCTAGATAATTTAAAAACTGCTTTTTATGTTTATTCAGGTTATATTTTTCTGTTGTTTAAAGTTTTTTTGATAATCTGAAAAATTTAAGTATGATAAAAAAAGCAAAAACAAAAGAAATCTGTAAAGGGGGCAAATACTTTTTTTAATTCCACTGTATATTTCTTTCCTCTGACCCGAAACAAAGAGGAAATGAGGAAATAAAGCCGGTCCCAGTATAACACGAGGCTAAAAGATTGAATTGTTGTTGTAGGCTGAATCTATTTTTAGACATGGCTAACTCTTCAACAGAGCTGGAGAAAATTGTTTGTTCTTTCTTTAAAAAAAAAAAAAAGCTGGTGTTGTAGGGAATGTGGATTTTATAACCCTTAAAGAGGGAGAGTGCTGGAGCTAACTGAGGTGGAACAGGTGTTTCACAGCAGGAGAGGAAAGCTCCAGGCTTGTTTGCGCTCCTAGAGAACCAGGGATTTCGTCTAAAACTGAGTATTTGACAACCTATAGCAGCAACAGCATGTGCTCGCTGAGGTACAGCACTGAGAGCACTTCTCAGATTAAAGTGAAAGATAAACTCTGTAGGATTGCAATACTATATGATTATGTATGCTGATATGAAAGGACAGATTTATCCATCCCCCACAGTGGAAAGTGAGATTAGATTATGTTAGATTATGAGCTACATTCAGGTTTAGTGGCAGCTCCTGACAAATCTCTCGGGGGCTGGGGAAGGGGTCTGTTTAATATTAACAGCTATCTAACTAAACAATAGTCAATTTGGGCTGTTTAAATTAATCAACTGGTTAATTTGACAGTGTCACCTTGCATTACACAATTATTTTTTTCTGGTAATTTTATATAGCAGATATTTATCATTTAGTTACACACTGAACAGTGTTTCTGGGCCAAAATATCCAGGTGCCCAGTGTAAATGACTTCTGAAATAATATGGTTTTGGTTCTACAATAAGGGAACAATCAACTGTGGTCATCCCTAACATAATAATCTGTTAGTTCAACCTCACAAATAACTCTAAACATGGAGTGTCATAGTCAGGCAGAACTCAGACACAGAGAGGAAACATTCCAGGGGTAACACACGATAAGGCAGCAATAGAGGCAAGGCAAAAATAGAGTCAGGAAAAAACAAAACAAGCTCACAACGATTAGGCAAACACAGAACAATGAAACAATGCTTTGTATCGAGGAGAACCTGCAATACTAGTTCGGTAACAGGTGATTTCAATATTACGGTGATTAAATTCCTGGAGGTGCCACTGGGTATATGAGTGAGGTCAGTGAGTGGTGCGTTCTGGGTAACGTAGTCTAAAGGCTGGAGATTGCAGGTAGAGCTGAGTGTGGGAGATTCAGAAGTAATTCAGAATTACTCAGGTATTCAAGTATAGATACTAGGGTTTAAAATAAATTTGTAGTAGTTGAAGAATCAATTCAAGCTTTTTACTCTTTAAGTAAAAGTGTAAAAGTACTGGTTTCAAAATTACTTAAAGTTTAAAAGTAAAAGTCCACCACAGAAGGTGATGTGAGCAAACATGCAACTAGAATAGGAGACAAGAATGACTGTCTGTGTTTTGTGCAACTCAGTTTTGGGTCTGAAAATTAGTGATGTCAAACTCGAAACGCGGAATCGAACTGAATCGATTCATTTGAATCACGGTGCTCCGAAACACAGTTTTTTTGTCTGTATCAAAAGAGGAAAGCCACATGACTGTTCCAAAAACGGGGTTCGTTACGTCACGCAGTTTCGAAACGTTTCGAATCTTTTCACGCGTTTTAGTCCACGCTTAAGTAGCTGGTCTGAGATCAGAATGCTTAGTCTAATATCTGCCCAGAGGAAAAGACCCTATGGATTACTGCCTCAGACACTCTGCCGTCTGTCCTCATTTGTTTCAATAAAAAAAATATCTCTCAATTCCAGCAACCCAGCAGTCCAATCACTGTAGAACAAATCCTGTTAATTAATAAAAACAACTGATTAATTGTAATGTTTAATAAATAAAGTATTACACAAGCATTTCCCTACCTTGCAATGTAAAATGAATAATGTCAGCTATATAAATCCACTGACTGTGTATCATAATGAAAAATACATCTTAATGACATCATTAAAACAACCCTGTTCTCTGCAAAATGATATGTTTTCATGACTCAAATTTATTTAGGGACAAAACATGCTATGGGGGAATATTTCTTTAATTTTTCATAAAAAACACATCACTTCTGTTTCTGTTAAGAAAAAGTTGTGGATTTAGGCCCTGTTTGCCCACTAGATGTCGCTGTGGCGTGTGATGATTTGAACGTTTCACAAGATCGAATCATTTTCCGAATCAATTGGTTCATTTGATTCGATCTCCCAAAAGCCCCACTTTTGCCATCACTACTGAAAATACTACTGTAATTGAAATGCTTGTTTTACAAAGGTTAATAAACTCAAAGAGAATGAGCTTAGACCTGGTTTCATCCCACACTCTCCTTTCTTCCTCCTTGTTTTTGTTTCACTTTTTTTTCACTTTTTTTCCCCACTCTTTGCTTTCATACCATCTGCCCCTCTACAAAGGTGCGACAGAGAGCCACTGTTTTTGTGTAAGCCTTTTATACAGGGTCAAACAGGTGTGGCTGATCAATGATCACAAGTAATCAGCACTGGGGCTTCTGGTAAATTGAGTTTTGAGGACTGTTCCCAGCTACTCTCTTACTACACTGCACCAGCATCCTATTGGTTGCTTGCCGGTTGCCTGGCCTGGCCTGGCCCCTTAGAAAGAGTGTATTTTTAACATGTTGTAATGCAATGCTGTCCCTGCTCTCCAGAACTGTGAACAAAGCTAGTCTACTCATCATAACACCAGAATTAGAATTAGCTTCTTTTTTTTTATCCCAGCTTGGCCACTGTGGCCTTTTTCATGTAATTTTTTTAATTTATTTATATATTTTTTGTTCTGATGCTTTTAGGTCTGATCTGCTCTACAGATACAAAAGAAAACCACAGCTCAACCCATTTTTATGATCAGATCATCCAATTATTTCACAACTACTGGAATAAAACAAACAAAAAAACAGCAAATATGATTGAGAGGACTCAAAGCTGGATCAGTTTGCCAGTTTCCACAAATCACGCTAATTGGGTGTGAAGTGTGTATACATTACTCACATCAGAATCGCTGTGTGAGGCCATGACTCAAACACGCAATCCGTCTTCGGTTTTATGCCATAAAGTGATATATGAGCATGCTTAAATTCGGCGTAATGAGCATTCCTGCTGCAAGCCTGACATTTTCCTTCTGACAACGTGAATGAAATCATAAAGCATTTCACGCTGGGATCTGTTTCTTTGATTTAGCCATGGGCTACTGTTTACGGTCATTAACTGAATACGTGCACTATGAGTCTTGGAATGCCAGATCACTCACGAACGCCAGGCGATAAATAACACACACACACACACACACACAGTCCAATTATTAACATCCAAATAAAGACATATTCTGTCCCAGACTGCAGATCAAATGTTTAATTTAAGACTGTAGAATTAAGAGTTCAGGCGATAGGCAGCTCTGCCTCTCTGCATGCCCCCCTGCTGCTGCCCATCTTGAAGCAAGCACTAGATGATCTGCCAAATGTCTTCCAGAAGGTCTTCTGCTGGTGGCAGGAAGGCCCGCTCTGTAGGTGAGTGGAGGCTCCTCAGGAGCACAGCCTTCAAATGACCTCTACACAAGTGACGGGACCCTCCAGACTCTGCAGGCTCTCTGCCAGATCAGGAACTCGCGTTTCGCGTGTTCGCTGCTGTAATGCCGCGTTTGGGTTGTTTGTACCAGATGGTTAACTAGTAAATACGACGTCACTCTGTTCAGGTGCTTGTTTGAAGATTCTCCCACTGTGTGGAGAAAGTGACAGCATGGAGATTTGAGGAAGAACGCATACAGTATCTGAAGTACAGTATCCACAGTATAGTGTATTATTAGCTTCGTGCTAATGACATACAGTGGCATTAAAAATTATTTGCCCCCTTACAGATTCTGGGTTTTTTTTTTTTCATTTTTTGCAAAAAATAATTACATATAATTTTATATCAGACAAATATAACCTGAATACATATAAAAAGCACTTTTAAAATAATTATGATTTCCTTTATTTAGGGCAAAAAACTATCCAAACCAATCTAGCTCTTTGTAAAAAAAAAAAAATGATAATAATTGTTCACACCTTATTACCTGTGATTAATTACACTTTTTAAAAGGCTGAGGTCAATTTCACTGCCAGACTTGATTATTGCCAAACCTTTAGAATCAAGAAATCACTTAAATATAGATCCTGTCTTACAACATGTAGCAGATAAAAGATGCAACACATTTTACCCCAATCTGTAGAAATTCAAATAAAAAATAAATAAAATCATTGACATCTACCATTTTGGAAAATGTTACAAAGTCATTTCTAAAGCTTTGAGACTCCAGTGAACCACAGTAAAAGCTATTATTCACAAACAGAGAAAACATGGAACACTGGTGAACCTTTTTAGGAGTGGCCGATCAACTGAAATTACTCCAAAAGGGCATGGACAACTCATCCAAGAGGTTACAAAACACTGGTGAACCTTCCCAGGAGTGGCAGTCCGACTGAAATTATTCCAAAAGGGCATGGATAACTCATCCAGGAGGTCAGTCTGGGCTCTTGGCTCGCAGCATTGATAACGTGGGGCTGCTTGAGTTTGACGTTAAGTGAAGTTTAAGGGTTAACTTTACCTAGCACTAGGTCTTTATCTATGAAAACATTTTGTCCTTTGAGTTTTAGAGCTGTAAAATTGACTGTGGGAGGAAGTCAGGTAGGCATTCTCTGCTTCAGTGCTGTTAGCCAATCAGAGGTGATATATTTGCATGTATGAATATTCATGAGCAAGAGCCAAAACCTTTTCGGTCTTTTTTCAGAGACCACTGATTCAGGGATCTAAAGCAAGGCTAGGTAGAAACACTGGAGCAGTCATTCATACTAAAGACCAAAACTAGACATTTTAAAATGAATGAAAAAACGATGTATTGAGAGCTTTAAATAGCTAAACACTCTCACAAATGGCAGTTAATTACAAGCCGTTAAAATGTGGTGTGTTAGGATGAATGGATTTGAATAGATTACAGGCTACAGACATTTAATATTTAATATTCATTGTTCTGCCAGAGCATGGCCTCGACCTCCTGAGCAGGCGTGAACATCTGTTCCCCCAGAGAAACACTTACAACACATAATAGTAATAATATTAGAATAAAAAAAACTAAGCAATCTTCAGTCTCTACATCAGATC
This sequence comes from Astyanax mexicanus, assembly GCF_023375975.1. Classification (NCBI taxonomy): domain Eukaryota; kingdom Metazoa; phylum Chordata; class Actinopteri; order Characiformes; family Acestrorhamphidae; genus Astyanax; species Astyanax mexicanus. Next base: position 56,431,333 of record NC_064410.1, on the reverse strand, counting down.
TCAGCTCCTTGTAGTCTGGCTGCGGACCTTCTGAATCATTCAGGGCTTTCCCCTGCCTCACGGCGCCCCTGCTGGCGTGTGACGAACTTGCCTCTCCACAGCCCGAGACCCCCACAGACCTGACTGCAGCGATGTGTCAAACCCCCACTCCTCCGGCATCTTTTAAAAAGATTAATGACCGTGAGCTCCCAAAAAGACTCCCCAGCCTCCGCCTTGGCTTCATAAGCAAGCCACAAGGTTATTCAGCCAGAACTGAAAACGCTAAGTGGGTGTGTTGGGCTCCACGGGGCGCAGGCTTGATATACAGCGATCATTTACTGGAATTAAGAGCCGGCATGAAGGTGATGAACTCCAGCGTGCTTTCCATAAGGTGTCAATAACATCCTTAAAAATAAAACCCAGATCAGCCAGGGCCTCGGGAACTAATCAGAGAAGGAAACTGGCTGGAGTTCTGGTGCTCTGCTGTATTCCAGGCTGTTTTAATACATATACCAGTGTCACACCTTGCTTACAGGTGAGGGTAGTTGTGGCTCAAAAAGGGTAGTGGGTTGTTAAAAAAATAATGGCAAACCACAAGAGCACATCCAGTGCAAGTGTTTTTACTAGAAAGAAAGAAAGAAAGAAAGGAAAAGAAAGCCTCTGACAAACTGGGAAAGAAAGCCTTAAATAGGCTACCACTGGTCTACCCAACCCTACCAACACTTATAGACAAACTAACAATAAATTAAATAAACACAGAATAGAAAAACAAAACGCTCAAAATAGCTACTGTACAAATCATAGGCAACAACCCCATAAAATATACACAGACAAAATCAAAGAAAGGAATAATTAAAATCTTCCTAAGCCAAAAGAACCCCCCTCTAAATGGTATGGCCCAAAATGGGGCCTACCGAGCATGCCTCATTTTGCTCAGACACTATTTAATGGCAGCTAAAATAGCAGTTGGGCCCTTTGCCAGAACAGGAAGTGAAACACAGGAGCACGGGCGAGCATAATTATTGTACCTGCAGCTTTTTAAAAAAAGAAAATGTATAGCCCAGTAGCTTACTTTAACTGTAAAATTTGATAAAGTTTCCAGGCTAGCGAAATGTTTAACTCCTAAAGGGGGGAGATTAGCATTAACTGCGAAAATTGCTGGGTAAATGTGTATGAACTGAGCTAGTAGAGCAGGAACAGAACAGGACTGGAACCTAATTTGTTGGTTCTGTCACAAGCAGGGTTATAGATTCAGGAAATATATACCTTAAAAAGCCATCATTCCGTCATAAACCCTGTATGATTTGTGCAAGGTATATGCTGCCTTCAAGATACTTCAAGACATATTTATAATAGATATGAGAGCATTTGTTTTTAGATTTTTTTCCCCAACAAGACAATGCAAAACCACATGCTGCGAAGGCATGTCTGTGGAAAAGAGAGTATGGGTACTACACTGGCCAGTCTGCCCTGCCTGTAGCAAAGGTCTGATTTGTTCTTGTAAAACACTCTGGGCTTTATCATACACCCAGTGCAAAGCATCACAATGCTCATTGCTATCTTACACCCCATCAACAGTCTATTTTCACACTTTGTGCCCATGCTGTTAAAAAAAGTGACAGAGTTTAGGAATGTATCTACACTGATGGGCGTGGTGGTCTGAAAGTGAGGTGTGTTCAGGTACATTTCTGGCATGTTTCTATCTTGGCGTCAGGAAATAAACTGCACCACTGACTGATTAAAACCCTGACAGCAGTCAACAGTCAGCCGCCCAATCCTATCTTAGCCATGCCCTTAAATTAGGTGCTGGAGTATCTTCACAGCGTGAATGTGCAGGTCAGCATCCTCTGCCGAGATGCACAAAGCACCGCAGTGTTAATATATGAACGTGCCAAAGTCAGAGCTCACCGGCCTCTTAAAGAGAATGACAACTGACACACTGATTGGTTTATTTCACGTTGCGCCCAAGAAACCAATATGTTATATCTGTGTATCAGCCCAAAGAACCCTGTTGGGCACCCTAAGATTAACCTATACCTATATGCTACAATCGCAAATCAGAAAAAAAGGTTTTTACTTTACTTTTATTTCAACTTCAATGTGCATTCTGTAAGGTGTAAATAACATTCTTAAAAATAAAACCCAAATTAGCCAGGGGGACAGGGGGACCTGTCATAGGCTGAGACTTGCTGGAGTTTTGGTGCACTACTGTATGTCAGATGTTTTATAAGTATGGGTTAGCTGCAAATATTTTCCTACAGAGCCATTAATTCATCATAAAGCTTCAAACATAAAAAATATACATGATTTGTGCATATGGTGCCTTTAAAATGATACATTTTGCAGGGATGTCCATGCATTTTTCGACAAGACAGTGCCAAACCACATGCTGCACATATTATACAGGCATGGCTATTGAAGAAGAGGGTATAAAAGTGCATTAAGTTCCTAAAGCAACCTATGCTGTCTACAAGACCACATTTTTTGGGGGGATGTCTGTGCAATATTTCAACCATACAAAGCCAAACCACATGCTGCACACATGGGTTAGTGCAAATTAACAGCCAGTGTGTTTAAAACAGAATTTTCACTTAGTGCAAGTAGACACTTTATAAAAAGGATAATTCATGTCACCTTGCCATGATCACCCTGGTCAGTGTTCAGAAGTTAATGTTATAACATGTATTTTATGGTTTAGGATTTGTTGTGTTAAAAGTGCATCTTTTAGGGGCGCTGAGTGGTCCAGCGGTCTAAAGTGCTACCACTAAGAGCGGGAGGTCGCTTGCTCCCTCCGAGTGGGAAGATGGCGCTCTCTCTCACCCCACATCAGTAAAAGGGTGATGTCGATCAGCACAAGGCCTCTGTGAGCTGATGTATCAGAGCTTAGTCGCTGTGCTTTCCTCCGAACACTCAGCGATGATACTCGTCAATGCTACATCAGCAGGCTGGCTTCACATGTGTCGGAGGAGGCATGTGCTAGCCTTGTGTGTTGGGGCATCACTAGTGATAAGGGGAGTCCTAATGATGAGTGGGTTGGGTAATTGGCTGAGCAAATTTGAGGGAGAAAATGGTGGAAAAAAAGTACATATTTTAGCCTTTACATATTTTGACACAGACGACAATAAAGAGCACATGATGGTGTGTCTGTGTTAACACAGAAAAAAACTTGCTTTTTATTGGTTTTATTGGGCAGTAATGTTTCGCTCTCCTGTCCTGTGGATCCGGGTTGACTTGGCGGACATGTATCCTCTTCAATAAAGTGAGATGTCTCGGAATGAGTTTTTGTACCATCTGTCAGCCACCCGGTGTTCTGCCCTGCTACAGCTTCTCATTTACCCGTCCAGCACTCAGAGACCCCGTCTGCTGACCCCCCGACACCGCTCCACACCTGAGTCTCTGCAGGTTAATTAAACCAGGAGACTAATTGGTCCACAATGGAGGGTCCTGAACACTCACAGCACTGCCATCCAAACAGCCAGGAATTTATAAGAGCTCCGATCACTCGGGACAGTTTATCCTATTAAAGACATATTATTGTATTTCTTTTTTTATATTTCTTTTTTGAAATGTAATGGCTTATTTATTTCAACAAAATAATGTTTTAAATGTAACAAGGAAAAAAATGGGATTTGAAAACTTTTCACAGGCAGTTTATACATACACAATTTACGTACACCTGACTTGACATTGAAATTGAAAATTAATAATGTTTTTACCTTTAAAATTGACAAATTCGACATTTTGAAATGTGTGTTTCAGATTTGGTATAGGTTTTACATTTATGTATGACAGATTAAGTGTGTTTTATACTTCATTTATACTTCAATATGTAACACATAACATTGCTCTCTTACAAAAACCTCCAAAATTGTCCACCCTGGCATTGTAAATCCTGTCATTGTCTGTCATATTAGAAGATAGATAGATAGATAGATAGATAGATAGATAGATAGATAGATAGATAGATAGATAGATAGATAGATAGATAGATAGATAGATTTATTGATCCCCGAGGGGAAATTCTAGACATCCAGCAGCAGACACAAAGTTACAAATTGAATACACAAAGTTACAAAATAAAATATATAAAATATAAAGATAAAGATACATATAAATAACATCAAATAAAAAATAGAATGTACAATGTAAAAATACAGTCTTTAGTGTGTGTGTAATGTAGAATGGAGGTAGTGCAGTTGAACAATAGACAGTGAACACCAGTTGATGTGCATAAAGTGAGGATAACTGATGTCAGCCATACAGAAAGTGCAAATAAACAGTTATATAGTGATTTAAATTCAGCAGTGCAAAAGATACGTAAACAGTAGATGGATGACCTAGTGAAAGAACTACTAGTGCAAAATAGGGTAGAACTATAAAAATAGTGTTATAGCTGAGGGTGAAAAGTCTTATGGCCTGAGGGACAAAAGACTTTCGGAGTCTGTCTGTGGAGCAGGACTGGGACAGCAGTCTGCCGCTGAATGAGCTCCTCTGCCTGGTGATGGTGCTGTGCAGAGGGTGGTGAACATTGTCCATGATGTTCAGCAGCTTGCTGAGGGCTCTCCTCTCTGCCAGTGGTGTCAAGGACTCCAGCTCTAATCCCAGCACAGAACCAGCTTTCCTCACCAGCCTGTCCAGTCGTCCAGCGTCCCTCTTGCTGATGCTGCCTCCCCAACACACTACAGTGTAAAAGAGGACGCTGACTACCTGACGGCCACCCTGTCATTGTCCATTCTGTCATTGTTTATCATGTCATTGTGCATCTTATTATTGTCCACCCTGTCATTGTAAATCGTCTTTGTCCACCATGTATTGTCCATCATGTCGTTTTACATCCTGTCATTGTCTACCCTTTCATTGCCCATTCTGTCATTGTCCATCTTGTCATTGTACATGCTTTCATTGTACATTCTCTCATTGTCCATCATGTCATTGTCCATCATGTCATTGTACATCTTGTCACTGTCCACCATGTAATTGTCCATCATATAAATGTCCATCTTGTTATTGTCATCCTGTCATTGTATATCCTCTCATTGTCCACCTTTTTTATTGCACATCCTGTCATTGTCCAACATGAATTGTCTGTCATGTCATTTTACACCCTGTTATTACCTACTCTTTTGTTGCCCAACCTGTCATTGTCCATCATATCCCTGTCCACCCTGTCATTGTCCATTCTGTCACTGTACAACCTGTCACTGTCCACCATGTAAATGTCCTTCATGTAATTGTCCATCATGACATTTTACACCCTGTCATTGTCTACCATATTACATTACATTACATTACATTACATTACATTTGGCAGACGCTTTTGTTCAAAGCGACTTACAATAGTCAAGTACAATGTAAAATAAGTTTAAAGGTAAAACATCTTTGGATAGGGATAAAAGGAGGTCAAAGGGGAATAATGGATAGAGGAGTGAAGGAGGGAAGAAGGAAATGAGGTTAGAAGTAGTTAGTTTGTTAGAGGTGTTAAGAGAGTAAGTGCTCTTTGAAGAGCTCTGTCTTCAGGAGTTTATTAAAGATAGTGAGAGATTCTCCTGATCTGGTAGTGGAAGGTAGTTTGTTCCACCATTGGGGAACTCTGTATGAGAACAGTCTGGATTGCTTTGTGTGAATGTTTGGCAAAGCGAGGCGATGTTCACTGGAGGAGCGCAGCAGCCGGGAGGTAGCGTAAGCCTTCAGGAGCGAGTGCAGGTAGGAAGGAGCTGTTCTGTCATCACCTTGTAGGCGATAGTAAGAGCTTTGAATTTGAATAAGAGCTTTGAATTTGATATCAATATCAATGTCCACCCTGTAACTGTCGATTATATCACTGTCCAGCACGCCTTTGTTCATCTTGTTCTTGTCATCCTGTCATTGTCCACCTTGTCATTGTAAATCCTGTCCTTTTACACCCTGTCATTTTCTACCCTTTGGTTGTCCACCCTGTCATTGTCCATTATATATCATTGTCCACCTTGTCATTGTCTATTCTGTTATCGTCCATTATGTCATTGTCCATCTTGTTATTGTTTTCCTGTCATTGTCCATCCTGTCACAACTGCATGCATGACAGGAAAAAAAACTAAAGCGATTAAGCAGGGGAAAATGATTTCTGTGTAGTCTGTCATTTTAGTAATATTATGAATGGAATTAAAAATATACAGTATTTTGATAATTACCTTATTTAAAATCTACATATTGCCATTGAATTTGTATGGGGTTGGCTGGTGGTAAGAAGCAGAAAATGTTGAGGATTTTGGGACTCAATCTCCTGCAGACTTCTACACAAACCCTAAAAATAAAAATCTTGAGCTCAGTGATGTAAGTCTGCTGATTAAACTGTGATTAACACATTACTCGTGACGTACAGCACAGAGTAAAGAGTGAGAGAAAGGCAGCTGTCTCTCTGTCTGCTCTATAGCTCTTTGTGGTGAAGACCCGGGCTGTTGAAACTTTCTTTAAATTGAGGTGCGGGTGAGCAGCTGCTGTTCCTGATAGCGTTGTCGTTCTTGTGTGAAAAGCTAAAGGATTCTGCCCTGCCGTGCCCTCTGTCCACTCTAAAACTCAGCAGCTTCATCCTAAATCAAATAACAAAAAAGAACCCAGGTGCATCTCTGTCACAGATATTGAGAAACTTTTCATCCACATGCAAGCATTTCAGATTTTAGATGGAGAAAAAAATATATATATACACTTCCAAACCAGAAAAAGTTGGGACAGTATGAAAAGTTGCGGGCCTGAAATGCAGTAATGGGTGTATATTAATAAATAAAATTAAAGTTAAGCAGAGAAAATATGAACTATCTTGGGTTCATACTGTCTGTAATAAAAAAAAGTCAACGTAAAAAAACATTTATGTAACATATATGTAAATAATTACAGGTGTGGTCTGATTAGACTATGGGTCTTGCCACAAGAGGGCGTAACGGTACTTTTCTCAGTGCCCTATTAAAAGGCTATCAAAGACCACTTTTGGGTAGTGTACCTCTTGGTGAGAGATTGTTGACTTTTTCCTTGTTTGAAATTTGTATTTTTATTGATTAAGTATTTAAAAAGAATATTTAAAAAACATGTCTCCATCTTTCAAACTTGTTCAAATGAAAATATTGTTTAAAATTTTATTTTTTGTTAAGAGATTTTCATACCTTTTATATATACAGCTCTGAAAAAAAGAGACCACCTAAAAGTTATGAGTTTCTTTGATTTTACCAAACTAAAACCCTCTGGAATATAATCAAGAGGAAGATGGATGATCACAAGCTACCAAACCAAACTGAACTGCTTAAAATTTGGCACCAGGTGTATAGGGCATAAAGTTATCCAAAAGCAGTGTGGACTGGTGGAGGAGAACATACCAAGATGCATGATGAAAACTGTGATTCAAAACTGGGGTTATTCCAGCAAATATTGATTTCTAAACTCTTAAAACTTTATGAATATGAACTTGTTTTCTTTGCATTATTTGAGGTCTGAAAGCTCTGCACCTTTTTTTGTTATTTTAGCCATTTCTAACTTTCTGCAAATAAATGCTCTAAATGACAATATTTTTATTTGAAATTTGGGAGAAATGTAGTTTTTAAATATAGAATAGAACAGTTTATATTATAAAACAACTATATTCATTTTATTCAAGCATATACCTATAAATAGCAAAATCAGAGAAACTGATTCAGAAACTAAAGTGGTCTCTTAATTTTTTACAGAGCTGTATATATATACATGCATCTTTGCTATTTAAACGAAGCAGGCCGAAGGCGTAAAAAAATACATAGTTGGTGGGGTGTAAGATAGCAATGAGCTATTATTGAGATCATTAGAAAGATGGATTCCTACATTTAATTCATTATTTGAGAATGATGTTTTAGTGTTCAGTGGCGTGCACAGACATTTTGGGGGGCAAGTGCTCAGGGGGAAAAAGGGCACTTTTTAGCGCATGTGGAACACTTCATTATAAAAAAAATTACTTCAACATGAATATCAACTTGCCCACTTAATTTTAATGCCCCCCCAAGCAAATCAGTCCAGAACCGGGGCTGTATGTAGTCGTCCTCACGTTATCTATCATTGATTTGGGCTAGAGCGGCTGGTTTATCTGGTGACCAGTCGGCTAAAGTTGGTGCTGTATGAGACATTTTACTGCACAACAAAATGATTTCACGTTGGGCTTAAAGAGCAAACGGTAGGATTTTACTTGATGTGTATGTTACCTGGCTGGTGGGACAGGGGGAGAAGAAGCCGTGCTGTTGCCGTGCGTGCTGTGCTGAAGACTCGCTGAACTGAACTGCTGCTGCAGCATCTGCCTTGCGTGCGACCGCGCGGGGTCACGTGACAGAGGAAGAGACAGGTCGGGTGTGTGCGAGCTGATTTTAGAGCATTCTGTTTTCACTCATTTTTAATCGCTCAGGTTTTCAAAAGATCATTTCAAACCGGCCTCAGTAAAATCTTAATAATAATAATAATAATAATATATTAAAAAAAACACGAAGTTTCAAAAGGGCACTTTGGTTGATAAAGGGCAGAGTTGTCTATGTCTGCACGCCTCTGTTAGTGTTATATACCTTTCTCCCTTATTGCTGTTCAACTGTACATATGTAGAAATATTACTTTTCATGGAATTTCACACACTTGACTGTGTGTATTAATAAGAATGTGGCAATATATATATATAAATATATACTCTGCATTCATCAGGAAATGATAATGCATGAAAAATGCAAAGAGATCTCCAAATGCACCATGCCGTTTTCTCATTCACGAGGCTATAAGAGCCGCTTCACGCTTGATTACTCTGGACATGTGCAGTTGTGAGAAGCACATTAATGTCAGGGGCGCATTTGTAATCGCTGGGTGGTCGAGGAAACATCATCACAATGTCTCCATGCGATTTTCGAGCTGCTGTAGCGAGTACAGACCCGCATAAAGACAAGCCTGTTGTGACCGTCTGACCCAGCCGGAGCCAGGAGATGAATATTCAAACCCATGCTCCATTTCCCGTCCGGCTCGGCTGGAGGAGACCTGGTGCGTCTGCCTCCGCGCAGCCAGACCGCTCAGGCCATTCAGCCTTAATGGTGTAACAATAAAGACCTGAGGAGAACTCACACTTCATCAGTGTGCCTGAGCTCTTATCTGCTCGTAATTTCTCCCTCACCACCAAACCAATGGCCAGAGCTGAATGACCCGCCAAACACCAGTACAGACAATATTCTAACACTGCCAGTTGCTTTAGGACGTGTTGAAAAGGAACAGATAAAACAGATGAGCCAGTGTGAACAAAAGAGAGCATTTTAAAATAGTATAAACTAGGAAAAACATTATAAAACAGAGGGAAACTGGTAGAATATTGAGACTTATTCACCAATATCTTCCTGTGAATTTTCCTAACCCTTTTAGACCTGAATTATCTTCAGTGATGGGAAACAAAATGAAAGAATGCTGTTTTCTGTCTGTAATGCACAGAAAAGACTCTAATTTCTATCATCAGGAAATGATAATTCATGAAAAATCTCTAATTTAATCTCTGATTTTCATATATTGCCCTATAAGAATATAGCAACATATATAAATATATAAATACATCCAATTAACTAAAATATTTTGTTTATATTTTCCATTGTATCGAAAGGCTGTGTGTAATATTATATATTTCAAATCCAAATTTTTTTTTCATAAATCATCCCTAAATATAAAAAAAAAACTTGATTAAACATGTTCTAAATGACAATAAATTAGTAAAAACTAGTTGTTAGTTTGCCTCAATGGCTCTAGTACTACTGTTTTTCCAGTTCATGGTCTTGTCTGACGGACAACAGCTCTCAAATAGTGTTAGGTGCAACAAAACTTAAGAAAAAAAAAGAAAATACATGATGTCCATAGTAATGGGTGCATGGTCTGAAAGGGGTACGTTTTCCTTTTTAAGAAAAGTCTAGAGAAAACATATACGCCAGATATTCATTCTTAGCTCTGCAGTGATTGCACTGTCATGATGGTGGTGGTGTATGAGGTGTTAGTGTGTGTTGAGCTGGTATTGTGAGTGGATCAAATACAGTGTAGCAGTGATGCTGGAGTTTTTAAACACCTCAGTGTCACTAATAGATTGAAACTAGACTGAACTAGTAATCCAGCCAATAGGTCTATATAATTTGTAGTATAACACTAGCTGTAATGGAGAGTGTTGGAGCATGCCGCACTGCATGATGGGTTGTGTTTCGTCGAGCAGGAGAACCATACACATAACAGACAGAGGAGAAGCTGAACACGCCAGAATCTAGATTTCCTGAACTATACATTAGAAAATGAGATTTATCACAAAATTGAAAAAAATTAAAACTGTGATTTTCTACTTTAAGTCGGTTTTGAACATCGGTCAAGAGCCAGAACAAACAAGATCTTCGAAAGGGCGTACAGATACAAACAAGATGTTGCACCACTGTTCCGGTGCGGTATCCCTAAATAGTGCAGGAAAGGAGCAGGAGAGCATAATCAAAACTGGAGAGAGAGCAACACCAGGGTCAATCATGACACAAACATTATGCAAACATTACAAATAACATTTTCAAAACGAATAATTGAAACATTGAGTCAAATGACGTTGCAGAGAATTGACCAAAACATTTAAAGCGTTAAACAATTATGTTGCAGAAACATTACCAGAACATTTGAAAATACTAAACAAATGACTTCGTAGAGATGTTACCAGGACATTTAAAAACGTTGCAGAGACATTACCAGAACATTTAAAAACGTCAAACAAATGATGTTGCAAGGAAATACAGAACATTTAAAAACATTAAACAAATGATGTTGCAGAGATGTTACTAAAACATTTAAAAACTAATGATATTGCAGTGATGACCCTAGAAAATTTGAAAACATTAAACAAATTATGTTGCAGAAACGTTACCAGGACATTTAAAAAATGTTACACAAATGACATTGCAGAGAAGTTACCAGAAGATTTAAAAAGGTTAAACAAATGACGTTGCTGAGACGTTATTAGAACAGTTAAAAATGTTAAACAATGATGTTACAGAGACATTACCAGAACAGTTAAAAAACGTTAAACAAATGACGTTGCTGAGTTGTTGCCATAACATTTAAAAGCATTAAACAAATGACGTTGCAGAGATGTTACCAGAACATTTAAAAACGCTAAACAAATGATGTTGCTGATAATTTACCAGAACATTTCAAAAAGTTAAATAAATGACGTTGCAGAGTTGTTGCCATAACATTTAAAAACGTTAAACAAATGACATTGCAGATGTGTTACTAGAACATTTAAAAACGTTAAACAAATGAGGTTGCAGAGTGTCACGTCTTGGCCTCGTCTCGTGTCTCTGTGTGTCTTCCCCACGTGACCTGTGCTCCCCTGTGTCTCCCGTCTCAGTACTTTTCCAACTGTCTCATTTGTAGCTCCGCCCCTTCCCCAGGTGTTTCTAATTATAGTGTGTTTCCTGTTTCTTTAAATAGCCCTCCTCTGCCACTTTGTCTCTGTCGGTCTTTGCACCTTCACCTGTCGTTTGTCTCTCTCAGTGTTTAATAGCTTTTCTCAGTGTTTCCTTGTTCTCTCATAGCCTTAGTTCCTTGTTTCTTGTTTATTTCTTGTTTTCTCGTTTATAGTTATTTTCCTTGTTTATTTCTAGTTTCTTCCCTTATATATATTCCCTGTTTATTTATTATCTTTATCTCTTGTTGGCTTAGCTTATGTTCTTTTGTTTCACTGGTTTGTTTTGGTTTTTGGTTATTCGTTTATCTTTGTTACATGTTTACTTGTTCCTCGTTTCCTTGTTTCTTTGTTATTTATTTAATAAATTATTTATTTATTTCGCCCTTACCTGCACTTGTGTCCGCTTTCCTCGTCTCCCTGCCTGGGTATTTCGTGACACAGAGAAGTTACCAGAACATTTAAAAACATTAAATACAAATTTTGTGTAAGAAAAGTGCTTCAGAGTTTCAGTGAGTTCCTAAAAATATTAGTGCACAGAAATATGCACATTCTCTTACCCCTAACGACTGACTGAATGAACTGAGATTATGATCTAAACTTTATAAAATTATATTGAATGTTTTAAAGGAAGTAAGTTAAACAGAGACTTGTTCCGGATCTCTGGACTTGGCTGAGTTTTTTATTGCATGTCAAATTTTATGCTCGCTGCTGCCAAGTATTTCATCCATAATTTATGAACATTTAATGGAACTTTGCTAACTCTACCTTTGATAGTCTGAGCTGATGACAATCTCAGAACCGAGGATCTGTGGAAAGTTTGCTGAGATTCAGCAGGGATCTTCGCTTTGGGCCAAAAAGCATCTCAGTGATTCCAAAAAACACTCCACCGTCTTCTGGCTGTACCCCTGCCAGCTGACTCCGCTGAGCTCAGGCTGGTACCTTGGTACCTTATTAAAGTCTTCATGAAATGTTCAAACTTAACATGCCACCCCGCAGGCTCCTGCACTGCTGTCAGAAAGCTGCTGCAGAGCCCAAACGCTGAGATTATTGAATATGCCATGCAGTTCTGTGATCTCCGAGTCCAAAGAGCAGCACAGAATCCGCTGTTGCTGTACTTTATTTTTAGAACGATACAGTTCTGCTCTTCTCAATCGGCGTATTTTCTTTCTTTCCAATATGTTTTACATTGTAAATTTGATACTGAAGACTATATTAAAGCTATAGAGGAACACATGCTGAATTATTCTGTAAGCTTACAGTGTTAAACAAACCAGAATATGTTTTATACTTTAGATTATACTTCTAAGTAGCACATTTATCTTTGAGGACAGATCTGCACACTCTTGGTGTTCATTTTAATCTCAGTGTCTTCATGAGGGAGAGTCACCTGGAATGTTTTCTCAGCGTCTTGAAGGAAGGAGTTCCTGGAGGTGCTGAACAATAAGTTGCTTCAGCTCATCCTAATTAAATCATCTCAAATCATCATCTCAGTTCATCAGGTTCAGATCAATCAGGGGATTAATGTGGAGGAATAACACTTTTTTTTTTTACTGTTTACTACGTAATTTTATATGTACTTTAATTGTTTTCACGTCTTTATATAATAAATATAGAAAGTAAACCATTGAATGAAAAGGTGTGTCCAAACTGTTGATTGGTACTGAATAAACTTAAACAATATATATAGACCTATCTTCAGTTAAAATAGACTGAACTCATTTACTGTCAGATGGATATGCAGGCTTTTGGCTATCTGGCCACCTTTTATGAGGGTGTCTAGTGTTAAATGGCCGAAACACCCCCTGATTCAAATGTATACTACTAATAATGTGTCCCAAAATTAAATGTTTTCATGTCTGTAAAGATTTTACACTCTCTTAATATCAAGGTAAACCCCATGTGTATATTAATAATTGGCACAAAGGACAGTTTACCATCACGTCTTGTTTATCTTTTACTATATGCATGAATGGCAGACATCTCAGCATGTAGAGTTGTAGAGGTTCCTAATGGTGTCCCTTGATAATCCATTTTAGGTCCCACTTTATAATAGGTGTCCCTAAGTACTATGTAGTTACATGATAACAATCCATGTAACTACAGTGTAACTACTAATGAAGTACACATTGTTACAGATAAACTACAGAGGTACAGGTTATGTAATTACACATGTGTATTAAGGTTCACTTTGACTGTGTAACAGGGTGTACACAATTAATAGAGCAAATGTACTTACACATGTGTAACAATGTGTGTGTACTCAATCAGCCCTAATTACAAACTAGACAATAGCTGTTGGATAAGTTTATCTATTACATGTATAAGTACACTCACCCTGGTACACATGTGTACTTACAAGTCAAAATTAACCTTAATACACATGTGTAATTACATAAGCTGTACCTCTCAAGTTAATCTTTAACAATGTGTACTTCATCAGTAGTTACACTGTAGTTACATGAATTGTTACTGTGTAACTACATAGTAATTAGGGGCACTTATTATAAAGTGGGACCTCGTTTTATCTTGAATATTCTCCCACAGTTTTTTTTTCTTTGTTTTAATTCCAACTCATTTTGGAGTATTTCTATTGATATAATCTTCTTGAAATTCAGGTTCACATTATGTCAAAAAGTGAAAACAAAGCTTTTTTTTTTTACAATGTTTTCCATGTATCTTCCATGTATGACATGTTAGAACAATGAATAATAAATAATGTTTGTAAAAATATGTGACCAGGTCAGCATGGTGGTGAGATGGATATTGTACAGTATGTGCTGCACAGCTCCAGGGGCTGGATGGAGGGTGGGTTTAATCCTCACTCTGGTCTCTGTGTGTGAGGACAGTATGTTCTCGCAGTGTCCGTGTCAGTGGTGACTGCTAAACTGGCTATGCTAAACTGCCTCAAGGGGTGAATAAGTGTGTGCGGTACCTGAGGGGATTCCTGCCCTGCTCCCAGTGATTCCTGCATGCATTGGACCTAGTGAACCCCTGATCAGGATGATGTGGATAAGAAGATGGGTGATACGAATCCTCTTTGGATGGCCCATGTAGTGTATGTACCATTATCTATACAGTTATCTGCACCTTTACTATATTATAAATATACGTACGGTAAATGTAGTAAAGTAAACGTTAGCAACGTTAGCAACATTAGTAAACATTATTATTTTGTTTATGATATTTGGTATGTTTTAGGTTTCTTTATTTTTATTTTGTTTTATTTTTTAGTTAACCTTTTTGTTTTTAATGTTGGTTTGTTTTAGCTGTTTTTTTTACATTTCTTTTTAGTTTCTTTCTTTTATTATTTTTAGGTTTTGCTTATTTATATTTTACTCTTATGTGTTTAGTTTTTATTTATTCTTCTGTAGTTGAATTTTATATATTAGTTCTATTACCTTTTTTTTTACCTATGATTTGATGATTCCTACTTATAAATTATTATTTTTACCTTATTTGTTTAATATCTTAATATTTTTTTAAATTATTATCCTTTTTTAAAATAATTTTTATACCTTTTTTTATTTTGTATTACTTATTTTATTCTATCTACTTTTTTTGTTGTTGTTGTTGCTGTGAATCCCTTCCCTATGTAAATGCTTGGCTGCATTGTAAATGAGGGCCAACCTCAATGTACTCCGAGTTTAAATAAAGGTTGATTGATTGAAAATGTCCTGATATTTTCCTTTAAATTCTCTAATATAATTCAGAATACATTTTTCCATCAATAAAGACAAGCTTTCTTGGCCCAGATGCAGCAAAACAGTCCCAAGCCATGATACAACCACCACCATGTTTCACAGATGCGATAAAGTTCTTATGCTGGAATCCAGTGGTTTTCCTGGATTTTCCTTAACATAACACGTTTAATTTAAACCAATTCTTTTTATTTTGGTCTATTTTTTTCACAAAACGTTCTTCAAATAGCATTTTGGCTTTTCCACATAATCTTTAGCAAACTGCAGAAGAGAAGCAAAGTTCTTCTTGGAGAGTAATGTCTTTCTTCTTGCAACCCTTCAATGCACATCTTTAGTTTTCCTGATTTTGGACTCATGAAGATTAATACAAGCCAATGTGAGAGAGGCCTTCAGTTGCTTAGATGCTAAGTCCAAACTGGGGTTTCTTAGAAAGCTGTTATGTTTGAGCCATGATACACTTCCACAAACGTGACTTTCATAGATCCCTGTTCTTTAAATAAAACAGGCTCCGCCCACTTACACCTGATTGTAATCCTTTAATTGAAAACACCTGACTCTAATTTCACCTTCAAACTAATTGCTTATCCTAGACCAGGGGTGTCCAAACTACGGCCCGCGGGCCATTTGCGGCCCGTTTCCTTTTTTTGAGCGGCCCGCTAGGTATTTTAGAAATAGAATGAAAGTTGGCCCGGAGTTAAGCAGGTTTTTATAATGTGAGATTCAAAGTTTGAACGCTAGGTGTCAGAAACGGGCCAAAGAGTCTAAAAGCGGAGAGAGTGCACATTTCTAGCGCAGAACGGGCCAAAGAGTCTAAAAGCAGAGAGAGTGCGCATTTCTAGTGCAGAAAAACGAGCCAAAGAGTCTAAAAGCGGAGAGGGTGCGCATTTCTAGCGCAGAAAAACGGGCGAAAGAGTCTAAAAGTTGCCGTAATTAAGAGTTTAATATTAAGAGACATCATGAAACTAAACATCAATTTGAAAAATCTTAGTTTACACAACACTGTCAAAGATAAAGATAGTAAGTCAAGTAAAATGGTGCGTAAATGAAATAATCAGGAAAAAGTTATTATTTAAAGTGGTATATTTCATTATTTGTTTTATTACAGAGTCTGTGGACCGTGACTTCAAATATATTTCTCCTTCTGGCCCCCAACAAAAAAAGTTTGGACACCCCTGTCCTAGAATATATAAATGAGCAAGTGTAAATTTGTGTCTCACTAGTTTAACTAGGTTCTTTTTACCTTCTTTTAGGACTTGTGTGAAAATCCGATGATGTTTTCAGATCATATTTATGCAGAAATACAGAAAATTCTAAGGATTTCACAAACTTTCAAGCACCACTGTAGTCTATATCTGCCCCCACGCATCTTCCCCCAAGTCCTCATGATGAGGTGGAGCGAAGAGAGCAGTCTAATCTCTGACCTCTAACCCTGCAGGAAATTGGCTCGCGTTCATCCATCACTAAACAGAGCAAGTACTGTATCCATCTACTGCTGCACTGCTCACTCTTACAGGGAAAGGCCTGTGTGTCAGCAGAGTAAAGGCAGTGAAAAAGTTAAAACAAAAGAAAGTTGGAGGCGTGTCCTCAGCTGTGCTTTACTGAACTCTGGCTGAAGTTTTCAGGAATATTTCTTATGACTTCTATTTGAATTTCCTCTGGGTTTGTTTTCTGTTTCGGCTAAAAAGGGAAAAAAAAAGATCGACTGTAAAATTAAAAAGGTGATCATGCATTAACATAATTAAATTTGAAGGAGAGGATTCGCACGTCTCAGCAAATGATTTGTTCTCCTTAATTGACTGGTATTTACATACAAGCCACCAGCTGTCCCGACAAAAGTAAATTAACCTGAAAACGCTGTCTCCCTGGAATGCTCCTGGAACAAATCCATTTAAAATCAAAATACAAAACCAGCACCCATGAGCCTTAACAGAAGCAACTGCTGGGGAATTGCTCCACTTAATCTACAATTATATTAGAATACAGAGCAAAGGGAATGGCGAAAAGCATGATCTAAACATCAAAGAGAAAACAAACAAACGGTTGGTATGAATTATTATTATTATTATCATCAATACACTCCAATTCTTACATGGTTCATACACTTTTTAACCAATACATTTTCATGATTTTCTCATTATTTTTTCCAAGCCTTAATGGCAAATTTTCAGGACCATTTTATTTTTTAAAACATCAGTGCAAGCATGGACAATACAACTAAATCAAAAAATCAACTAAAACTATAATCAAAATTGATTATAGTAGGCCTAAAATGAATCTGACACACAATCTTTAATAATAAAATGTGTTCCAGAGAGTGTCCTGAGAGCTCCATTGTGTAGAGCTAAATTACTGAATTAACTCTGAGCTGATGTATTTGTTAGCTCAAAATAGCTTTTCTTTGTTGATAAATGGAAACACAAGATTTGTAGACCACATTTCCATGACTTTTCCAAAACTTTCTGGGTATTTTTATTTTTTTCCAAAACATATCCAGGCCTGGAAATTGCTATTTTCAAATTCCATGACTTTTCTAGGTTTTCATGATCGTATGAACTCTGTCTTTAATAATCAAAAGGTTATCATCCCCAAATAAATCAACCCAGCTGGCACACAACCAGCCTTCAATGTTGAAATATGACTAATGGTGTTGTTTCAACGTTAAAACAACATTGAATAAACATTTAATATTCAATGGTTGTGCTATTGTTAAAATTTTAACATTGAATCAACATAATGTCCTCAACCTTCTGCCTTTTGAATCAGCTTTTTACATTTCATCACCATATAATTTCTAAAAACAGTTGGATGGAGGAATGAAAAAGTGTTTTACTTCTATTTGCAGTAACTGCTTTTAATTTAACCCTGTGTTCATGTTCTATTAGTTTTACTGTTTTAGTGTTTTTAGATCAGATGTTCAGTAATCAGATTGGTAGTGGTGATGGGTAACCTTATTTATACTCAGCTTTACTGCAGTGATGTAAGTTTATTGTTAACACTCTGTTAAACATAGGATTTTCTAGTTTTAGTGAGCTATGGTTTATTAAAGGTTGAGCATATGACATTGATTCACTTTTCAAACTCAACAATTGATTCAACGTTAATTCAACCATAACGTCTACGTTGATCAAAGTTTATTCAACGTTGAAATGCCAACTGGAAAGCCACTGGTTGTTTTACAAGAGCTCGTGTTTGGTTTGGAGAGTGGGACTAAGACCCACAGTTATCGCATCAGTACAGTGACAGAAACCTCAGAAACCTCCATCAGATGCTGCATAAGTAGATTTCATTAAAATCTCTTTCAGTCATGTCACAAACGCATGCAAATTCCCCCGTAATTAGGTTTAAAAATTCCATTTCATGGGATAATCAGACTTCAAAAAGCTCAATTTTAGCCTCTAATCAGATCCCAGCGAGGATATTAGCTCAGTGGTAATTTGAAGGGCATTGATTCATGTAAAGTGTATTGAGGCTTAGTCAGAGCTGCTGATTAATTGAATAAAATTAGACTATTGAGGACTTTTGTTCAGACGGTGTTAAAACACAACCTGATCACTCGGTGAGAGGACGAGCTTGGCTATGGCACATTTAAACACTCTAATGATAATTTTCTGCTGTGTGATATTTCTTCTTAAATCATAAAGGGGGCAAAGGCATATTTTTGAGAAATGCTGCAGAACAGCTATGTCCGTATATAAGACGTTCCATGTTTAAAGCACCTTTGCATACTATCTTTCTTTAATACTTCTTTAATACACAATATTATACACAAGACTTTTTATATATGCTGATTAAGCATAACAATATGACCACCTCCTTGTTTCTATACACATTAACCCTTTTATTAAGCTCCAGTGGGCATATACTAGTGCATCTTTGAAAAGTCATTGAATATCATTGAAAAGTTACTTCAGTTATTTCAGTAATTCAGTTCAAAATGTGAAACTCATATTTTATATAGCTGTATTAAACACAGAGTGATCTATTTTAATCATTTATTTATTTTAATATTGATGATTATGGCTGCACTGCACTGATTTTGCACTTGATATAACACAGTGGATCAACACCAGCAGATGACATGTTTCTCTCCAAACCATCACTGATCATCAGTAAATTTTACATTTTTATTTGTAAATCAAGGGAGCAGAGTCTGGAGGAAGAGTGGAGAGACACACAGTCCAAGCTGCTTGAGGTCTAGTGTGAAGTTTCCACCAATCAGTGATGGTTTGGAGAGTCATGTCATCTGCTGGTGTTGATCCACTGTGTTTTATTATCAAGTCTAAAGTCAGTGCAGTTTTGTTTTCCCACAAAATCTTACAGCACTTCATGCTTCTTCCCTCTGCTACTGACAACTTTAATGGAGATGTGGATTTCATTTTCCAGCAGGACTTGGCACACTGCCCACACTGCCAAAAGTACCATTTGGTCTTACTTTATATGATATTCAAATTTTCTGAGACACTGATTTTTAGATTTTCATTGGCTGTAAGCCATAATCATCAACAATAAAATAATTAAATACTTAAAATAGATTAATCTGTGTATAATACATCTATATAATATATGAGTTTCACATTTTTAACTGAATTACTGAAACAAAATAAATTTTCAATGATTTTTCAATTATTATTTTTTTTTTGAGATGCACTAGTATGTCCCTGCTCACCTTTTTGAATGTTGATTTGTGAGAAAAGGATTAAGGAGTCTTTTAGTTAGAGTTTTTTAATATAAAAGATTAAAGATGACTGTGAACAGGCAATAACTCTAACAAGCTAATTAAGGTCTGAGACCTTAATAAAAGTGGTCCAAGAGCTGAAATATTTTAGACTGACCATACTTTGTACATGGGGCAATCTGTCTTATAACAAAAATAATACACTGATATTTCTTAAAATATTGAAAATGATATTTGAACTTCCCTCTGCTGACAACTTTCATGGAGATGCGGATTTCATTTTCCAGCAGGACTTGGCACACTGCCCACACTTCCAAAAGTACCAATTGTACCATAAAAGTAAAATAATCATCAACAATAAAATAAAAAAAACGCTTAAAATAGAGTACTTTGTGTGTAATACATCTATATACTATGTGTTTCACATTTCCAACTAAATTATTGAAATATCGTACCTTTGTCCAAACTTGCTGTTTGAGTTCTAAAAGGGGACCGACTACACACTAATGACTATGGGTTTAGAATGGTTCTGGATACAATGCCATAAAAGCTCCTGTAGATGTCCCAGTACTTATGTCCATACAGTGTATTTATATACGCATGTGCGTTTAAACCCATCCCAACTCTCAGCGCATCTCATAGGGCACCGGGGGTATGAAAAAGTGATGAAAGACTTCATGCCAAGTCTCATATCGCAAGGCTCTGAGGCACCGTTCCATCAACTGTGAGAAAAGTTTGCTCCTCACTGCGGAGCTGGATCAGCTCCAGAACTATCTCTGAAGATGTAAG
Source organism: Astyanax mexicanus (assembly GCF_023375975.1). Taxonomy (NCBI): domain Eukaryota; kingdom Metazoa; phylum Chordata; class Actinopteri; order Characiformes; family Acestrorhamphidae; genus Astyanax; species Astyanax mexicanus. Next base: position 56,410,755 of record NC_064410.1, on the reverse strand, counting down.
ACATCAGACTATTTTAATGAAGGCAGACACCTAAAATTTATGCATGACTAAGTTCAGGAAGATCACAGAGGAGACCGAGCTACACCGTCAACCTGAGAGAAGAGTGGAGAATATACGAGCAGGAACGATCCTAACGTCAGGCTGATTATTATATGACCCTGATAATCAGGATGAATTATCATATAATGAGCTCTATTACATTATTTGTTATTAGAGGTGGATGCTCAGGCAGGAGCTCTGCTGCTTATCCAGATTTCTTTTTGAATGCAGTTGTCATTTGTATTATACAGTCACCTTTTAAAGACCTTTGAACGGGATATAAGACATCACACACCCAAAACTACACATTAAAATGCACACAAATCATTGTAAAATGTATTATTCTACTGTATTTTCCTTGCATTATAACATTTTGCACCTCTAAAAAACTTCACCTGGCTCACACAGTAAGATTTTTAAAATCATACACGTTTAAAAATTGAACAAATCTGATTTTATAGCACTGATGTTACAGCAAAGCAGCATTACAGAAATCAAACAAAACATAAAATATACTATATAACCCCCAGTGAGTGATAGTTGTTCTTCTCTGGTAAGATTACTACTAATAAAACACTGATAAAAAAAGAAAGTCCCTATACAGCTATACAACAGGTCTATGTTGTTCAGTTGTGCTGATATAATTGAAATATTGGTAACAGAAATAGAAAAAAGTGCATTTAGATCTTTAGGGATGTCTACAGGATTTTCAACAAGACAATGCTAAACCTTATGATGCATATATTATCTTCTTACACATACAGGTTCATCTCAAAGGATTAGAACATCATTGAACGTTCCTTTATTTAGTAATTCAGTTCAAACTGTGACACTTATTATATACATATATTATATAGATGAATTACCCACAAAGTGATCTATTTTAAGTGTTTATGTCTTTGATTGTTGATGATTATGGATTACAGCCAATGAAAACCCAAAAATAAGTGTCTCAGAAAATTAGAATATTATATAAGACTAATTGGTACTTTTGGCAGTGTGGGCAGCGTGCCAGGTCCTGCTGGAAAATGAAATCTGCATCTCCATAAAAGTTGTCAGCAGAGGGAAGAATGAAGTTTGGAGACTGGAGAGCTTTTATGGAATTAAATAGATCACTCTGTGTGTAATACATATATATATATATATATATATATATATATATATATATATATATATATATATATATATATATAATATATGAGTTTCACATTTTAAACTGAATTATTGAAATAAGGTAACTTTTGATTGATATTCTATATATTTTTTTAAGATGCACTAGTACATTTTATATTTAGTATTAGTCTGTTAATACGATGTATTGTATATTGCATGTTGATGCAACTAATTAATATATTAAGTTATGGGTTAAGTTTTGGGGGGCTGAGTTGTTTTTATATGACTCCCCTTGAAAATGAGACAATTTTTCAAAACCTTTCAACCAACCTCACATTGCTAGACAGGCTGTATTTAAGTGATATTTAGATTCAGCAGGGCTGACAGTAATCAAGCTTGGGTGTATTTAGTTTAATGACCAATTATACTTGGTTAATTGAGTAACTAAGTGGGCAATTACTTTTTTCCTTTTTTTTTCATACACAAACAACCAGTTGTTTAGGGATAAGTTTTCCACTTTCACTGTTTGAATCAAACATGCCAACAAGCCAGCACTGCTTCCAAGCTGCATTTCGATTAGATTCAGTGAGCTTAAGCTCCGAGCCAGCTCGACTTCAAGCAGATTTGTCTTCTAATGCGCTCAAATCCCATTCATCTCTATAGCAAGCGATATTGAAACGTGTTTGGCTATGTCCAGAGGGAATACCTAACTCAGTAATACAATTACTACTGTGTTTTGATGCACAGATAAGCCAGAACATTAGAACCACTGGCAGCCGAGAGGCGAAAACATTGAACATCTTCATCTATAGTGGTTTATATTAAGCAGCAAATGAACAGTCAGTTCTTGAAGGTGGGAAAAGGTGATAAAAGGTGGTAAAAGTGCAAACAATGGGAAAGAGTAAAAGATCTTATCCACTTTGACACAAAGCCAATCGTCATGACTAGACGTAAAGCCTTATTGATGCTTATGAAGGTCCCACAGCACAACTTGCATAGTCATAGACTATATTGACTATTCTGCTTCTGGCTAGAACTGTCCATGTGAAGTCATACCCAAATTAAAATCCTGTAGGTAATCTCAGTGTTTTTTAGCTTCCAGAGGTCATGGGATACAATACTAGCTTCTGTCTTAATAAGATAAGATAAGCCTTTATTAATCCTACAGAGGGGCAATTTGCAATGATACAGTGGTGCTGTGGACAGAACAGAAGTGTAAGGAAATATACATCAATATAAGATGAGAGTAAAATCTATATATACATCAAAATACAAGAGAAAAAGTATTTGCCCCTCTACAGATTTCTTTTGTCTTTGCTTTTATTTGTCATACTGATATTTTTCCAATTATCAAACAAACCTGAGTAAATATAAAAAAAAAACACTTTTTAAATTAAATTGAATGTTGAAAATGAAATGAAATGAATGTTATTTATTAAAGGGAAAAAAAATATTCAAACTAATCTATCCCTGTGTGAAAAAGCGTTTGCCCCCTAAACCTAATAACTTGGTTATGCCACCCTTGGATCATTGTCCTGCTGCAGAACCCAAGTACACCTGAGCTTGAGGTCACAAACAAATGGCCGGACATATTCCTTCAGAATTTTCTTTTAAACAGCAGAATTCCTGGTTCCTTCTATTACAGCAAGATTTCCAGACCCTGAAGCAGCAAAGCAGCCCCAGATTATCATCACACTACCACCACCATGTTTTACATTCAGTATGATGGTCCTTTTTCTGAACTTAGTTTTTTTTAGTTTTACACCAGATATAACAGTGTAACACATACCTTCGTCACATCAGTCCAAAGAAAATTTACCCAAAGTCCTCAGTATCATTAAGATGTTTTTTTAGTAAATGTGGGGCAGACCGTTGTGTTCTTTTTGGTCAGTAGTGTTTTTATCTTGGAAGTCTCCCATGAAGACCATTTTCATTCAGTCTCTTTCTTATTATTGAATCATTAACACTGATCTTAATTGAGGCGAGTGAGGCCTGCAGTTCTTTAAATGTTGTTCTGGGTTCTTTTGTGACCTCCTGGATGAGTTGTTCATGCCCTTTTAGAGTAATTTGGTTAGGCCGGCCACTCCTGGGAAGGTTCACCAGTGTTCCATGTTTTCTCCATTTGTGAATAATAGCTCTCAGTGTGGGTCTCTGGAGTGCCAAAGCTTTAACAATGACCTTGTCACCTTTTCCAGACTGATGGATGATCAATGACTTTGTTTTCTCATCTGTTTTTGAATTCTCTTTAGTTTGGGGTATAATGTGTTGCTTTTTGAGATCTTTTAGCTGCTTCATGTTGTCAGACAAGTGATTTTTTGATTCGACAGGTCTTGCAGTAATCAGGTCTGGTTGTGGTTAGTAGTGAAATTGAACTCAGCTTTCTAAAAAGTGTGATTAATCACAGTTAATATTAAAATTAAATTATCATTTAGTCATCATTTAAAATGTGCTTTTTTATATTTACTTAGGTTATATTTGTCTGATATTAAAGTTTGTTTGCTAATCTGAAAAATGTAAGTATGACAAAAAATACATATATATAATGGTATAAGTCTCTATACAATTGCAGTTTCTCATATCTAAGAGCTGTGCTGCTTAAATAGAAGGTTAAGACCAGCTTGAGACAGATATGCTGTAATATTTCTGGAAATGCACTGCTTTAGGGACAAAGCATTCTCATTAGTCATGCTGTCTATGGCTCACTTATCCATCCACTTTCCCGCTCATAAGCTCATAATGAGAGAATGATTGCACATTCCTACACGACTGGCAAAACAGATTATCTGTGTTTCAACCTGCAAACAATTTAGCATTCCTATTAGCAATGAATGCGGCATCACATGCGGAGCACTGATAGTCAGCTGCTGTTACTGAGCATTACTAAGCAGTTCTGCTTCCCGGAGTACAACACGGGCAAGGGAGCACTTCGGCAAACGTTTGTGAAACGCTACTTAATTCAGAAGAGTACGCTGAGATTGTAGAGCAACATATGCTGCCTTTTGAAGGGATTCCCATGCAATTTTCAGCATGTCAATGCAAAACCACATGCTGCAGAGACATCCCAAGTTGCAAAAAATAATTATGATTAAAAATAATTAGACAAAAAATAAATAAAGCCCCGGAACTGGACTTTTGTTTGTTGTTTTTTTGTGACTTTTTTGTTTTTGGGGGCCGCAATAATTTTTTAAAGAAGCCCAGAAAAACGCATCTCGCCACCCCTGAATTTTCACCCGCAACTGGATTTCAAATAAGCATAATTTGGCGGAAAAACTGCAAACCTGGCAACTCTGAATGTAGGCATAATGGAAGGAGATGGAGATGAGGAGCATTTTGAAATGAGTTTTGATGGGGGCCATGATGCTCTTGAATGCATCCCATCCAGTAGAGGGGAAAAAAACACTGCCTGGAATCTGGAAAACGGGTTGTTCAAAAGGGAAAGAAGCATTCTGAAATCGGATCAGATCACGTAATCCAATCCCAGTTTGTAAATGGATCAAACCTTCAGTTTCTGTTGTTCAAAACTTTTCAGTAGGATTTGGATAACTTTGATCCAAAAAAACAGGATTACCCTGATCCCAACAAGGGGTAGGATTTCAAGGGGGATTTCAGGAAGTAAATGTGGTAAAACTTTAAAATCAAAGTTTTAAAGTAAAAAAAAAATACATTTGTACAATTTAGTGTATATACATTTACTTCTATTTTGCACTTGACCTGTTTAACCGTTACAGTAATAAAGTAGACATTGGCTACCAATTAAGCCTTTTACTATAGTAACGTAAAAATAAAAACAATCTTGACCCCATTAAATAAACCCCCCAAAAGATTTCAATAACAAACAAAAATAATATATTCATTTTTTCATCTACGTCACTGTCATTCATCACTGTATATTAATGTCAAAGAAACATTTATCAGATATGAAGCTGTCAAAAATAATTTCGAACAATTGAAAAGAACACCAGAGTTTGTTCTGGTTCTTCAACAGGCTCAGGTGCATCATGAACATCACAGAGAGGGACATTGCGTCTGGTAGCAACATTGGGCAGGACAATACATGCAAGTGTTATGTTGCATGCTCCCTGTGGTTCGACTCGCAAATAGCTAAGGCATGCAAAGCGTCTCTGCAGAACACTCGATTGCTCGGATTGTTTTGCAATAAGCAGTATCTTGTTACTGCAAGAAAAGGAGTCATCAACCCCTGTTGGTTCTTCTATCTGTTTTTTACATAGCTGGTAATCCGGATTAGGTAATCCTGAAAACTGTGTTTCTGGATCAGGTTGATCCAATCCAATATTGCTTTGAAAAACTGGCTTAAAAGTAAGACAGATCACCTGATCCTGGATAGCAAAAAATGTGATTACCAAATCTGGATAATTTTGATCCGGATTACATTTTTTGAACAACTGGCCCCTGGAGACTTGGGATGTCTGTGCTGCATTACTAAACACAGACCACAAGGCATTTCTTTCCAAGTCTTGGGCCATCAGTAAGGTGCAGACTTAGTACACACTACTTATACATTCTAGTATGGATCCAAAGCAAGTGTTCCCAGTTCAGATTTCACGCCTTTCCCCACTGATAGCCCAGAGCTCCATCAAAAAGACGTATCCGAATGCAATTGCAGCCCAAGCCCGGGGTGATAAAATGATTTAAATGTGCATTGTTCATAAACTGTCAGTACGTGTTCACAATGAATGCTTCCACTGTGCTGTATTTATGTAGAATCAGAATGACCTCATACTCAGATCTGCACGCCTGTCTCTCTCACACAACTCAACAGCTCCATCCACTGACAGACTGGATTCCTGCACCCATAATCAGCCCCGTTCTGTTAAACCATAGTTATTCATGCCAAAACTATGGTTTATTAGCGGAGCAGCAGAGCCGAGTTCTGGAGAAAAGTCATTTTTAAATGTATTTTATCTTTAAGACCAATCTATTCATCTCCAAATAGCAGTCCTTTCAGTGTTTTTCCATTACAGGAGGTCAGTACCACTGATCTTGACTCTGTGAAGGAGAATAAGAGAGAGAGACCAGCGTTCTGCCACTTTCCACCAAGGAATTCAGCCAGTTGCTGCCCAAACAAACTCAGCATTGCAGGCCCAGACAGCCACACAGCTTAGATCTGACCACACATGCTTCAGAATATTTACAATGTGCTTTATACATAAATTATACTTAGGTAGTTAGAATGTAATCCAAATGAATGGTTTTTTTATCAGTTATCTATGCAATAGGGGTGAAACGATGCACTCACCATTTGATTATCATGATATTTGGAACTCATTTTGTATGACTAAAGAAGGGTTCTATTTTTATTTCTTAAGTGCATTTACATTTTATTATCAAGTATAGTGTCTTGTGCATTGACCTAATTGCAAAAGTAAGAAATGTAATTAAAAACATTTTTTTAAATAGTGGTTTTTTTTAACCTGTCCCTACTCTCCACCTATAAATTTCACCATTAGATATAGTTATTAAAATCATTCAGAGATATAATTTATTTTGCATTGTGTGACCTCAAATCCCATCTATGCTTTAAAAATATATATATATTCTGTACTAAATATAAAATATTTAAGTTAAAGTACACATTTTAGTTTTATCCCTGGGTTTCACTCACTCCTGTTACTGTAAAACATTACCCCATCTGAAACTTTCTACAACAAGTCACATCTACAACAGGAAGTGACATCAGTTGTTCTTCTGAAGATCAGGGGAAGACCAAGACCAATTTAAGTTCCCCAATTGTTTTTTTTTTTTTCTGTATATTTGATCTCATTTGTAACGATGACCGAGGGGCTCAATCCAGGGTTCCTGCACCATGTTAAAAGTCAAATTTAATGCTTTTTAAGACCTTTTTTAGGCCCCAAAAAAATAAATTTCAAGACCCAAAAAATCGAGTCATTATTTATATTGGTAGAAAATATTTTGTTGTATTGGAAATCAAAACTTAGTATAGCTAACTCGCCGCAAACATTACTATGTTTTTTTAGCTCGGTCTTAATGTTAGCTAGCTCTCCACTAACCTAAATTCTCTCCCTGGTAATGTAGTTAACTCAGTGCTAACATTACTCTGTTAGCTAGCTCTCTGCTGAACTTAGTTCTCTCCCCAGTAACGTAGCTAACTCACCGCAAATGTAATTATGTTAGCATTTTAGCTAGCTTGCTGCCAATGTTACTATGTTAGCTAGCTCGCCGCTAATCGTAGTTCTCTCCCCAGTAATATAGCTAGATAACTCACTGCTAACATTAGTATGTTAGCTAACTCACAGCTAAATTTAGCATGTGTTTTCCCACTGACATTAAAAACATTGTCTGAAAATGTAATACCTACAGCAAATTTACAGTAAATTTAAGACAATTTAAGACCTTAATTACTCAGATTTTAATTTAAGACATTTTAAGACTTTTTAAGGAGCTGCAGGAACCCTGCAATCTCAACACTCATTTCTGTCACATTTCTGTCATGTTTTTGATAATTCTATGCTGAAAACTCATTCCTGTTGCTTTAATTCCTGTTACTCAAAACATAAAAAGTAACAGGAATTAGTGCCAGTAACAGGAGTGAGTTCCAGTAACAGGAATGAGTGCCTTTAACATGAGTGATTTTTTGTCATGGATATCAATTATTTGAACATGCAGTCGGCCATTACTTTAAAATACAGACTTTCTTGAGAGAGAGTTAAAAGGAATTAGTGGACTCGCTTTTAAACATGCTTTTTAAATGTCACATGAGTTTTGTGAACATCTTCAGCTTAGAAACCTTGTAAAAAATGAAGTAAAGCTGCCTAAATTTTCAAAACCAGTACATGTTTTGAATAATTAAATACATTTGTTAATAGATTCAGAGTTGAAGAAAGCATTGATATGCAATAATCTACGTAATCTATGTTTGGTCCAATTAAAACAAAGAGTGGTTTGTTTGTGGTTCGATTGAGCAGGTGTGAAAACACTAATCGCACTCATGTGCAGACAAAAACAACCGGGCCAAGACCAGCTAGTGGAAGTGGCCTTGGTCTGGTTCCAAACAAACTCTGGAGCGTTTTTTTTGTGGTGAGAATGTGATCCGGTCTCGATCTGACCCAGCAGCTATGAAATATACTTCTATTATTTGAGATAAACTGCTAAAAGGTGCAGTTTAATCTGATATATTAGCCAGATAACGCTAATTACCACAGCTATGAACAAATACTGTCTCTGCTCCATGCTGTTTACACGCAGTCTGTGCAGCGTTCATTGCTCGCAGCCACACCACTCTGTTTACTAGCCAATGACACAGAAGTAGTAGAAGCATTATAGTTCAATCTATAATTCCAAACTTTTGTCTGCTGTTGTACAGAGGCCCATTTTATCAAACTGACTCCACCGTCAGTTCAGGATCAACTAACCGCTTTACTTCAGAGCACTGTACCGCTCACTAATTCATCAACATGACCTGCAGAATCAGCTGCTCAACTTCTCAATGTCAATGTCCAGTTCCTGATGATAACGGTCAGGATCAGAATAACCGCATCAGCTCTGTGCAGCGAAGCTAATATCTGCTCCAGCAGCTCCGCTCAGCTTTATAGCCCCCAGACAACCTTAGAATGAAGCACTGTGCTAGAGGAGATACTGATTCAATTTCTTCTGATACTACATTGGGATGAATCTGACCATATTTTAGTCTTTAAAGCAGCACTAGGTAGGATTTCCTTGATTTTTTATCTTTTTAAAGAAGTAAAATTACAGCTTGAAACTCAATGCAGCGCTGCATTGAGGTGTAATAGGAGGAATAGCTGTGCTCTCGTGTCTGTGCCGGAGCTCCTCTGAGCTCAAACCAGACTCTGTAAGTTTTCCGAGGCGGCCGCGACCAACGCTCGCGAGAACTGCAACCTGCTTTCCGACCTTTAGTTCTAAAAGTTCTACAAGGACTACTGGTTCATTCTTTACAAACTAACATACAGACACTCTTACAGACGCTGGAAAGAGACCGAATATGTCTGTGAAAGCCAGAAAACGAGAAAGAGAAACTAATCCGCCTGAAACATTTATTACACTCTACAACTGTAGGGGGAGACCACGGGCACAAAATCTCAATCCTACCTAGTGGAGCTTTAAGGCTTGCAAAAGTTATGATTTCCGATATGATACCTGCTTAAATATCTTAATACCGATATTAAAACGATGCTTCTACAAAACCCTAAACCCCTTAGAAATTAATGTTACAACAGAAGGTTGGATATGGAAATAAAAAAAATATTTGTTTATTAACAATAAAGGTAAAAAACAAAATATTAACAATGTAAAGTTTATTCTTCATTAAACATGTTTATGGAATCTTTATGGAAAAGAACCGTGTCATTGTTCAGTGTTTAAATTCCCTCAATCGCTGAAAATCTGGGGAAACCTGAAAAAAGGGTATTTAAAACCTGGGAGACATTGACAATTTAAAATCCAGTGATTATCATGTGATCTGTGTGGTGTTTGGACTCTTTGAGGAACTTACACGATGGGTTGAGTGTAGAATCAACCCATTCAGTGAATTAGTTCACAAATTATGTGCAAAATTTTAATCAATGATTCAGTACAATGTTTAGAAACCCATGCGTTGATGTCAGGCTCTAAACTTGTGTTTATGCAGCCACAGGGAAACTCAAAGAGGACACAGAGCTCTCTTCAGACACTAGATTATTCTGCAGAACAGGTGTTTGAAAAACTGCGAAAATAAAGCAGCAAACAATGGATTCCACAATGGAATAATCACAGACGATGCTGCATTATTTAGAAACTGAAGGATTACTTTCTAGCTCTTTCTAGTTACGTACATGCTTTATGTTGTGTTATGTGTTAAGACATTCTTGAGTAGGTGCAACTCAGTGTTAAACGCAGGGCCTGGTGCCAATTGGGTTACAGTACCGTTACTATATGCAGACAAACCCAGTCTCCCTGAGGCTGCGGGAGTCTCCCGCATTTCGGTAGTGGCTCCCTGATTTCATTTTCCAGCAGGACTTGGCACACTGCCCACACTGCCAAAAGTACCATTTGGTCTTACTTTATATGATATTCAAATTTTCTGAGACACTGATTTTTAGATTTTCATTGGCTGTAAGCCATAATCATCAACAATAAAATAATTAAATACTTAAAATAGATTAATCTGTGTATAATACATCTATATAATATATGAGTTTCACATTTTTAACTGAATTACTGAAACAAAATAAATTTTCAATGATTTTTCAATTATTATTTTTTTTTTGAGATGCACTAGTATGTCCCTGCTCACCTTTTTGAATGTTGATTTGTGAGAAAAGGATTAAGGAGTCTTTTAGTTAGAGTTTTTTAATATAAAAGATTAAAGATGACTGTGAACAGGCAATAACTCTAACAAGCTAATTAAGGTCTGAGACCTTAATAAAAGTGGTCCAAGAGCTGAAATATTTTAGACTGACCATACTTTGTACATGGGGCAATCTGTCTTATAACAAAAATAATACACTGATATTTCTTAAAATATTGAAAATGATATTTGAACTTCCCTCTGCTGACAACTTTCATGGAGATGCGGATTTCATTTTCCAGCAGGACTTGGCACACTGCCCACACTTCCAAAAGTACCAATTGTACCATAAAAGTAAAATAATCATCAACAATAAAATAAAAAAAACGCTTAAAATAGAGTACTTTGTGTGTAATACATCTATATACTATGTGTTTCACATTTCCAACTAAATTATTGAAATATCGTACCTTTGTCCAAACTTGCTGTTTGAGTTCTAAAAGGGGACCGACTACACACTAATGACTATGGGTTTAGAATGGTTCTGGATACAATGCCATAAAAGCTCCTGTAGATGTCCCAGTACTTATGTCCATACAGTGTATTTATATACGCATGTGCGTTTAAACCCATCCCAACTCTCAGCGCATCTCATAGGGCACCGGGGGTATGAAAAAGTGATGAAAGACTTCATGCCAAGTCTCATATCGCAAGGCTCTGAGGCACCGTTCCATCAACTGTGAGAAAAGTTTGCTCCTCACTGCGGAGCTGGATCAGCTCCAGAACTATCTCTGAAGATGTAAGACATCAGACTATTTTAATGAAGGCAGACACCTAAAATTTATGCATGACTAAGTTCAGGAAGATCACAGAGGAGACCGAGCTACACCGTCAACCTGAGAGAAGAGTGGAGAATATACGAGCAGGAACGATCCTAACGTCAGGCTGATTATTATATGACCCTGATAATCAGGATGAATTATCATATAATGAGCTCTATTACATTATTTGTTATTAGAGGTGGATGCTCAGGCAGGAGCTCTGCTGCTTATCCAGATTTCTTTTTGAATGCAGTTGTCATTTGTATTATACAGTCACCTTTTAAAGACCTTTGAACGGGATATAAGACATCACACACCCAAAACTACACATTAAAATGCACACAAATCATTGTAAAATGTATTATTCTACTGTATTTTCCTTGCATTATAACATTTTGCACCTCTAAAAAACTTCACCTGGCTCACACAGTAAGATTTTTAAAATCATACACGTTTAAAAATTGAACAAATCTGATTTTATAGCACTGATGTTACAGCAAAGCAGCATTACAGAAATCAAACAAAACATAAAATATACTATATAACCCCCAGTGAGTGATAGTTGTTCTTCTCTGGTAAGATTACTACTAATAAAACACTGATAAAAAAAGAAAGTCCCTATACAGCTATACAACAGGTCTATGTTGTTCAGTTGTGCTGATATAATTGAAATATTGGTAACAGAAATAGAAAAAAGTGCATTTAGATCTTTAGGGATGTCTACAGGATTTTCAACAAGACAATGCTAAACCTTATGATGCATATATTATCTTCTTACACATACAGGTTCATCTCAAAGGATTAGAACATCATTGAACGTTCCTTTATTTAGTAATTCAGTTCAAACTGTGACACTTATTATATACATATATTATATAGATGAATTACCCACAAAGTGATCTATTTTAAGTGTTTATGTCTTTGATTGTTGATGATTATGGATTACAGCCAATGAAAACCCAAAAATAAGTGTCTCAGAAAATTAGAATATTATATAAGACTAATTGGTACTTTTGGCAGTGTGGGCAGCGTGCCAGGTCCTGCTGGAAAATGAAATCTGCATCTCCATAAAAGTTGTCAGCAGAGGGAAGAATGAAGTTTGGAGACTGGAGAGCTTTTATGGAATTAAATAGATCACTCTGTGTGTAATACATATATATATATATATATATATATATATATATATATATATATATATATATATATATATATATAATATATGAGTTTCACATTTTAAACTGAATTATTGAAATAAGGTAACTTTTGATTGATATTCTATATATTTTTTTAAGATGCACTAGTACATTTTATATTTAGTATTAGTCTGTTAATACGATGTATTGTATATTGCATGTTGATGCAACTAATTAATATATTAAGTTATGGGTTAAGTTTTGGGGGGCTGAGTTGTTTTTATATGACTCCCCTTGAAAATGAGACAATTTTTCAAAACCTTTCAACCAACCTCACATTGCTAGACAGGCTGTATTTAAGTGATATTTAGATTCAGCAGGGCTGACAGTAATCAAGCTTGGGTGTATTTAGTTTAATGACCAATTATACTTGGTTAATTGAGTAACTAAGTGGGCAATTACTTTTTTCCTTTTTTTTTCATACACAAACAACCAGTTGTTTAGGGATAAGTTTTCCACTTTCACTGTTTGAATCAAACATGCCAACAAGCCAGCACTGCTTCCAAGCTGCATTTCGATTAGATTCAGTGAGCTTAAGCTCCGAGCCAGCTCGACTTCAAGCAGATTTGTCTTCTAATGCGCTCAAATCCCATTCATCTCTATAGCAAGCGATATTGAAACGTGTTTGGCTATGTCCAGAGGGAATACCTAACTCAGTAATACAATTACTACTGTGTTTTGATGCACAGATAAGCCAGAACATTAGAACCACTGGCAGCCGAGAGGCGAAAACATTGAACATCTTCATCTATAGTGGTTTATATTAAGCAGCAAATGAACAGTCAGTTCTTGAAGGTGGGAAAAGGTGATAAAAGGTGGTAAAAGTGCAAACAATGGGAAAGAGTAAAAGATCTTATCCACTTTGACACAAAGCCAATCGTCATGACTAGACGTAAAGCCTTATTGATGCTTATGAAGGTCCCACAGCACAACTTGCATAGTCATAGACTATATTGACTATTCTGCTTCTGGCTAGAACTGTCCATGTGAAGTCATACCCAAATTAAAATCCTGTAGGTAATCTCAGTGTTTTTTAGCTTCCAGAGGTCATGGGATACAATACTAGCTTCTGTCTTAATAAGATAAGATAAGCCTTTATTAATCCTACAGAGGGGCAATTTGCAATGATACAGTGGTGCTGTGGACAGAACAGAAGTGTAAGGAAATATACATCAATATAAGATGAGAGTAAAATCTATATATACATCAAAATACAAGAGAAAAAGTATTTGCCCCTCTACAGATTTCTTTTGTCTTTGCTTTTATTTGTCATACTGATATTTTTCCAATTATCAAACAAACCTGAGTAAATATAAAAAAAAAACACTTTTTAAATTAAATTGAATGTTGAAAATGAAATGAAATGAATGTTATTTATTAAAGGGAAAAAAAATATTCAAACTAATCTATCCCTGTGTGAAAAAGCGTTTGCCCCCTAAACCTAATAACTTGGTTATGCCACCCTTGGATCATTGTCCTGCTGCAGAACCCAAGTACACCTGAGCTTGAGGTCACAAACAAATGGCCGGACATATTCCTTCAGAATTTTCTTTTAAACAGCAGAATTCCTGGTTCCTTCTATTACAGCAAGATTTCCAGACCCTGAAGCAGCAAAGCAGCCCCAGATTATCATCACACTACCACCACCATGTTTTACATTCAGTATGATGGTCCTTTTTCTGAACTTAGTTTTTTTTAGTTTTACACCAGATATAACAGTGTAACACATACCTTCGTCACATCAGTCCAAAGAAAATTTACCCAAAGTCCTCAGTATCATTAAGATGTTTTTTTAGTAAATGTGGGGCAGACCGTTGTGTTCTTTTTGGTCAGTAGTGTTTTTATCTTGGAAGTCTCCCATGAAGACCATTTTCATTCAGTCTCTTTCTTATTATTGAATCATTAACACTGATCTTAATTGAGGCGAGTGAGGCCTGCAGTTCTTTAAATGTTGTTCTGGGTTCTTTTGTGACCTCCTGGATGAGTTGTTCATGCCCTTTTAGAGTAATTTGGTTAGGCCGGCCACTCCTGGGAAGGTTCACCAGTGTTCCATGTTTTCTCCATTTGTGAATAATAGCTCTCAGTGTGGGTCTCTGGAGTGCCAAAGCTTTAACAATGACCTTGTCACCTTTTCCAGACTGATGGATGATCAATGACTTTGTTTTCTCATCTGTTTTTGAATTCTCTTTAGTTTGGGGTATAATGTGTTGCTTTTTGAGATCTTTTAGCTGCTTCATGTTGTCAGACAAGTGATTTTTTGATTCGACAGGTCTTGCAGTAATCAGGTCTGGTTGTGGTTAGTAGTGAAATTGAACTCAGCTTTCTAAAAAGTGTGATTAATCACAGTTAATATTAAAATTAAATTATCATTTAGTCATCATTTAAAATGTGCTTTTTTATATTTACTTAGGTTATATTTGTCTGATATTAAAGTTTGTTTGCTAATCTGAAAAATGTAAGTATGACAAAAAATACATATATATAATGGTATAAGTCTCTATACAATTGCAGTTTCTCATATCTAAGAGCTGTGCTGCTTAAATAGAAGGTTAAGACCAGCTTGAGACAGATATGCTGTAATATTTCTGGAAATGCACTGCTTTAGGGACAAAGCATTCTCATTAGTCATGCTGTCTATGGCTCACTTATCCATCCACTTTCCCGCTCATAAGCTCATAATGAGAGAATGATTGCACATTCCTACACGACTGGCAAAACAGATTATCTGTGTTTCAACCTGCAAACAATTTAGCATTCCTATTAGCAATGAATGCGGCATCACATGCGGAGCACTGATAGTCAGCTGCTGTTACTGAGCATTACTAAGCAGTTCTGCTTCCCGGAGTACAACACGGGCAAGGGAGCACTTCGGCAAACGTTTGTGAAACGCTACTTAATTCAGAAGAGTACGCTGAGATTGTAGAGCAACATATGCTGCCTTTTGAAGGGATTCCCATGCAATTTTCAGCATGTCAATGCAAAACCACATGCTGCAGAGACATCCCAAGTTGCAAAAAATAATTATGATTAAAAATAATTAGACAAAAAATAAATAAAGCCCCGGAACTGGACTTTTGTTTGTTGTTTTTTTGTGACTTTTTTGTTTTTGGGGGCCGCAATAATTTTTTAAAGAAGCCCAGAAAAACGCATCTCGCCACCCCTGAATTTTCACCCGCAACTGGATTTCAAATAAGCATAATTTGGCGGAAAAACTGCAAACCTGGCAACTCTGAATGTAGGCATAATGGAAGGAGATGGAGATGAGGAGCATTTTGAAATGAGTTTTGATGGGGGCCATGATGCTCTTGAATGCATCCCATCCAGTAGAGGGGAAAAAAACACTGCCTGGAATCTGGAAAACGGGTTGTTCAAAAGGGAAAGAAGCATTCTGAAATCGGATCAGATCACGTAATCCAATCCCAGTTTGTAAATGGATCAAACCTTCAGTTTCTGTTGTTCAAAACTTTTCAGTAGGATTTGGATAACTTTGATCCAAAAAAACAGGATTACCCTGATCCCAACAAGGGGTAGGATTTCAAGGGGGATTTCAGGAAGTAAATGTGGTAAAACTTTAAAATCAAAGTTTTAAAGTAAAAAAAAAATACATTTGTACAATTTAGTGTATATACATTTACTTCTATTTTGCACTTGACCTGTTTAACCGTTACAGTAATAAAGTAGACATTGGCTACCAATTAAGCCTTTTACTATAGTAACGTAAAAATAAAAACAATCTTGACCCCATTAAATAAACCCCCCAAAAGATTTCAATAACAAACAAAAATAATATATTCATTTTTTCATCTACGTCACTGTCATTCATCACTGTATATTAATGTCAAAGAAACATTTATCAGATATGAAGCTGTCAAAAATAATTTCGAACAATTGAAAAGAACACCAGAGTTTGTTCTGGTTCTTCAACAGGCTCAGGTGCATCATGAACATCACAGAGAGGGACATTGCGTCTGGTAGCAACATTGGGCAGGACAATACATGCAAGTGTTATGTTGCATGCTCCCTGTGGTTCGACTCGCAAATAGCTAAGGCATGCAAAGCGTCTCTGCAGAACACTCGATTGCTCGGATTGTTTTGCAATAAGCAGTATCTTGTTACTGCAAGAAAAGGAGTCATCAACCCCTGTTGGTTCTTCTATCTGTTTTTTACATAGCTGGTAATCCGGATTAGGTAATCCTGAAAACTGTGTTTCTGGATCAGGTTGATCCAATCCAATATTGCTTTGAAAAACTGGCTTAAAAGTAAGACAGATCACCTGATCCTGGATAGCAAAAAATGTGATTACCAAATCTGGATAATTTTGATCCGGATTACATTTTTTGAACAACTGGCCCCTGGAGACTTGGGATGTCTGTGCTGCATTACTAAACACAGACCACAAGGCATTTCTTTCCAAGTCTTGGGCCATCAGTAAGGTGCAGACTTAGTACACACTACTTATACATTCTAGTATGGATCCAAAGCAAGTGTTCCCAGTTCAGATTTCACGCCTTTCCCCACTGATAGCCCAGAGCTCCATCAAAAAGACGTATCCGAATGCAATTGCAGCCCAAGCCCGGGGTGATAAAATGATTTAAATGTGCATTGTTCATAAACTGTCAGTACGTGTTCACAATGAATGCTTCCACTGTGCTGTATTTATGTAGAATCAGAATGACCTCATACTCAGATCTGCACGCCTGTCTCTCTCACACAACTCAACAGCTCCATCCACTGACAGACTGGATTCCTGCACCCATAATCAGCCCCGTTCTGTTAAACCATAGTTATTCATGCCAAAACTATGGTTTATTAGCGGAGCAGCAGAGCCGAGTTCTGGAGAAAAGTCATTTTTAAATGTATTTTATCTTTAAGACCAATCTATTCATCTCCAAATAGCAGTCCTTTCAGTGTTTTTCCATTACAGGAGGTCAGTACCACTGATCTTGACTCTGTGAAGGAGAATAAGAGAGAGAGACCAGCGTTCTGCCACTTTCCACCAAGGAATTCAGCCAGTTGCTGCCCAAACAAACTCAGCATTGCAGGCCCAGACAGCCACACAGCTTAGATCTGACCACACATGCTTCAGAATATTTACAATGTGCTTTATACATAAATTATACTTAGGTAGTTAGAATGTAATCCAAATGAATGGTTTTTTTATCAGTTATCTATGCAATAGGGGTGAAACGATGCACTCACCATTTGATTATCATGATATTTGGAACTCATTTTGTATGACTAAAGAAGGGTTCTATTTTTATTTCTTAAGTGCATTTACATTTTATTATCAAGTATAGTGTCTTGTGCATTGACCTAATTGCAAAAGTAAGAAATGTAATTAAAAACATTTTTTTAAATAGTGGTTTTTTTTAACCTGTCCCTACTCTCCACCTATAAATTTCACCATTAGATATAGTTATTAAAATCATTCAGAGATATAATTTATTTTGCATTGTGTGACCTCAAATCCCATCTATGCTTTAAAAATATATATATATTCTGTACTAAATATAAAATATTTAAGTTAAAGTACACATTTTAGTTTTATCCCTGGGTTTCACTCACTCCTGTTACTGTAAAACATTACCCCATCTGAAACTTTCTACAACAAGTCACATCTACAACAGGAAGTGACATCAGTTGTTCTTCTGAAGATCAGGGGAAGACCAAGACCAATTTAAGTTCCCCAATTGTTTTTTTTTTTTTCTGTATATTTGATCTCATTTGTAACGATGACCGAGGGGCTCAATCCAGGGTTCCTGCACCATGTTAAAAGTCAAATTTAATGCTTTTTAAGACCTTTTTTAGGCCCCAAAAAAATAAATTTCAAGACCCAAAAAATCGAGTCATTATTTATATTGGTAGAAAATATTTTGTTGTATTGGAAATCAAAACTTAGTATAGCTAACTCGCCGCAAACATTACTATGTTTTTTTAGCTCGGTCTTAATGTTAGCTAGCTCTCCACTAACCTAAATTCTCTCCCTGGTAATGTAGTTAACTCAGTGCTAACATTACTCTGTTAGCTAGCTCTCTGCTGAACTTAGTTCTCTCCCCAGTAACGTAGCTAACTCACCGCAAATGTAATTATGTTAGCATTTTAGCTAGCTTGCTGCCAATGTTACTATGTTAGCTAGCTCGCCGCTAATCGTAGTTCTCTCCCCAGTAATATAGCTAGATAACTCACTGCTAACATTAGTATGTTAGCTAACTCACAGCTAAATTTAGCATGTGTTTTCCCACTGACATTAAAAACATTGTCTGAAAATGTAATACCTACAGCAAATTTACAGTAAATTTAAGACAATTTAAGACCTTAATTACTCAGATTTTAATTTAAGACATTTTAAGACTTTTTAAGGAGCTGCAGGAACCCTGCAATCTCAACACTCATTTCTGTCACATTTCTGTCATGTTTTTGATAATTCTATGCTGAAAACTCATTCCTGTTGCTTTAATTCCTGTTACTCAAAACATAAAAAGTAACAGGAATTAGTGCCAGTAACAGGAGTGAGTTCCAGTAACAGGAATGAGTGCCTTTAACATGAGTGATTTTTTGTCATGGATATCAATTATTTGAACATGCAGTCGGCCATTACTTTAAAATACAGACTTTCTTGAGAGAGAGTTAAAAGGAATTAGTGGACTCGCTTTTAAACATGCTTTTTAAATGTCACATGAGTTTTGTGAACATCTTCAGCTTAGAAACCTTGTAAAAAATGAAGTAAAGCTGCCTAAATTTTCAAAACCAGTACATGTTTTGAATAATTAAATACATTTGTTAATAGATTCAGAGTTGAAGAAAGCATTGATATGCAATAATCTACGTAATCTATGTTTGGTCCAATTAAAACAAAGAGTGGTTTGTTTGTGGTTCGATTGAGCAGGTGTGAAAACACTAATCGCACTCATGTGCAGACAAAAACAACCGGGCCAAGACCAGCTAGTGGAAGTGGCCTTGGTCTGGTTCCAAACAAACTCTGGAGCGTTTTTTTTGTGGTGAGAATGTGATCCGGTCTCGATCTGACCCAGCAGCTATGAAATATACTTCTATTATTTGAGATAAACTGCTAAAAGGTGCAGTTTAATCTGATATATTAGCCAGATAACGCTAATTACCACAGCTATGAACAAATACTGTCTCTGCTCCATGCTGTTTACACGCAGTCTGTGCAGCGTTCATTGCTCGCAGCCACACCACTCTGTTTACTAGCCAATGACACAGAAGTAGTAGAAGCATTATAGTTCAATCTATAATTCCAAACTTTTGTCTGCTGTTGTACAGAGGCCCATTTTATCAAACTGACTCCACCGTCAGTTCAGGATCAACTAACCGCTTTACTTCAGAGCACTGTACCGCTCACTAATTCATCAACATGACCTGCAGAATCAGCTGCTCAACTTCTCAATGTCAATGTCCAGTTCCTGATGATAACGGTCAGGATCAGAATAACCGCATCAGCTCTGTGCAGCGAAGCTAATATCTGCTCCAGCAGCTCCGCTCAGCTTTATAGCCCCCAGACAACCTTAGAATGAAGCACTGTGCTAGAGGAGATACTGATTCAATTTCTTCTGATACTACATTGGGATGAATCTGACCATATTTTAGTCTTTAAAGCAGCACTAGGTAGGATTTCCTTGATTTTTTATCTTTTTAAAGAAGTAAAATTACAGCTTGAAACTCAATGCAGCGCTGCATTGAGGTGTAATAGGAGGAATAGCTGTGCTCTCGTGTCTGTGCCGGAGCTCCTCTGAGCTCAAACCAGACTCTGTAAGTTTTCCGAGGCGGCCGCGACCAACGCTCGCGAGAACTGCAACCTGCTTTCCGACCTTTAGTTCTAAAAGTTCTACAAGGACTACTGGTTCATTCTTTACAAACTAACATACAGACACTCTTACAGACGCTGGAAAGAGACCGAATATGTCTGTGAAAGCCAGAAAACGAGAAAGAGAAACTAATCCGCCTGAAACATTTATTACACTCTACAACTGTAGGGGGAGACCACGGGCACAAAATCTCAATCCTACCTAGTGGAGCTTTAAGGCTTGCAAAAGTTATGATTTCCGATATGATACCTGCTTAAATATCTTAATACCGATATTAAAACGATGCTTCTACAAAACCCTAAACCCCTTAGAAATTAATGTTACAACAGAAGGTTGGATATGGAAATAAAAAAAATATTTGTTTATTAACAATAAAGGTAAAAAACAAAATATTAACAATGTAAAGTTTATTCTTCATTAAACATGTTTATGGAATCTTTATGGAAAAGAACCGTGTCATTGTTCAGTGTTTAAATTCCCTCAATCGCTGAAAATCTGGGGAAACCTGAAAAAAGGGTATTTAAAACCTGGGAGACATTGACAATTTAAAATCCAGTGATTATCATGTGATCTGTGTGGTGTTTGGACTCTTTGAGGAACTTACACGATGGGTTGAGTGTAGAATCAACCCATTCAGTGAATTAGTTCACAAATTATGTGCAAAATTTTAATCAATGATTCAGTACAATGTTTAGAAACCCATGCGTTGATGTCAGGCTCTAAACTTGTGTTTATGCAGCCACAGGGAAACTCAAAGAGGACACAGAGCTCTCTTCAGACACTAGATTATTCTGCAGAACAGGTGTTTGAAAAACTGCGAAAATAAAGCAGCAAACAATGGATTCCACAATGGAATAATCACAGACGATGCTGCATTATTTAGAAACTGAAGGATTACTTTCTAGCTCTTTCTAGTTACGTACATGCTTTATGTTGTGTTATGTGTTAAGACATTCTTGAGTAGGTGCAACTCAGTGTTAAACGCAGGGCCTGGTGCCAATTGGGTTACAGTACCGTTACTATATGCAGACAAACCCAGTCTCCCTGAGGCTGCGGGAGTCTCCCGCATTTCGGTAGTGGCTCCCTGATGCCCATGAGTCACATATAATCTCCCGGAATTCAGAACGAGCGCCCCAAGAGTGCACTGCACACAATCAGTTTTTAGTGTGTGCGGGCAGTGTTTTTCCCCCCTCCCGGACGGGATTTGTTCAGTGAGTGAGAGAAAGCAGATTATGGCGGAGGCAATATTAATAATTATTGTAATATGATATGAAATGTTTTTGATGTTGTGCAATTTTTTCTGATATTGTAGCTGATATTGTAGCTTCAAAAATTTGGGGGGGGGGGGGGGGGTTGGGAGGGGGTTAACCTCCCTGAAATCAACTTTTGCAACTTCTGTATATGAATGGGCTATTTTACGGTTTTAAATAATGAAGTATTGAGGCACTTTTCTAGTATTGTTATATAATGCAACACTAACACTACAGGCTGTGATCACAACGCATGCAAACTGTTCAAAATCTGAATCTCCTATCAAATCCAATGTTTTCAGGTTGCTTAAGCTTTTTTTTTTTTACATGACCTACTGATGTCATATGTCACCTGCTCCCCTTTTTGTGCATTTCTGATGATTGTCAAGATTAACTGCTGTAAAACGTTTTCCAATCTGGCTGTTCAGACTGTTGCATTGCTTCATTTCATATATATATATATATATTTATAAATAATCGTTAGACTGATATAGTGTTTTTTTTAAATACCCAAGGACACTTTACACCACTTTACACCCTACACACATTTTATTACAGGTGCATCTTATATTATATAGATGTATTACACACAGAGTGATCTATTTTAAGTGTTTATTTCTTATATTGTTGATGATTATGGCCAATGAAAACCCAAAAATCAGTGTCTCAGAAAATTAGACTATTATATTAAGACCAATTGGTACTTTTTGCAGTGTACGCAGTGTGCCAAGTCCTGCTGGAAAATGAAATCCACATCTCCATAAAAGTTGTGAGCAGAGGGAAGCATGAAGTGCTGTAAGATTTTGTGGGAAAACAAAACTGCACTGACTTTAGACTTGATAATAAAACACAGTGGATCAACACCAGCAGATGACATGTCTCTCCAAACCATCACTGATTGGTGGAAACTTCACACTAGACCTCGAGCAGTTTGGACTGTGTGTCTCTCCACTCTTCCTCCAGACTCTGCTCCCTTGATTTACAAATTAAATGTAAAATTTAATGATGGTCAATGATATTCTTTTAAATTGTTGAGATGCACCTGTATACACTTATTCACACACATACACACACACTCGCCAGGGCAATTTAGTCACCAATTCACCTGATCTCCATGTTTTTAGGCTGTGGGAGGAAACAAAGTGTAAAAACGATGTTTAAAGATATCAAGGATGTAAACCAAAAGAAGTGTCTGTGGTTAAATGACATGCCCTTATTACAGCAAGCTCAAATTAAAGCATTCACTGTAATAATCCCAGCTGTCAATCACTGGAACTCCACTACCTCAACTCTGTCAGTCACAAAAGAAGAATCATTTTCTATAATAAGCACTAATAACTGACCTGGTGAACCCTTATGCAGGAGTGCTATACTGTGCATTCAGATCACATACAGTAAACGGCTGGTTGAGTGACCTCGTTCACAGCAATGGCTGTTAAACTGACCCTTGAAAATGAATCTGCAACTGGTATAATGTTTGTTTTTTATATTATTCTGACATTTGGACTTGTGGATTTGGACAGTGGAGGATGAGGTCAAGTTGACATGCTCCAATAATGTGTGTCTAAATGAAACTGAGGCCTACATTACAATATGATATGATATATGATAAAAAAGATAACAGTATGCAAAGAACTTTGACTCATTATACTCCAATTTTAGCAACTAATCTGTTTGGAGAATAAATGAGATTAAATCACCCCACTTACATCACACCACTATGAATGACTCTGTTTACATTGTAACAGTTGCCTTTAACAGCATTTTGTTTTTTCTTTAAGAATAAACTATTTACCAAAGTAACTGTGAAATCAATATCTTAACTTATATTAAATCTAATACAGTTTATATTGTGTATTGGAATTAATAATGAAAACAAATATAACCATACAACTTCATCATTGCAACTCATTTCAGATATCCCACCTTTACTGCTTTTTACACCTTTTTTGCTATTTATAGATATATGTTTGAGTGTATATGTTTTATTCTATAACCTACAGACAACATTTCTCCCAAATTCCAAATAAAAATATTGTCATTCAGGGCATTTATTTGCAGAAAATGATTGATAAAGAAATCAATAGAGTTCATAGAGTTTAGAAATCAATATAACTCTGGATTTTTAAACACAGTTTTGCATCCTGGCATAATGTTCTCCTCCACCAGTCTTACACACTGCTTTTGGATAACTTTATGCCTTTACTCCTGGTGCAAATATTGAAGCAGTTCAGTTTGGTTTGATGGCTTGTGATCATCCATCTTTCTCTTGATTATATTCCAGAGGTTTTCAATTTGGAAAAATCAAAGAAACTCATCATTTTTAGTGGTCTCTTATTTTTTTTCCAGAGCTGTATACTGCATAAAAGATAGCAGCCCTTGGTTACAGGGGTCATTATAAACTGTATAAACAGTATAATCTGCTACCGCTTCTGCACTATTGGTGTCCTTTATGATGAGGCCAAACTCATCATCTCATCCAAAAAAAAAGGAGACTAATATAATATTTTTCATGTACAGGGTGGAAGGTCTGTAATTCTAATCTGCTTCATTCAAAGTTAATTATTGAAATGTCCTCTTTAATGATTTCAAACCAATCAGCTGTGACAATGACAGGTCTAAATAGTCTAAAAAGGCCAATATTTCAGACCGTAGTTCTACCACAGGGGCCATGGTGTCCAATAAAAATGAATTAAATTATCTTTTTATTAATGAGTAGATGGAAAACCAGCACTACGTCCTCCTGAATGTCCTGGCCAGGAAATAAAGCTCGGACGAATCTTTCCTGCTCGCTTTGGGTTTCACAGTCTTGACGTCCCGAAAGACCCGAGCGAGACCGTCCCGGAGCTTATGGGCGAGCGCTCCGTCCCAGTACTTACACACCAGGGAGCCCCCCGGCCGCAGGACCCTGTCAGCCAGCTCCAGGAGTGAGAGACACATGCTCACTAGTCTCTCGTGGTCGAGCTCCCTGAGCCCGCTGGCGTTGGGAGCCATGTCACTGAGGATGACATCAGCATAGGCTTGAGGAAGGAGCCGCTGCAGCTCTGCATGAGTGGCGGGATGGGTGATATCCTGATTGCACAGGAAGTGTGCACCTTCCAGGGGGGCAATGTACAGCAGATCTATTCCAATGACGCTTCCTCGGGGTACATCTGGCCCTGCAATAACAAAAATATCAAAAAATGGGCTTTATTTTACAGCACTGTTTGTTTCTACATACACTGAGCATGTACAGCGCACTCCAGAATTACTGGCAGCCCTAGTTAAAATCCTTAAATGTGTTAAAAGCCTTAAAAGAAATTTTATTTTGGTAACACTTTATAATAGCTTTATTAATATACCATTAACTATTGATAAATAACTGTTATTTTTCACATTAAAAAAAAACAAATTACTAAAACTAAGTTGCTATCACATTTTTAAACTGCGATTGATAAACATTTGCCCGGTTTAAAATTCGTATTTACTAGCGAATTATTAATGTACAAATTCTGTAGAGCTAATGATTGGCTAACATTTTTAATATAAATATCCATGCTGATAAATAAGTGTCATGTGTGAGCATTTGTTAATATTCAAATTCTGATGAACTACTGCTTTGTTCACATCTACTGATCATTAGTTAAAAATATATTAATACAATTTATTATAAAGCGTTACCTTAATTTTTATTGCAGAAGCATAATCTCACACTGTTTTTTTTTTTTAACCCTCCTGTTATGTTACGGGTCAAATTGGCCCGTTTTAAAGTTTGAAGACCTAGGAAAAATAGTTAAAAGTATTTTTTCATTATGAAACGTCTTTTGCTGGTCTTAACTAGTATACTAGTAAACTTAATAAAACTATTGTGTTTTATATGTTGGTCTTTTAAAATTAATAAAGTAATGAAACATTAAAAAAGTATGAACATGTATTTATTTTAATGAAAAATGAGTGAATTATCGTAATTGAAGCACTACCTGTTAGAGGTAAGCAATACCATTGCACTAGATATTGATAGAATAATAAGTAATGGAGTTAGTAAGGAAATATTCACACTGTTTGTTAGGATTTTTTTTAGTTTCAGACATCTTTTGGATAATTAAACATGCACCGGGTCAATTTAACCCCGAAATATCATTGCTGTTCCTGACAAATAAGCCTAATAGGAGGGTTAAATAAAGCAACCTTTAACTCAAGTAATTAAAATAATAATAAAAAAAATCCTCACAAAGAAGTCATTATTTTTTAATAAAATTACCTATTCCACAATTATTGGCACCCTTAACAATTTCTTGAAAATAAATATATTTGAACCAATAATGTCATTTCTACTGTAGATCATAAAGTGGATCAAAGTATCTTGAAACCTTTAATTCAGGGGCTTTAATTAGTAATTTGTGACTTCCTGTTTCCCTGGGGTATAAATATGGCGTTACACAAAGGAATATGTCTCTTACACTTAAACATGGAAAAACAAGAGAACACACTATTCAACTAAGGCAGATGTGTGTCGGCCTTCATAAATCAGGCAATGGCTACAAGAAAATAGCCGCTCACCTGCAGATGCTCTTATCTACAGTCAGATCAATCATCAAAAATTTAAAAACATCTGGAACAGAGACAAACAAGCCTGGAAGAGGATGCAAGTGTATCTTATTCTTTGCTTCCTGGGGCAGTCCTGATGAGAGCCAGTTTCATCATAAGGTTTCATCATTACATTTTTGATGGTCTTTGCGACTGCACTTGAGTTCTTAAAATTGTTCGGATTGACTGATCTTCATTTCTTAAAAAAACAAACATTTTCTTTACTTGAGTAGTTCTTGCTTCCCATAATATGGATTAGAACATTACTCAAATAAGGCTATTTACTGTATACCTGTAACTCAACTTTAAAACTGATGCTCTCAAACACTTTTAGAGACAAGAAATCCAAGCAAAGTTAATGTTAACAAAAAAAAACTGAATTCCAGGTGACTCTCCCTCATAAATCTGACATATTCTGTTTTTTAACAGTTTTTTGGTGTACTAAATAATTAAAATATGCTTGGGTTCATAGTCTGGATTACTTTAGTATTAATCTACTATGCACTATAATGCTACTATATATTTTAAAATAATGAAAATTATTGTATAATCTAGTTAGCTTGTCATCTAAGTAACAACATTACTTCATGGTATTGTAGTCCAGGTTTGGTTGATTATGGCATATTACAGTTATATACTGCAATTTGTTAAAAATTGCAATTATATTGATTCTCACAATTATATCAGCCAAAAAATAGTTGGGCATGTCTATGTGAAAGACTGTTGGTCTGTGGCTGTATTGTAAATCCAGTGTTGTGACTCTGATGAACCTTTAGTCTTGTGAGATGTTAATGTCAGTCTGCTGCTTGTCACAGTGATACAGGAAGAGTAACTAAGGGCTTTAAAATGTATTACTTTGCCTGTGACTGCAATCACTCACAGCAGCAAATTGCTTTATACTTTATTGACCCGCGACACGTAATTATGTTGTGTTGTCACTTTCTTCAACAGTAACAGATAATGCGCTGTCCATGAGGAGAGCAGGTCTGTTCTAAATGGATCACAAATAGCAGTTCAGTCTCCATTACGTAGGAGTGTGTGACCTGCTGCTGCCTCCGAGTGGGAGGATCTGCTCTTTAAAAGCACCTGTTTTTTTGGCTGTTCTAATGGTGTTCATTGTGAAGATGGAACTGGGGGGGTGATCATGTTTACAGGTCAGTAGAGTCTATGGAATGATCTCTGTTAAATGGGTGCAAGAGCTGCTACTGCACCTCTACTATTTTCCATTTACTGACCATCTCCTCCATCTGACTCAATCGGTTACGTCTGGGTTTCCTTTAAAGATGTAAAAGGTGTCTAAACCAAGATTCATGGTTCATTTTCCACGTTTAGATTATAATCAAGAGGAAGATGGATGAACACAAGCCATCAAATCAAGCTGAATTGCTTGAATCTTTGCACCAGGTGTGGCATAAAGTTACCCAAAAGCAGTGTGTAAGACTGGTGGAGGAGAACATGAAGAGATGCATGAAAACTGTGATTTAAAAATATTGAAATATGTCAACGTTAAAGCACTACCGCATGTGATTAATTTGGAATCAGTAACACGCCACCAAATTTGACCCCAACTTCCACCATAACCTGCCCCACCCCCTGCTTTCTTGCTCCAACACCAGACAGCTCTGACCAATCAGAGGAGACAATGTACTTGCGTGGTTAATTGGTGCACAGTTTGGTGCGTTTGGTGCCTGTGTGAAACCAAACCAAACCAAACAGAGGGAGAAACACTCCAAATAAATAAACTCATCCACTGATTCAGACCATAAAACTTTCACAACTACAGGTGTGAAAACGCTCTTTTATACTCAGCAAATTAAGTTCTTATTCATAAATCCTTACAATCAAGCTGAGATGTTTACAATAAAGTAAAAAATGTTTCCACTATCCAATTTATCATGCAATCTTTATTCCAGCATGCCACGTTATGGCTTTATCTCCCCTCAAACATACAAGTATATACTAGTATTTTAATTATCACCACTAATATAAATATAATTGCATTTTACATTTCTTACATTCATTCTTTTATTTACATTTACATATTTACAATAAAAAAAAAATAATATCTATATCTATATATGTATATATATATATATATATATATATTTTTTTTTTTACTCACTCATAGTTAGGGAACTATGGTGTTGCCAACTGGTTGCTAGGGTAATGCTTTGGTATCCGTGGTGGTTGCTATGGTGTTGTTAAGTGGTTGTTAGGTGGTTGCAGGTAAACTTTAAATGTTGTCATTTGCTACATTTCTCACCTTTTACATAATTTGAATCAGACTGTATTATCAAAAATGACTTTTGAAATTGACATTGAAAGTAGAAATGTTTTTTATTTTATGTTTCTTTTATTTTAATTTCGTCATTTGCTATATTTTTAACTTTTTACATCATTTTTATACTGTGCAAGTTTTTTTTTTTTTGCACTATAATCTTTAACACTTGGTATGTATGGAACTCACGCTCCCCGGCTGAGTTGACTCTCTGCACGGCTACTTGGCTCCAGGCTCCGGGCGCAGCTCCGCAGTCTATAACGCTGAGTCCGGGGCTCAGCAGCCGGTACTGATCGTCTATCTCCCACAGTTTGAAGGCGCTCCGGCAGCGGTAGTTCTGGGTCTGAGCGGCTTTAACGAACGGGTCGCTGAGCTGCCGGACCAGCCAGCGCTGCTCAGCCCCGCTGCGGCCCTTCAGCTTCAGCGGAGCCTTCTTCAGCAGCGCGGCGGAGCTGTGGATCCGAGATGTACACAGACACACGGGCCTAAACATCACTATTTACGCTCCTTATCACTATTTACCCTCCATACTGAACCCAATGTGACTCCCATACAACACCATGCTGCACCACAGAGCCTGTACAGGGGAGAGTAAACACTTCACCATGTGTTCTGGGTGTCTTTGACCACTAGAGGGCGTTTTGGAGTAAGTGCAAAATAAAAGGGTTCCAAAGTAAAGATTTGATCATTTTTATAGTAAAAATGTACTTATTTCGTCAATACGCAACAATATCACATGTTTTAGTACTGCATAAATAAAACTCTAGTTAATTGGTCTAACACTGCCACTATGATCAGGAGATCACTAGTATAAATCCCGGTCATGCAGCATGCCATTAGCTGCCAGAGCCCTGAGAGAGCATAATTGGCCTTGCCCTCTCTGGGTGGGTAGATGAGGGGCACTCTTTACCCTAATCACTCCTAGGGTGATATCAACTAGCACAAGGCGTCTGTGAGCCGATATATGTGAACCAAGTTGCTGGGTTTTCCTCCGAGCGCACTGTGATGCTACTCGGCTATTCTGATAAAAAGAGATGGTGGCATGTGTCGGAGTAGGTCTGTGCTAGTCTGTGCTACAGTCCTTGTGTTGAGGCATCAGTTGGGTGATTGGGTGATTTACAGCTGACTAGTAGCTGAATGGGCGGGACAATTTGTGTAGCTAAATTGGAAGAAAATTGAAAAAAATTGCAATAAAAGAAATAAAAAATAAAAATATATAGAAAAAAATACGTAATCTTTATTTATTTGTTAAGCAATATACCTAATTCTACTTTATTAATAGAATTGCATGGACTACTTAATTTTTATTTTCATTTTGAGTTTTTAGGTTTTAGCTTCATTCACCCCCATTCATTAAGGACTCGTTTGCGGCCGCCCTCTAGTGGTTCGCACTAATTCATTGATAGAACGCGGGATAATAGGGGGTAGGCAGTGTCGCCATAAACTCTCTATGGCTGAACTTCTTTCTAGTGTAGCCTGGGAAATGTGTCCGGTGTGAAACCTACAGAAAGTGAATTGTTATATTTTAAAACATCTTATCTTATATTTTTATATTTCAAATTTTAGTTTAGTTTAGAGTATACTTAATCAGTTAATGAATTACAAGTTATACTTTTTACTGTTTTAAAAGTGTACTAAATGAATAACAATATATTTTAATTAATTTTTAAATATTGTTTTTTTTACTGTTTCAAAAAGTATACTTAATCCGTAAATGAAAAACACTATAAACTTTTTTACTGTTTATATTTTAATATTTTTAATTTCAGTTTACTTCGAGCATACTAAATCAGTTAATGAATTACAAAACATGTTTTTTTATGTTCATAAGCTTATAAATTTTAGTTTTGACTTTTGATAACATACAGGATTGTTCTAACTGCATAACGTTGTCCAAAGGCAGCAAATAAAAAAAAACACTTTTTTTTTTTTACTAAATTTACAACAAGAATATTCTTGCATATTTACATATTTTCATTTCTGACCCACTTGTTCGCGTTTTTGAATCATTCCAGTCGAGACTTTTTCAATGTAACACAACACAGAATGACCGCAGATCTGTAAACACTCCGGGCTGGCCACAGTTCTGCACATTCGTCCTATTGAGGTTGATCCGTATGCTTTCCTGATCTGCAGTAGCCGTCGGCGCTCCTTGGGTCACGTGGTTCTCGCACACACGCGGGAATGAGAGTGCTGCTGCTGCTGGTTCAGTGTTTCTAAACGGGGTTATTTTGTATTAAACTGTATTAAAGCAGGATTTTAGACACTGTACACGTGGACCGTGTTTTCATTCAAGTAAGGAAATGATTTAAACCTCATTAATTCTGTATAATTTCATCAATATACTGTAAATTCGCTGTAAATATCTCTGCTGGTGCTCCATTAACTAACATTAGTTACCTGCTACTGTAGGAAACCTTCACCCCTGGCAGCTTGACTAAATGGTCTTTGTGATATTAATTATAAAATATTTATTGTTTATATTAACCCTCTATAACATGAATTATGTTTTTGGGGAGGAAAAAATATTTTTTCGAAGCTTTGTATTGCCTGTGGATATAACTAACTATTAAATATACATTTCTATTTTGACTTTTGATAACATGCAGAAGTGTTCTAAATGCATAACGTTGTCCAAAGGCAGTACATGAAAAATATATATGGCCAATATATACTTTAACCCTTCCAAACAAAAGAATGCTGTTTTCTGTCTGCATTGCACTCAAAAACAAGATTCAGCAAATAAGAATAAATGAATACATCAAAATTTAGACATATTATTTGTATTTTTGTTGTTAATTGTAGTAAAATCACTTGTGTAATTGTTAAATAACTTTTTTAGTTATGAACACACTTGTGTTCCCTTTGATTTGCACCGAATGTAATATTTGTCAGTTTAAAAAAAATCTTACTAAAGAAAAGATTAGGGGTGGGCGATATGGCTCTAAAATAATATCAGGATATTTCAGGGTATTTTTGCGATAACGATATACTTGGCGATATAGGAAAACAGAAAAATATTTAATTAATTTCTTTCAGGAATATAGTATAATAGTATAACAGTATAATCATAATGTGGCAAAATAAATAATATAGCATAAAATAATACAATGCAGCAAAAAATATTGCAGAATATTTAGTGCATGCATATAAACTGCAAACTAAAACATTTATACAATAAATACACTTAAAGCTTTACAGTAAATAATGGACTACTTTTAAGACAGAACATCTCTATTATCACAATATGGATTTTTAATATCACAATATTTATGTGTCACAATATATTGTATACGATATAATATTGCCCACCCCTACTAAAGATTAGAGTAGAGTAGAAATTCCAAATACTGTAATTCTTACTAGTGAAGCGTGACGGTCCTTATATGCACGAATACATTTTGGCTGGTGAAAACTGGCACTAATTCAAGTTCTCTAAACTAAATGTACAAGGCTATAAATATGATAAAACGTTTTAATAAATGCAATCAATTGCCCTGTTAAATTAGAGATTTTACTAGTAAATATAAGGGCTGTCAACTTTAAATGTATCCAATTTATCATGCTCTTTATTCCAGCTCCCCACGTTGGCTTTATCTCCCCTCAAACAAACAAATATATATTAGTATTTAAATTTACACCACTAATATAAATATAATTGCATTTTAAATTTCTTACATTCATTATTGTATTTACATTTAAATATCTACTATAAAAACTTGCATCTTTAGAAGAACAAGTGCGATTAATCGCAGTTATTCACAGAATATTGTTGTGATTAATCTGATTTAATTTTGTAATCGATTGACACTACTAGTAAAAAAATAATTATAGAAAAGATCAAATAAGACATTGTGTAATATAGTCAAATCTAGTCAAAATGACATATAGATAATGAAAATTACAATAAAGATATCAATGATTTTATAGATCTTTTAGGTCTGATATTTTTACTAGTAAACATTTAATAGGTGATGTCTAAAATGAGAGTTTATACAAGTGTTAACTGGATTACTGAGATCTGTCATTTGTAATATAAGTAATAAAAGTCTATCTACAGTTACATTTTATTTAGTAAATAATAAAAAAGTGTACAGGATTGAATGACTGAATGAATGTAAAATGTTCTCCTTGTATTAGATGTTCACAAGGAAGCTGCTGACTCTGGTGCTGGTGGTGCAGCCCGAGCGGGTGCTGCTGGGTATGAAGAAGAGGGGCTTCGGGGCGGGGAAGTGGAACGGCTTCGGGGGGAAAGTCCAGACAGGAGAAAGCATAGAGCAGGCAGCTCGACGGTGAGTTACTCCAGAAAGAAGCTTCAGATTTCTCCGTTTAAAAACTCCATATCAACAATTAGCTCTGCCCATTTTTAGGAAAGACAGTAATAAAATAAGGGGAGACATATATATCCCTCGACTTCTGAGTGATTAGTGCTGTCCACTGTGGGTATTAATGTTTTTTATGTATTTCTGGTAAACATGTGAAACTGCCTTGTGTTGCATATATTACTATGCTTTTGCTGTCTGTGTTTAATGTGTTAATTACATACTTTGAACTGTAAGCGTCTTTGGGTTTTTGTTAAAGAGCTATATAAAAATAAAGAATTATTATTATTAGTTTTACTACTGTGGATTAAAAAAATATTATATTCCTGCACAACTTCAGAAATGAAAGTCCCATCTATCTGGTAGCCACTATCACTCTCACTCACTCAACTCCCATAATTCATGTCACCTTGATATGAGCACACTGGCCAGTGTTCACTCGCAAAATTTACAGTTTAATTTGATATATTAGCCAGATAATATACTACTGTGAACAAACACTGTCCCTGCTGCTCCATGCTGTTTACATGTGTGGTATGTGCAGTGTTTGCTGCTCACAGACGCACTGCACATCCCATTGAAAACACTGTTTAAAAGCGCAGTGGCAACTTTTCAACTTCACACTGCACAGATATACACACTGGAACACAGAATCTTCTCACCAGTCAGAGGAGGCAATGTTTGTGCCTGTGTGAAACCAAACCAAACAGAGGTCCAAGTAAACAAACTCATTAACTGATTCGGACCATAGAAACCAACTGGAGTGTTTGTGCAGTGTTCCCAGTATGCAGTGGTCAGTACCTACCAAAAGTGCTCTAAATAAGGACACCAATTGAGTTGAAAACAAGGTCATAGAAGCAAAAGACTGACAATTCAAGATAAAATGATTTTTACAGTGTATTTATTTACATAAATCATTATTAAATCCAATTAATAATAATACTGATAATAATAAGTGTGTATGTACCTGTTGAAATAATGTGATTTTGTCTGATCTGTCAGGGAACTGCTGGAGGAAAGTGGGCTTACTGTAGATACTCTACACAAGATTGGAAATATCACGTTTGAGTTTGTTGGAGATACAGAGCTGATGGACGTCCACATATTCAGAGCTGACTCTTATAATGGCGAGCCCACCGAATCTGAGGGTACTGATGCTGAACTTTACATTACAATACAGCTTCAGCTGTGCATTTTACTGTCAGAATAGAGATATCAGTTTTGAAATGTGGCTATTCTTTATTATTTTATTTTTTTTTTCAGAAATGAAGCCTCAGTGGTTTGACATTGATAAAATCCCCTTCAGTCAGATGTGGGCGGATGACGTGCTGTGGTTCCCGCTGATGCTACAGAGGAAGAAGTTCTTGGGATACTTTAAATTCCAGGGTCACGATGTGATATTGGAACACAAACTGGACGAGGTGCAGGAGATCTGATCAGATTTTCACACCTCTACTGACTGTCCTCTTCACACTATCAGAGGGAGTGATGGCCCCCCGTTCACACACTGTTGAGGGAAGTGAAGGAGTTCTGGGCTCATCAAAAGATGCCCCATCATCAGGTGGTCCACACTAGCGGAGATGAACTCTTAACTTCGCTTTTGAGTTTGTTTTTGTTGTTCCATATTTTTCGCACTATAAAGTGCATCGTATTATAAGGCACATTATCAATAAACGTCCATTTTTATATATAAAGTGCACTGGATTATAAGGCACATTATGCAACACTAGTAAGGCACATGGGTGTCACCATGTTTTCCTTCTAATTCAGCAGACCTATGAAGCTAAGTTAAGTTAATTAAACAAAACAAAACAAAAAAACATTTTTCAACAAGTGATGGACGTTAATCTACAAAAAATTCTCTTTTGAAAACTGTTTATTTGGGTGAGTAAAGTGCTTCCAGTTATTTAGTTATTATATAAACTTAGATTTCCACTAAGGCTAGTCGTAGTTAGCGGCTAATGACAACTGACAGCACTACACTGAGGAACCCTGAGTGTTCCAGTAAGCCAGGGTGCTATCAGCTAGTGGTTTGTCCCACGTAGCTTGTTTTAACACGGCAAACACTCAGGCTACATTCAGATATACTCGCCTCTGAACGTTGAAAGAGCTAGTGCTTAGCGGCTAATGTAAATCCTGCTCCAGCAGTGCTAGCTGGGGTTATCAGCAGACTACAGGCTGATAATACCCACCTCTGAACGGCAAAAGAGCTAGCGCTTAGTGCGATGAGCGGCTAATGCTAATACTGATCCAGTCTCGGTGCTGGAGAACTAAACTGAAACTCCTGTATAAAGCTGTACTTTAGCGCTAGGGCTTTACTGCTCATTCATAAGGAGCACCGCATTATAAGGCACACTGATGGTTTTTGGGAAAATGTAAGGATTTTAATTGCGCCTTATAGTGCAAAAAATACGATATGGTTTAAAAATGTAGTTTGTCTTTTTTACCATTGCATTGCACCTTTACTGCTTGACTTTATTGGATTTTAGTAATTTTTCTATGATTAGATTCGATTAGAGTTAAGGTAAGACTCTATAACACAATCACTATTAAGGGTGGGAATCACAGTACATCTCATGAAAACAATTATTATATTATACTGTGATTCTGTGATAGTGTATGTATATTGCTCAGTATATAAAAAGACCGTTTTCTACGATACTTCATGGCATCTGTGTTACTGAAGTGGATAAAACACTTCTAAATAAGCAAATAAAAAGGATTTTACAGAATTTAACAACCAATATTCTTCACCACAGGTTTTTTCGCAATACCGATATCGCAATACCGATGTTTTGTCCCACTCCTACTCACTGATTTTGTAAAAGCTGCTACAGGGATCGTATTTAAGATTCCCAACATATGGCCTTTTATATTGCATACATAGTAAATTTTCTTTGGCCAGTCAAAGCGGTGCAAACTTTACAGATCAGATTTAGTCCCAAATCTAAGTTTTAGTCCCGATTAAGTACCGTATTTTTCGGACTATAAGGCGCACTTAAAAACTTTTAATTTTCACAAAAATTGACAGTGCGTCTTATAATACGGTGCGCCTTTTGTATGGATTTTACTCGTCAGGTTGTAAGGAGCAGTAAACACACACTCCGTGCAGCGTTATAGAGAGTTTCAGTGCTATACAGAGTCCAGAGCCGTGCAGCTCCGAGGCTGAGCAGCAATAGCATTAGCTAGATGCTAACCGCTAAGCTAGCTAGCTTATTCACTGTTCAGAGATCAGTATTATCTAAATTTTACTCGTCAGGTTGTAAGGAGCAGTAAACACACACTCCGGTGCAGAGCCGTGCCGCTCCGAGGCTGGAGCAGCAATAAATAGCATTAGCTAGATGCTAACCGCTTAGCTAGCTAGCTTTTTCACTGTTCAGAGATCAGTATTTTCTAAATTTAGCACTTTTAATACTGCTGGAGCAGTATTATTAGAGTTAGATGCTAATCGCTAAGCGTTCACCGTTCAGAGGTGAGTTATCGGCCTGTAAGTCTGTGCTGCTTTGCCTGGCTAGCATTAGCTAGATGCTAAGCGCTAACTCTCTCAGAGGTGAGTTTTATCAGCCTGTAATCTGCTTGTTTACCGTGTTAAAACAAGCTACGGGGGACGAATCGCTAGCTAATATCTCACTGTCTTACCAGAACACGCAGGATTACTCAGTGTAACGCTGTCGTTTAAGTTTGGGTTAACTTTACTAGTTTAGGTGACTAGCTAGCGTGCTAGCGGATAGCTATGCTAACGCTGGTGCAGCAAGCCTTAGTGGACATCTGGAAATCTAAGCTTACTGTAAATAAACTGAAGCACGTTACTCACCCAAATAAACAGTTTTCAGGAGAGGAATCTGTGTAGATTAATATCCAGCACTCGTTTGACTTTGAAAGAGCTAGATTTGTATACTGAGACGCTCCACCGGCAAGCGACCACCCCCGGTGGGGGAAGGGAAACATGGCGCCACCCCTGTTCACTTTGATATAGGCACCCTTTCTAGTGTCACTTAACGCGCCTTATAATGCGATGCGCCCTATGTATGGAAAAATAGCAGAAAATAGGCGTTCTTTGATAGTGCGTCTTATAATACGGTGCGCCTTATAGTCCGAAAAATACGGTACTATAATTACCTGGTTTAGGTCCTAGATACCAAATTTAAAAAAACTAAAACGCTGTATAGATATGAGTTGAGTAGTGTTTGTAGCATGCAGTAGCAAGTTCTATAAAAAAGGCCATAGGCTGTAACTTTCTTTATTTTTCAAAGGTTAAGGTTATAAAAGTATACTGTTTAACATCTTAACTACTATTTAATTTAAAAATCTTTTTGTACACTTAATTGCACTCATATCTTTCAATGTTTAACTCAAACGTTACCTTTTTCTTCAATTTTGATCCAAAACATGTAAGGTGCTATAATCTTTTCCCCCCTATTTTTTACATATTAAAAAGTAATTTGTACTTCTTTTATACATCACTGTGTTCAACCTCTTTTATTTAGTCTTTGGAATTATACCAGTGGTACAGTATTTCTAGAGTGATATATGTAAATGACCTCATTCTTGATGGTGGTGTGTAGGTGCCTTACTCAGAAGAAGGGTTGAAAGGTATTAAAATGAACCTCAGACAGGTCTTTCAGATGTCTGGATCATTTGAAAGGCTATCCACTACTAGTACATCTAAAAAAATATATGTTATTGAAAAGTTACTTTATTTCAGTAATTCAGTTCAAATCTATATAATATATTATTATATAGATGTATTACACACAGAGTAATTTATTTTAAGCGTTTATTTTTTTTATTGTTGATGATTATAGCTTACAGCCAATACAAACCCAAAAATCAGTGTCTCAGAAAATAAGATAAGAGCAATTGGTAGTTTTGGCAGTGTGGGCAGTGTGCCAAGTCCTGCTGAAAAATGAAATCTGCATCTCCATAAAAGTTGTCAGCAGAGGGAAGCATGAAGTGCTGTAAGATATTCCAGGAAAACAAAACTACACTGACTTTAGACTTGATAATAAAACACAGTGGATCAACACCAGCAGATGACATGTCTCTCCAAACCATCACTGATTGGTGGAAACTTCACACTAGACCTCGAGCAGTTTGGACTGTGTCTCTCCACTCTTCCTCCAGACTTTGGTCCCTTGAATTTGAATAAAATGCAAAATTTACTGATGATCAGTGATGGCTCATATATATATATATATATATCAACGGGATAACTGAAAAAGTAATTTTTGAATGATATTCAAATTTTTGAGATGCACTAGTATATTTCTGGACAAATAGAAATCTATGGAGCTGATACAAATTTTATGAATATTATACTGTACAAATCTAATTACAAAATGTAGTTATAACTGCAGTATAACTTTGTTCTATTGTACCAAAACTATTGTTATGAAAAGATGAAAAGGTGTTGTTAGAAACACACAAAATCACAACACATTCCTTTTTAAGCAATTCACTGCTTTATTCTTCATTGAGCAAAAAAAAAAAAACTATTAATATTTAAGCTCAGGGGCAGCCTTGCAAATGGTACACAAGTACATATACAATACGGACAAAAGTACTAGGATACCCCTCATTCAGTCCTATTAGCACAAGTGTATAAAATCAAGCTCCACGCCATTCAGTCTGCCTTTACAATGATTAGTGAAAGAATGGGTGGAGCTAAAGAACTGCTGTTAAAGACTGCACACTAATGACTATAGATTTAGAATGGGAGATCACAGAAGCTCATATAGTGTATTTCAGTGAGCGCACAATGCATTCAAGATAGAGAACTTGTAATTTGACCATAATGCCAGTAGAGGGCAATATAGAGCAGTACAGGTTTGCTTATACCCAGACATTTCTTCATATGTTTAACTATAACAACAACACTGTAAATAATCTTCTTTAAAAACAAAACAAAAAAAACATAAAATATATTCATGTATAAAGATTTTGCCAAAAAGCAAATAGACACTAAATTTACAGAGATAAAATTATTTTAATGCTTTTAAATGAACAGCATAAAAAGTATGATACTCGTAAAACATAGCATGGCACAAAATATGTCAGAAATGGTTTGTAATACCGTATATATTAAATGGATATCCACCAGTATAGAATCTCATTCTCTCTTTGCTATAGTAAACAATGTAGCTTTAGCTGAATCACAATAATCTGTATGTTCACATTTACATCTATATTTTACACCAATAATTTGTCAAAAAAAAGTCTTAAGCTTTTTTTCACACAGCAGCTGGTAAATTGGCCCAAATTGATATTTTCTCACAAAATCCGATCTATCTCTCTATCCAAAAGATATATTAATATCTGACTTTTGTTAATTTAATTGGATAAAAACTGAGCAGTTATGAGCTTTCTAATTTAGTTTGAAAAGAAACATCTCTACCTTATGGAAGCCCATTCCCGCCACCTAAAAAAAAAAAATAATCCAGCAAAATGTTTTTTTTATTATTATTAAGTAAACTGCTATCTCAATATTTTGAGATACTAAGTCAATATTTTGAGATACTATCTCAATATTTTGAGATACTAAGTCAATATTTTGAGATACTAAGTCAATATTTTGAGATACTATCTCAATATTTTGAGATACTAAGTCAATATTTTGAGATACTATCTCAATATTTTGAGATACTAAGTCAATATTTTGAGATACTATCTCAATATTTTGAGATACTAAGTCAATATTTTGAGATACTATCTCAATATTTTGAGATACTAAGTCAATATTTTGAGATACTAAGTCAATATTTTGAGATACTATCTCAATATTTTGAGATACTAAGTCAATATTTTGAGATACTAGTAGGCTGTACAGAGACAGAAGCAGGTGAGACAAAGATGCAAAATGGATACCATCATTGAGGACTACTTCAGACGTGGATTCACAAATCATGAAATATTGGAACTTTTAGAGGAATCACACAATATCAAAATAAGCCTCCGGATCTTGGACGAGGCTGAATTTAGCTTCTTATTCGCCAGTGTCTTATTCAGATTTCCGTTCCACCTTAAATGCTGGCTGAACATTCATGCGGCCGCCTGTAGATGGCGCATTTTAACAGTAAAAAACAGCATGTAAGCAAAGTGCTGTGCAAACGCTCTGAATAAAGGGGAGAACACAATGCGAGGGACAGAGTTTAACTCTGAGTGAAATATAATGTAAATAAAATTAAATATGAATTAAAACGTTATTGCTCTCACTTTTGGCCTAATTCCCAGGTCATTATCTACAGGTGGCCGCATGTATATTCAGCCAGCATTTAAGGTATCTCAAAATATTGACTTAGTATCTCAAAATATTGACTTAGTATCTCAAAATATTGAGATAGTATCTCAAAATATTGACTTAGTATCTCAAAATATTGACTTAGTATCTCAAAATATTGAGATAGTATCTCAAAATATTGACTTAGTATCTCAAAATATTGAGATAGTATCTCAAAATATTGAGATAGCAATTTACTTAATAATAATAAAAGAAAATTGCTGGAGTATTTTTATTTTTTAGGTGGCGGGAATGGGCTTCCATACTACCTCATTGTCCCACTACTGATAAAAATATATCTGTATCAAATATGACGAAAAAGATCGGATTTTGACCAGGGTTCATGCAGGTCCTTAAAAAGTCTCTTAAATCTCTAAAATTAAAATCCTGGTAATTAAGGTCTTAAATTGTCTTAACATTTACTGTAAATTTGCTGAAGGTGTTAGATTTTCAGATGGTGCATTTAATGGCGGTGGGAAACACAATGGCCCATCGTAAACATCTAATCCGGGGAAAGAACTAGCGCTAGCGGAGTGCTAGCTAACATTAGCAACAAGCTAGCTACGTTACCGATGAGATAAACAAGGTTAGCGGTGAGCTAGCTAACATACTGACCTTACTGGCAAGAAAGCTAAACTACTGGAAAGAGAACTAAGGTTAATGGAAAGCTAGCTAACATACTGACTTTAGCAGCGAGCTAGATAGCTACCGGAAGGAAAACAAAGATTAGCGGCGAGCTAGCTAACATACTGACCTTACCGGTGAGTAAGCTAAGCTACCGGGAAGAGATAAGGTTAGCGGCGAGCTAGCTAGGGCTACCAGGGAGAGAACCTAGGTTAATGGAGAGCTAGCTAACTGTAGGGGCAGGATAGCTAACAGACGAATGTTAGCAGCGAGCTAGCTAAGCTGCTGGGAAGAAAATAAGGTTAGCGGTGAGCAAGCTAACATACTGACTTTACTGACGAGTTGGCTAAGCTGCCGGGAAGAGAACTAAGGTTAGCGGCGAGCTAGCTAACATTCTGACCTTACCGGCGAGTTAGCTAAGCTACCAAAAAGAGATAAGGTTTGCGGTGAGCTAGCTGACTGTGAGCTACCTGGGGTACGCTTTACAAAGTTTGTTTTTGGGGGGTTTTATGTTATCAGGCACCACTTTTAAAGATGTGGCCAAATTTAGAAAATTATATTTGTCAAGGTCTTAAAAAGGTCTTAAAAAGCATTAAATTTGACTTTTAAATTGGTGCAAGAACCCTGTTTGACACTTTCACCTGCTGTGTGAACATAATGGTCCTTCATATTTAAACCTGAGATGAGCTCACTTCAAATATAAGGAATTTATTTAAAAAGACTTCATGATTTATAAAAAGGTAAAAACATTTCTTTGGTAGTACGGTAAATCAATTCCTTTAAAAAAAAATAGAGCTCCACTGCAGTTATATACAGTATATTAACATGTATATGTTTACTCATGCTCCACCTTCAGGCTCAGGCTTAGCGACTACAGTATACCCCAGTAATCTGTAGCTATTATGGCTTTGAAAAGTTCCTTATATGGTGTTACTGCATACATAACACTGACATGCCAAAAGTCATGGTACAACAGTAAATACGTTATTCATGAAGAGCTATCGCTGGGCACGGCTTGGGAATGCCTATATCTGTATAAGTTGTGAGGTGTTAAATTATGAGTGAAGATGAAAACTGGTCAGTGTGCTCATGGCAAGGCAATATGAATTATTGGAAATGGAGTGAGGCCTGATAGTGGGTGCCAGGTAGATAGTTCATTCCATATATGTGGTTGTGCTGAAACCACAAGTTTAGGCAGCTGTATAGATTAGTATCAAAGCTTTGCAGTGTACTGTAGAGGGACTGCAGTAGTAGTAGTAGTAGTAGTAATGTCATGGTGTGAGAATGTTACTAGTTTTTATTTCTAAAGTTTAGTGTCCAAAGAGTAATTACTGTTTAACCAGTATCTTTTTATATGGACTTTGGAAGTAAAGTATTTGCAGCAACACTCCCCTCCTCTGACTGGAAGCTTCAACCACTGGTCTCCTCCTTTTTAACTCTGCTCTCTCTCCTACCTGGCTCCACCTATCAAAGAGAGGGGACGTGGCCTCCTACCACAAGTATAAGCTGCCCAAAGTTCTCTCTCCTCTTCTCAATGTCCTTCCAAATAATCACAAGCTAATAGCATGTTCCAAACCAAAAAAAATGCACAAAAACTGCTAATATTTCACTGTGTGAAAAATATATAAAATTCGTTTTTTGACATTCAGCTCAGAATCTAGTTTGAATGTGGTTAGAATGTGGTTGCCAGGTATAGAACATAATGACAAACAGTGTTCTGCAGCCTTGGCATAAGTAAATATTGGTAATGTGTTTGAAAGATGGAAATATCTTGTGGCCCAGAAGGACTAGAAGACAGATGCTTAGGCTAATTTTCTCCTAAACAGGTAAACACAGAGATTAACTATGGTTAGAGTGAGTTTTTTTGACAGGCTTTTTGAGAGGCTTTTTTACATGGATCAGCCACAACTTTAAAATCACCTCCTTGTTTCTACATTCCTTGTAGTTGGTTTTAATATTGTGGCTAAGGCTTGCTTAACCATTTCCCTAACTACTGTACACAAAATTAGAATTTGTTAAAAATCTATACAATTCTGTTTTAGACACGCAGCTCAGAATCTAGTTTAAGCTTAGAATGTGGTTGCCAGGTATGGAACACAATAGCAAACAAAAATAGCATGCAGCAGCCTTTTTACCAGTTAGTAGTGGTAATGCATTTGATAGGTGAAGACAGCTTTGAGTCCAGAAGGACAGTTTCTTTTTTTTTTCTAAAAGAAAAAATGGGCCACAGATTTGCACTTATATTGCATTAATAACACCAAATATGATCTACAGAATGCTCTCAGCATGATGCTGTATAATATGCGTGATTAGAAAATGTGTGACATGTCTGCTCATCATCCTTAGCTCTGTTAAAATAATATTTTTAGCCAACAGGAGTCCAAACAATGGCCGACGTCTCTCTTGTCACTTAACAGGCAGCTCTTTGATTACAGTTTCCGACACAGTCTGCTGTCAGTCGGGCAGCTCAGCTCTGCGTGAAGCTCAGCATGAAAAA
Organism: Astyanax mexicanus; assembly: GCF_023375975.1. Lineage (NCBI taxonomy): Eukaryota > Metazoa > Chordata > Actinopteri > Characiformes > Acestrorhamphidae > Astyanax > Astyanax mexicanus. The sequence continues at coordinate 56,367,688 of NC_064410.1, read as the reverse complement.
TCAATGATAGTAACTGAATCATCGTAGAAATCAGAGCAAAACCACAGTGAGCATGAAATGCATAGTAGTGTTTTTGGAGCTTAATAAAGAAAGGAATTGCCTGAAAAGCTTCTGGAAGTCCAGTCAGGGTCCAGCTTGCTTTTTAACCTGTCTCACAGCAAGCAGAGGATTATTTTGGAGAGAGGGGAGGAGACTGAAGTCCATTTTTACCAATAAAAAGACCACTCAGCTTGGAGTGAAGGTTGTTCCAGACCTGGCCCATCTGAAGAAAAAGAGAAAAACAAGGTTAGGAGCAAAGCACATGATTAGAATTTGACTTGATTGGACATTTAGCACTATGTTTCGGACATAGTGTTAATCTAATAGTTAATTATGAAAGTGCTTATAGAAATGCTCAAAAATTCCAGCAGACTAAGTTGCAGCCACTATGATCGGATGATTGCAGGTTCGAATCCCGGTCATGCAGCCTGCTATCAGCTGCGGGAGCCCCGAGAGAGCACAATTGGCTTTGCTCTCTATGAATGGGTAGATAACTTTTTTTTTTCTCATCACGCCTAGGGTGATGTCGATTAGCACAAGGCATCTGTGAGCTGATATATCAGAACCGAGTCGCTGCGCTTTCCTCCGAGCACGCTGTAATGCTGTGCTGCATCAGCAGCAGTTCTAAAAGAGCCGGTGATTGGCTTCACACATGTCTGAGGAGGCATGTGCTAGCCTTCATCCTCCTTGTTTTGAAGCATCACTAGTGATGGGAGATATACAGATAAATTATGAGAAAAACTCATTGAAAGTTAAGGCTTTTTTTTTCTCATGTAAAATTGCTCTTTTGGAGAAACACATGTTTTTTGTGTGAGTGACATTATGAACTAATGTGAACAATGAATAAATAAACACGGACAGTGAAACGTATTTTAAAGTGAAGCCACAACAGATCTAGTGCCTCTGCTGGCTGTTTGCACTATGATGTGTAGATCCACCCATCTCCATGTTTCAAAGAAAAAACAGCCAACACCCTTTTCCATCAAATTTTTCTCCAAGTCTTTCCATCCATAGTATCCCAACAATTCAAAAAGTGCACACTGGTCTATGATGGGAAATAAGAAAATAGTAACACTAAAACAGGAACTTTCCTCTTCTAAGAGTCTTTCGTTTTGTAGTTTACAATAAAATGACTGCCAGTGTTCTAAACTAGGCATCCCATTAGAGTAAATTAGGATGAAAGAGGTTAATGCTATGCATACACTTATTTATTTATTCATTTTTTTAAAGTTGCTTATAAATCACAGGAGATATATTTATATTTTGTAACCATGCAAGAGAGAAGGTTTAAAATCATGTTTTTACATGTTTTAATTGAATTAAGCACAGTTTATTACACATCATTACAGTTATAATTCATCCTCCACGTTTATACTAGTAATTAGAACTAGTCAAAACACACACCAGAAGCAATGGCCCATGGGCAACTGTGAACTAATGCAAAGCTCAGAAGAATCACTTTTAACAAGCTAATAAACAGTAATACAGTAAAACTGAGTTACCTTAAAACACGTTAAAACATATTCTCAATGTTTCCCATTACTAGTCTGTGTATCATTTACTGGTAATGGTTTCAAGCTTGAATGAAGTCCAAACTCTCAGCAGCTCAGAGACTAGAATCAAAAACTAGCATAATATTTTCTTTGGGAAGACTGTAGTCAGATCTACTACAAAGACCTTGTGAAAACACTATTACTTATGAATGAAATGAATAAAAAGGATTTTAAAAGAACTTACTTAATGATATTTTGGTTGTCTAACGGCCCTGCTGACCCAAGAAATACATTTTACTGACTAAATTGTTCCCTATATTAGATAAAAATGAGAAACTAACGATTAAAAACTGTGTGAATCAGCCTGTGGCTAACTACACCTCCAGAATCTACACAGGCATGCCAAAAGTCATGGGAAAGCAGCATATAAAATTGATAATAAAGAGTGCAGGGGATCATGAGAAATATGAAACAATACTAGTTCCTGTCCCATGACATCCCTTGTAAAAGAAAAGTGCATTTAAGCATATATAAATACAATATATATAATATATAATACAAAATAAATGTACTATTTTGAAACAACTTATGGCAACTTATGTATATTTCAATTGTAATTAAGCTACATTTAAATACAATGTACAAGCATTAGGTTGTGCTTTTGAATGCTTTTCATGTATAAATTCTGCAAACTTAGATTTAAGTATGAGTTTTTTCAAACATCAATACACTTAAAGTATCTTGTAAATATACTACTTTGTGTATTGATGCACATATTTCCTAAAAACCTTAATGACACTGACACTAAAGTGCACTTTAGGCAGTATTTAATGGCAGTACATATACTGTATTTTCTATCAACACGTTTCATTTAAAGCATATTGCATAAAAATACACTTTATGGAAATACAGAAAAAGTATATTTAATGTGTATTTTCATTAGGCATTTTGAATGGAAATGCCCTTAACAGTGCGTGTCCACTGGCACTTAAGCCCCGACGCATCCCACTCATGGAGAGAGGCGCCGCATGCAGCGGTGCATGCTGGGTTGCATTGAGCGCAGCCCGGCCCTCCGGCAAAGAAGTTCAGCAGAGCCTAACTTTATTCAAATGAATCCAGCCACCGCGCTGCGTCCAGCCAATCAGGGAACTGCATGCTGTGACACCACACACATACGAGCCTCAAACACACAGAACAGACGTGTTTTAAATTCAGAAGAGATGCAAAAATGGTGGAATGTGGATTTATAGAACTATATATTACAGTGAGGTTTACTAAAAAAGTAAAATATTAAACTTATGATTGACTACTTCTGTTGCTTCATTTAAATTAAAAACGTCACCAACACGGCGAGCAGAGAGATCCGGCATGGCGACATGCATTAAAGAAAAGTGCCAGTGGATGCGCACCGTTAGTATACTTCCTTTTCACAAAGGATGTCTGTGTAGTTTCTGTCTGGATCTTAAAACATCTGCATGAGGCTTTAGTCAATGGCTGGCACACGGCCAAACATTTACCTAGCATACCTGGCATCCCCAATACACACAAAATTGTAACTAATTGACAGCTGTACATGTTTACCATGTGCAAACAGTTCAGAAAGTGAACATCTGGAAGGAGGCACATTGTGTTCTGGAGTGAGATTAGTATAAATGGCATTCACTGAGAAACATCATCAACATTCTGGTTATTTACCTCCTGGGGGAACATCTGACAATCTCTCTTATCAAAACAGGATGAACAGGATGATGTTTGATTTCCTCAGTCTGAGGCCAGAATGAATATGTTTCAATGGCAACATTTTTTTCCATTAGTCCATAGGGTCAAAAAAAGTGCTCCAAGAAATTGCTCCAAGCATTTTTGGCTTTATTTCTTTGAAATGGAATGGAATCAGGACACCCATGCTCATGTTTTTTCCTTTTTCCATGGTTGCAAAGTCACTGGTCTATTACTGGAAATTAGGGGTAGACGATATGGCAAGAATACCATACTGCAACAAAATGAAAATAATTATTATTGCATACAGTATGATATGGCACTGCCAGGAATGACCCAGGCAGGGGGACGAGGAGACGGACGCAATTGCAGGTAGGGCGAAATAAATGATTTATTAAATAAATAACTAAGGTAAACAAAAGAAACAAGCAGACAAGAAATAAAGAAATAGACAAGAAACGGAGGTGAGATAAAACTAACAAACAAACAGGGAGTCTAACAAACGAGAAACTAAACAGAGCTAAGTACATAAACAAGAAATAAACAAAACTAAACAGGGCAGGGATATACACAAGGAAATACATCAAGAAGCTAAACACTAAACAGAGAACTAGGGAGCGAGGAAATAAACAAGAAACAAATGAGAAGAATAAACACTAAACTAGGAGAGGCAAGGAACTAGAGCTAGAGATACAAGAAAACACTGGGAGACAAAACAACATGGGAAGGTGCAAAGACCGACGAGGGACAAGTGGCACAGGGGATCTATTTAAACAAACAGGAAACACACTAGAATTAGAAACACCTGGGGAAGGGGCGGAGCTACAAATGAGAAACACGTGGTGGAAAACTACTGACAAGAGACACAGAGATAGCACAAGTCACATGGGGATAACACACAGGCACGAGGACAGACAGAAACAGGGCGAGGACGTGACAGGCACACCCCTAACTGAGATATTAAAAATAAGTATTTTATCAGATTTGGAACAGAAGTCAATGCTGCAGAAAGTCATGATACTAATAATAATGATGCACTTTAATATCTCCATATATCCAGGATTAAAGTAAAATAAATGATACTGGACAGATATAATCTGTCTCTAGTAGATATATAATGGGAAATGAGAACAGTGTGAATTTTGCTTTTGCTAAAAACAGCAAAAAAAAAATGTTGTACCCTGATGTGTTAATTAGGGGTGGGTGATATGGCACGATATTTCAGGGTATGATATTGTTCATAGAATTAAAAACACATAATTAAACTGTATTAAACAGTATAACAGGACCTTTCCTTCTCTTAAGATTCTCTTGTTTAACTAGGTTTTGAGTATAAAGTAAGTATTATAGATAAAAGTCACACATATAAGTTATGGAACAGAGTAGGGTGCAGTCACTCATGCATCGAAAGGTTAATAAAAAATCGTAAAAAAAGGAAATTCTTATACGTTTTTAGCCTTAATACACAGCAGTCCTCACCTCTCTGTGCCCCTGCACTTGGGAGTTGACGAAGGCCCCCAGGATGTCTGAAGTGATGGGAAGATAAGTGAAGATGAGCTGGCTCTCCTGGTGCAGGCAGAACAGCGAGAAGTAGTTGCGCAGCTCCATGGTCTGAATGGCGTTCTCTTGCTGCAAGACAAAGCAAAGGATGCAGATAAAGGTCAAAGAGAGGTCACGATGATACAAATCCACCCCAAATCCCCCTCTCTGTGTGACGTTCCCGTGTAGTGAGTGATGACTGAGAAACGAAAGCTCATAAAAATGATGTTCCTAGTTTAACGAGCCACTCAGAGGATCACAGCACATTAAGAGGAGGCTGAACCTTAATGCGGCCGGATGTTTAGGCATTATGGTGGGATATCAATCAACAGCTGGAGGCGAGAAAACGCATCTTCCCCTCGTTCTCTTTTCATCGTCTCCTCGTTTACTCTAACTGGAGGCTTTTTCGGCGCGAGCACAGGGGAAATAAAAGCAGTGGCTTTGTGATAGCTTTCGTAAAGGATGTTTAAACAGGCGGGATTCTTGTTATGACTACATAAAAAAATAATAGTCTCAGAATAAGGTACTGCACTTCAAATTACAGCATAATACATCATTTTAAGACTCTCTTAGAATCGTTTACGGGCAGTTTGGCTTCCAGCTAGGGACGTCCCAATCCATTTCTTGGCCACCAATTTGTTTAGAGGACATTAAGTACTCTGGATTATGCAGCAATTTTGCCTTTAAACAGAAGCATCAGAATATATGGGTGAAAGAAAATATCAATATATTAAAGTATCGCAATATTTTGTTTTCCAATATTGCACCGATTTTCAAAAACACAGTATTGATTTTTTATATTAATATTAGTTTACAAGTAAAGATTGATATCACACAGTGACTCGTTTTGTACAGTGTTTAAACTAAATGTATAATATTGTGTTTTTATATGATGACAGTTTTCCTATAATTTAGATGAAACAATCAAAATACAATATATTTCCAAAAGTTTTCGTTCATTTGGTCTCAATTACTTCGGTGATTAGGCTGAGTTTCCTAAAAAGTGTCTTAGCATAAAGACGATTATTAAAGCTGATGTCTGTACGTTTTGGGATTTAGGGCCCTCTCTGGTGATAATAGGTAATTGCATCGAACGTGCATAAGAATCATTTTAAACTGGGCGGGTGTGATGCGGTCTCCTTTTAAAGCGGATGAATCCGATCCCAGGTTATATTTAGTCAGAGAGAGTGAGAGCACACTTCACTCCTTCGTTTCTTTGTTTTTACTATGAGTGAATGAGCTACTGAGCTCTGAGTTTCCCCTTCTGAAGTCTCCATTGCTCCACCAGCCGCTCGCTGTACGTGTGACGTAAGTACGTAAAAACGCGTGACGTGGCCAGAAGAAGAACTCCTGCGAAAAGCGATCCAAAACCCCAGTTTTTAGAATGAATGTTTTAGGCTTAGCAGGGATGGTCATTCCAGCACTGCTACCACTAAACACAAAATTTAAACCCTTTCTCCACTCAGAAATGCCTCTGCTTTCAGCTTAGGAACCAAATAATATTGACTGCCTCTTTAAATGCATCACATTAAACACTTTTCCACTGTAGCACAGTCTACCAGAAGATCTTAGACTAAGATGTTTTTGGAAAACTAAGCTTTTAAACTAATATTTGTGTAAATAATACAACTACCCCATTTAGGCAGGATGTGCTACATTACAAATATCCTAGAATTTAAAACTAGGCACATTCAAATAGGAAGAGTTTGATAAACGGAAGTGAAAACCGTTAACCTTAAACACAGAGCTGAAATTGGGCCACTTCCAAAACCACACATTACATGTTGGTTTTCTTGGGTACTGCTGGTGCATTTTGTATGTTGGACTGTTTGAAAAATACAGTCTCTACAATACAGTGTCTATTAGAGATGGGACAAAGTATCAATATTGTGATCAATTGTATAATTTTCATTTGAGATACATTATTGGTGCATGAAGTCAAATATGAATATTTTTTTATGAAAACATGGGCACTCTAAACTCCCCAAGATTGTCCCCCCAATTTGACTTTAAAAAGTCACTGATTCATTACTCCACATGGTGGCGCTATAATCAAACAAATAGGGTACACCTGTGGTGAAGAATATTGGTTGTTAAATTCTCTGAAACTGACACCAATAAATCCATAATTACAAAATTCCTGTTATTTACTTATTTAGGAGTATGTTATCCTCTTCAATAACACAGATGCTGTGAAGTATTAAAGATAACTGTCCTGAGATACAGCTCTGGAAAAAAGGAGTGGCATACAGTTCATCCAAAAGCAGTGTGTAAGACTGGTGGAGGAGAGCGTGCCAAGATGCATGAAAACTGGGATTAAAAACCAGGATAATTCCACCAAATATTGATTTTTAAACTCCTAAAACTTTATGAATATGAACTTGTTTTCTTTGCATTATTAGAGGTATAAAAGCTCTGCATCTTTTTTGTTATTTCAGACATTTCTCATTTTCTGCAAATAGATGCTCTAAATGACAATATTTTATTTGATATTTGGGAGAAATGTTGTTGGTAGTTTATAGAATAAAACAACAATGTTAATTTTACTCAAACATTAACCTTTAAATAGCAAAATCAGAAAAACTGATTCAGAAAATGAAGTGTTCTCTTTTTTTCAGAGCTGTATATCAGGTATTGCAGTATCTTGATAATATCATTACCATAAAATGCCCTGTGATTCCCAACTCTAGGGATTATATATATATATATATATATTTTTGTGTTTGTCTTGTGTTTGTGCGTGAGAAGGTTCACCTGGACAATGCGAGACTCCAGCTGCTCCACAGAAACCTGTTCTTTGGACTGCACAGTTGCGCTCATCATCTGCCTCTTCATGACGCTGTACTTCTGCAGGGCTTTCTGGTGCTCGTGCAGGACGCCCTTCTCATGCCGCTCACACAGATCCTGCCAGAACAACACAGTAGCGTTTAATACTACTAAATGCATGTAGAAACCAAACAGCTTACATTTCAAAAATAACCAGTTATTTTATATTATACCATATTTTTCAGACTATAATGCGCACTGGATTATGAGGCCCATCAATCAAGCAACACTAGTAAGGGTGCCTACATCGAAGTGAGCAAGGGTGTCGCCATGGTTTCCTTCTAATGAGGAAGCTAGTATATAATTGTACAATATAGATTTACAATATTTTGTGTATGGGGAGTTTTTAATCAAGTTTCTTCCGCACTAAGGCTGGGAGCAGCAGCAGCACTAACCGCAATGCTAGCTGATGTTAAGTTTGTCATACATAGCTTGTTTTAGCACGGCACACATGCAGACTACAGTCCAATATATTCGCCTCTAAACTGTGAAAGAGCTAACGCTGCGGTTAGTGGCTAAAGCTAATACTGCTGCACCTAGCCTTAGTGCTGGAGAAACTTCACTGAAAACTCACCCTTACATTGCTGTACTTCAGCGGAGTGGATTTACCGCTTCTTAATACCTGACTGGTAGAATTTATACATAAGGCACACTGTCAATTTTTAGGAAAATTAAAGAAGGTTAAGTGCACCTTATAGTCCGAAAAATACGGTAAGGTATATTTTCATACAAACAATTCTCATTTTGGGGTTCAAAGTTAATGACATTGTAGACACTTTTGATCATGAACATCATCAATCATCAACCAAAAATTGTAGATTATGAAAGAAGGCAAGCCCCATGCAGTAGTCCCAGTAGATGGTGCTTTAAAGTTTTTGTTTCATCATGGGTGGTAAAGGATGCAGAAAGTTTTATTGCCACTGTTTTAGAGCTTTATGGCACTTGTAGCATGGTTAGACAAATGGACAGTGTTGTGCGTGAACAAGTTCAAAAGAACGCGTTTATTGAACACGCTCATTTTTTCGTGAATGTTGAACTCAACACAACACATTTTTTAACAAAGAGCTTGAACGTGAATTAGTTCGCATTATGTGTCATGAACGGCAGACATCCCTGTAAATGAACGTTGGCTAGTTAATAACATACTGGCAACGACGCAGAGAGCACGGAGCGCGAGGGGGAGAGAGAGGAAGAGAGAGAGGAGCAACGACGCGGAGAGCTCGGAGCGCAAGGGGGAGAGAGAGAGAGAGAGGAGCAATGACACGGAGAGCGCGGAGCACGGGGGCAATAGAGAGAGAGAGAGAAAGAGAGAGAGAGACCAATGACGAGTGTGAGAGAAAGCACTGCAATTAAAAAAAAATGGCTAGTGGAAGTGATGCACGGAGACAGACATCGATTCTCCTTATGAACATTTTCATCACCTGGTATGAAACCCACAATTTCAGTGTCATGATCAAATGTCTACAATGAGCAGTTTCAGAGAACGAATAGTGATTTCTAGCTCGTAGTGTGAAAAAAAGTATTTATTGAATATCTCACGAAAAAAGTAAAATGAACTGAACTTTGAACTAGTTCAGAATTAAAATTGTGAACTTTGAACGTGAACTGTTCACGTTGAGCATGTATGAACTGAACTTGAACTAGTTCAGAAAAGCTGTGAACTGGCACATTGGAATTGGCTCTAGAATTTCCCCTCGGTAATCTATAAAGTATCTATCTATCTATCTATCTATCTATCTATCTATCTATCTATCTATCTATCTATCTATCTATCTATCTATCTATCTATCTATCTATGTAAGTCTGGATGAATAAATGTTAAAAATCAGGCAAATATAGTCAGAAAATATGTTTAAATCAATAGTTGATAGCAATGTTTCCTATATTTCAAAAATAAAAAACAAAGTAATAGTGTAATTTACCAGCATACAAATTGTTTTTTGGACAATTCCCATTATATCTGTGAAAATGTCCGTAAATCCTTTTAAAATGATTTGAATAACCTCCTCTACTTATATTTATTGTTCCTTTAGTTCACAAAGTTAGAAATCAAGCTGATAAAGTTCTCACTACTAATCACAAACCTACTCACTTTGTACGACTGCAGCAAATCTAAAAAGAGATGCAGTTTCTCCACCACGTCGTCCTCCTCTCTTCTTCCCTGTAGATGAAGAACACAACACACACAATGTTAGCCCTTTCAAAATAACTGTTTTTGTTTGGACGATATATTGTCACAAAAAAATAATGCAATAAACAACATTATTGTAATTTTTTTTTTATTATATACCACAATTATAATGTAATAGTAGAATAATGCAATTACACTTTATTAAAAAGCAATGAACTGTTTATTTATTAGTATTTCTGACATTGTAATGTGTAATATAGAGATTTTGGTACCACTTTAAAATAAGACTACCTTTATAAAGGGACTATAAATTGTTTACAATTAGTTTATTAATGGTTACTAATTAGGTTGTAAATGCCTTTAAAATAATGAATAATCAGTTATAATACATACATAGAAAGGGCAACAATATAGATGGCTGTGGGTTCACTATTTGGCAAACAACAGGTCATTGTTGCCCTTTCTACGTATGTGTTATAACTGATTATTAATTATTTTAAGGCATTTATAACCTAATTAGTAACCATTAATAAGCTAATTGTAAACCATACAATAAACAATACTGCAATACTAGTTAATACTAGGTCTTCAAATATGACAGAGGTCACAGATATTGTACAATAAGTCTTGTAAGGTAATTATTGTGACATGTACTGCGTACACGATCAGTGTGGATGAATGATCCAGTACCTGTTCGGCTGCTTTATCTGCCAGTGAGGAGAACTCTGAGGACAGGCCGTGCAGAGAGTGCCTCAGATCCCCCCACATGCTCTTAGATAATCCCAGTACAGGAACTGGTGAGGAATCAGAACCCAGAGCACTGAAAGAGAGCATGAAGAGAAAACAGATCAAGACTGGCATTTAAGCTACATTAGGTGCTCTATCGTACACCCAGCACAAGGTGGGTCATTGCTATCTTACACCCCGTCAATAGTCTATTTTTACGCCTTACGCACACACTGTTAAAATAGCATCAGAGTTTAGGAATAAATCTACACTGATGGGTGCGGTGGTCTGGAGGTGAGGTATGTTCAGGTAAATTTCTGGCGTGTTGATATTTTGGTGGCGGAAAACACAGGTGCTCCACTGACTGATTAAAACCTAGACAACAGTCAACAGTCAGCCAATCCTATCTTAGCCACTAACACGCTGCAGAGCACAAACCTGACATTTAACTCAACAATAAATAGAATAAAGAATAAAATAACATTGCTGTTGAGCTGCTGGTGTATCTTCACAGCATGAACACTCAGATCAGTATCCTCTGCTGAGACACACAAAGCGCCGTGCTGTTAAAATACAAATGCACCAAAGTCAGAGCTCACCTTCCTCTTAAAGGGAATGATGACTGGCACAGTGATTGGCTTATTTCATGTTATACCCAAAACACAACAAAATAATGATCAAAATATGATAAATACTGTATATTAAATTTATATTATTTATTTATCATTAGTAAAATATTGTGATTTCGATTTTTACCATATCATCCAGCCCTGAAGTAATAATGAATAAAGCTTGAGTGTACATATCATTTAAAGTCTGTAAGTCAGGCTTTACTGAAGTATTAAAATAATCTAGTGCTCCTCATATTGCGATAAATACGGTATGCGTAGGTAAGTGTGTGGGGTTTTACCTCAGCTCCTTCCCAAACATGAGCAGATCTGTGGCGTTCTCCTTGGAGCGCTCTGCCATCTTCTCTGCTCGTTCTCTGAGCTTCTGGAAGCTGTTGTGGATGTTTCTGATCAGTTCTCTGCTCGCCGAGAAGCAGGACTGGATATCCGCAGGAAGATATTCCTACAGGACATAAAAGAATTACTTTAGGAGAACATTGAACACAGTCTGACAGACTGTGCAGAACCCAGAGAACTAGGGATATAAAGGAGAAAGAGGATATAAAGTTCAAACCTTGGCTTGTGTTGCGTATCTACACGTCATGAACTCGTCCCCCATTCTCTTGAAAGAGTCCCGCAGCTTCGTTTGGACATCCTGAAAACAGAAACAACACAGAAAATAGTCAAATAAACTCTTAATGGCCTCTTAATTTTTTTCCAAAGCTGTATATTGTGATATTGTGATTTTTTCTCATATTATCCAGCCCTACATGACATTGAATTTTAACACCCAGAACTACTTTAAATATAGAGGAGATTACACCATTATGACCTCACTCTCATGACCTCGTGATCCTTGTGACCCAACTAACGGATGAGCAACAAAAGATGCAGGTTATAGATTAAAAATGAGGAAAGCATGTGATACCATTTCCTCTATGAAACACGGTGGAATATTTTTAATGTTGCTGTTGGAGCTGATAGTAGAAGCTAAATACAGATGTGTACTGAGACATCTTCAGTACTCAGTAGTTTAATACTCAGAACTACCTAAAACCTTAAACCCTACAGATCTGAGCATCACAGCACTGCAGCAGGATGATGACCTGAGATATGACAAAAAGTGCAGCATAGTGGATATGGCCTTTTAACATCAAGTGCTGACTCCTCCTAGGAGTGAGTTACACTGAATGAGGTTTGGAGGCTAAATGCCAGAAAAAAAGCAGGAACAGAAAATGGCAACAAAACAGTGCGAAAAGTCACCAGGGAAAGTACCCAGAATCTGGTGATATCTGTGCGTCATAAATTTGAGGAAGTCATCGCTGCAAAGAGCAAATGTCTTGGCTTGATACTGTATATATTTGGTAGAATAACCCTTATATATTTGGTGGAATAACCCTGGTTTTTAATCACAGTTTTCATGCATCTTGGCATGTTCTCCTCCACCAGTCTTACACACTGCTTTTGGATAACTTTATGCCTTTAATTTTAAATTTCAAGCAATACATTTTATTAATTAGCGGTATTAAAACAAGGAAGACACAAAGACACACTAACACGCCCTAAATCAAGCTGCACGGTGCACGGTTGACGGCTCACCTATAGATAGCTTAAATAGGACCCATAGTGTAACTTGTGTTACACTAATGAATACACTAATGAATAAATAATTGCTATTATTTTCACATATGATTTATGATTTATGGTTTAGGACTTTTGTCTATCACTGTCCAATTACTTACAGATGGTACTGTATGTTTGTACAGATTGCACTCTGAAAGGATATATAAGCAGACGTACTGAACCGCTGAAAGTCAGGAACGTCTTGACGAGCTCGTCCTCAGAAAAGAAAGGATGCCTCGCCACGAGGTTCAGGAACCTGCCCAAACCACGCCGCCGTCCCTCGATGAACTCTCGCTCTGACACTGAAGCCAAGACTGCAGGAGAACAGCAGCGCAGGAGACTTAAAACATCACTCAGACACAGAAAAACACAGCTAAACACTGACAACCTGCAGGAATACTGTTTTCTGCGCCATAAATAAAAGCACTGTCAGTCCAAAGTGTCCAAAAAAGAGCTCTAAACCACAGCTGACATGAATGACTGACAAAACACTATAATCCACAGCTTTAATTACACACCACTGACCTCCCGTGATTTTATAACATGAATTACACACAATAAAGCCCTACCTCCTTTCAGCACTCTTTTGGGAGGTAAGGCCGGGACCGTCCTGTAGGCGTACCTCTGCAGCAGAAGCTCGTGGAAGACGTCGAAGTCACTGTAGCGCCGATAGACTGAAATTTTGAAACGCTGAAAAAACATAAATGTTTAATTCAATTTAATTTGATTTGATTTTATTTGTATAGCACTTTTTACAACAAAAGTTGTCACAAAGCAGCTTTACAGAGAGAAACAAAACAGGTCCACTCCTCTCATGAGCTCACTCACTCCTCTCAACTCCCTTTATAACATTTCAGCAGTTCAGAAGACTCTGCTTCTGCCTTGCTGAAATATGCAAGGCCTTTCATGAAATACCCTTTCCTGAGGGCCTGAAGATCTCCAGCATCCAATACTGACTTTTAGCCTTGTCCCTTACACACAGGGATTTCTCTAGATTCTCTGAATCGTTTGACAATATTATGGGCTGTAGTTGGCGGGATATCTAAAGTCAATTTTTTACACAATTATATGAACTTTCTACTCCTTACATTTTAAAAATAGTCTCAAAAATAGCCTCATTACATTAAGCTTTTGTACTTAATGACATTATTTTTCCCCTTATATTACTTTTACTTTTATACTTTAAGTAGTTTTGAAACCAGTACTTTTGCACTTTACTTAAAGTGAAAAAAAATCGAGTTGATACTTCAACTTCTACAAAATAATTTTAAACCCTAGTATCTATACTTCTACCTACAGAGTAATGAATATGAATACTTTTGACACCTTTGCCCAAAGGTCAGTGCAGTGTTCTTTATCTTCCTTTAAACCTGGCAAAAATCAAGATTTCTGTCCCATGTTTTACGGCATTTTAGAGTAAATTCTTTGGACACCAAACATTTCCTGAATTTCCTGGCTGAATGAGTACATTTAAGGTGAAAAGAGAAAAAGTGTAATTGTTCTTTCTGACAAAACGACTGGATGGAAAACAAGCGGAAATGCTGCGGCAGCAGCTTAAGAGAGACGCTCCTGAGCAATGACTGTTTTTTGGACACCCACTGGATATTTAATATGTTATTGTTCTACACTGTCTGTGTTTGAATTTAGGGTCTCTGAGCTCTAATAGCAGATGTGTTTGTGTGATTTTTATAAGGGAAGTGTTGTTAAGGGAAGCTGCTGTAAAAAGGAAAATTCCAGACAAAATTTATAATACATTTCTTATCATCCAGAGAGATCAGTGGAATATACCCCGAAATCCCCAGAAAGTTGAGTTAAAATAAAGTGCTATGAAGTGTTCAGTGTTTTAACAGTCACATTTTAACTACTGCTCACAACGTTAACGTGTTAAGCATTTTTTCTTTTTCACACAAATGTTTAACACACTTTTTTGTTATTAATGATTTTACATAATATCAAATTTGGCCCCAACTTCCTGCCAAAGTTCACTTTCTTTCTCCAGCAGGCTGTTGACGCATTAGTAGTTTAATTAGAAATGTTAACTCAATGTTTCTACTACTTTCAAGCTCATTTTAACATTTTTAAATGAAATTGTTTGTTTTTATGTTGAAATATGGATTAAATCTTTAGTTTGTTGAGCCGTGCTGTCCCTTGTAAAAGAAAACTGTACTTAAGTATATTTCTTAAAAGTATATTTAACATAGAAAAGTACATACTTTTTAAAATTAAAATATGTACTTAAATACATACTAAATGTACTATTATAAACACAACACAACATAAAAAGCATTAAATTGTGCTTTTAAGTGATTTTTCTTATATACTTAAGTATATTTCAGTATGTGTCTTTAAACACCTCTTTTAATACATTGAAGTATATTGCAACTTTTTTACTACTTTACATATTGAGGTACAAATTGTGTACGCCTCAATGCTACTGGAAAAAAATACACTGAAGTACACTTTAAGCAGTATTTAATGTCAAGACATATATATATATATATATATTCTATCAACACAACATATAGCTTAGAAATACATTTTATTAAAATACAGAGAAAGTTTATTTAATATGTATTTTCATAAAGTATATTACATTGAAAATGCACTTTTACTATACTAATACTAATACTTTTAATGCTCTTGGGAATACCTCCTTTTCACAAGGGGTGGTAGCATTATTTTCCTTCATTAAGGCTTAAAAAGATAAAAGTGAAACTGAAAGTGAAGCAGTGCTCTTTTCATTATGTAAGTGTCAAACATTAAGACAGTCAGATGTCAGATTAAAAGATGAGTAAACAGCCAAAATGAATATGGATTTGGTCAGACAATCGGATTTGGGCCACTTTTACCTGTTATGTGAATGTAGCCAAAAAACTGAAAATGGATTTTGCTATTCACACTTCTACACATTTAAAATTAACACACCTTCCTCACATATAAAAATCTGATTTTGTCTGCTATGTGTATGTAGCCCCTATGTAAAACCTCCTGCATGTGTTCGACTATGTGTCTCCACTGCTCACCTGACTGGTGACCTGATATTCCACATGTTTGAGGAACAGGCCTTTCTTCTCTGGAATGAGGTCCACCTTTATCGTGTCCTTGCTCAGCAGGTTGGCCAGGGTCAGAGACAGGAGCAGAGGGTTCTCCTGGACCGGCTGCATCCTCAAGTTCTGCAGGTCCTTTGGCTCTCCTAGCTGGGGCTTAGGAAACTCTGTGACAACATGCACACACCACACACACACACACACCATACACTTCATGACTAACAGAAAGGTGCTGACAAAGCTCTATTCAGTCAAGTGTGACTAACAGAAATTCCTATGTACACAACAGAGCAGGTAGTTAAAAGGTCACGTCTGATTAGAGCAGGCCATCAGAAAGTCCCCCGGGTTTTGACGAACAGGACATACTTAATACTAAAGTAAAAAAAATATGAAGAAAAACATATAGAATTATTTAGTAAACAAAAACATGTTAAACAAAGCAGAATGGTTTCAGTTAGCAGCTGTGCTGAACTCATCAAGAGTTAATTACTTAACTTTTTTGTCCTCTTAATGTCTTTAAGAGCATCAGTTGTAAAGAGGTAGAGTTCAAGAACTTTGAAAGTATCCTAATGAGCATTATGATGAAACTGGCTCTCATCAGGACCACCCCAGGAAAAGAAGAGCAAGAGTTACATCTGTTGCACAGGATAAGCTAATAATACGTTATTACAAGACTCCTTATGTGTTCCTTCATAATTTGAATGACTTCAGTGTTACTTTACAATATAGGGGAAACAAAAATAACATTAATAAACATATATTAATCATATATAATACATTTTTGGGCACAGAATCATTGTTAGTCATGTGACAATGTTACATAATAGCAATTCTGAGGGCGGGAGAAACAAGTCAGGAAGTTGACTCTGCAAAATACCACACAGGAGGACAGGAGGCAAGATAACAAAAAAAAACATCTCTATTATCTTGTACAGTTACATGCCAGAAAGTAGTTCATGGAAATAGTGTCCCATGACTTTTTTTGCAATGTCTTATGTAGACTGAAGAATGCTATTCTGACTTGAGTCACATGTCTGTTCCCAATAATAACTTCTATTCATATTAATTAATAATATTAACCTTCTCTGACAAACAATATGAAATGTCAAATCCCTCTGATACCTACTTTTAGGCCTCTCTCCAACTCACTTACAAGGTAACACCTCAGAACTTATACAGGTGTGGGAATTCTCAAGTCACGGGAATTCAATTTACATACTGTTATCCCCTGATTCTTTGTACATTAATGTACAATCTTTTACTTTGCCTAGGTTTTACCAAACTTTCCAAAATGAATAAAAATCAAATTTTACAGATACACAGAATAATATACTGAATATATACAAAGTAGACAACAGCCACAGAGTCTGTGTTTGGTGATGCAAAGCCCGGTTTCTCCGGCACATTCCACACAAAGGCCTGGGTGGAGTGAAATGGCATGTGACAGACGGGAAAGCTCATGCTTCAGGGAGAAACAGGACACATCAGCTTTCGCTCCTCGCAGCTGAGCTGCCACAAGGCCAGCACCTGAAATAACACCAGGCGCCCTAAAATAATGCAGTTCTGAAAGAGAGCTTTAGCTTGAGGTTACGAAGATGAAGAAAAAAGCCACCGTTCAGAACAATGTCGGCTTTAAACGCAAGCAGACGGAGTTCTCAGACTCTTATTCTGACCACATGCACACAAACCAAAGAAACCATTAGGATTGGCTTTAGGATGCAGATATCAAATTTACAGCAAAACTAAATGGCCTGCAATATAATCACTGTGACGCTGAGAGTCTCACAGAGTGGGAGCCCAGTCAGGCTAAAGCACAGAAAGTGCTGACCTAGATGTTGCTTTTTTTTTATTCTCAGTGAAAGCAATGATTACACAACTCATAATGTATCTGTGAGAACGTTCTAGACCAGGAATCGGGAAAGACTGAAGGACTCTTCAGACTTTTTTTTTCAGGGTTTTCAGATATCTCTGCTTTATGTTGTCCATTCACTACACGACTTTGAAAAAACTCTAAAAAAAAAGACTTTTAAAAAGACAGACTAAAGTCCGACAACCTCTCACATCTAAAGACAAGTCACAGATTTTTTATTCACAGACCAAGACTTTGCTAAGACTGGGGATTACTATTTCTGAGATGATTTCCCATCATGCTTCTGGTGGAGTTTAAATACAATACATAATACGTATTAAGTTACACATAATGTCTATATTAATACTGTGTTTTATCAGAGAATCACAACTTTTGTCCCCATCAACTGTTTATTTTTCTGCCACACTGTTAGTTCTTAATATTTTATTAATAGAATATATTTTGTGTTCAACCCTTTTTTTGCTACAACCTTGTATAGCAAAGAATCATAATCTCACTGCTATACATTTGTTTTAGATCAATTTTATGCAATAAAGAACAACATTCTTGCAAAATGTGTATTTATTAAACTTGTACAGTAGTGCAAAACAAAATAATTTTAAATATAATGATGGAAAAGTGCTAACTGTGTTTAAAATACTGTACATATTAAAGTAAGAACCATATAAGGTATATTAACTGCAAAATGTGTTCTTTTATAAATCGCTTGGAAACAGTCACGTAAATTGTTCTTGCTTTGCGGCTTCCCGTAGCTCTCCTATTGGTTGTTGACATTGTTAATGTCACTATTTGCGTGAGCTGAGTCTCAAGACGCCAGGATAAGAAAAAGACTTTCATGATTTTATCCCGACTTTGAAAATTTGTCTGCAACAGTGAAATTGCTTAAAAATCATTAAGAGTCCAGACAGTCAACCATTACATAACCTGTACTTGTAAACCTAGACGTAGGTGGGAGAGGAGTGACTACACACTGACGGTCACTGTCTACTTTATGCAAATAGATGGTGCCTGAGGTCAATTGGAAAGGTGTGAGTTTTCTCATTTAATCTTTGCTGCCCAAACATTAGGCACAGCCAAAATATCACAATATTTAACTGAACCAACTTAACAGTTCACAATACAAGACTTAAAGACATGATCTACGCACTCTTTCTGTCTGAACATTCTCACATTGCAGGATTTTTACTACTTAATTGTTATAAAAAATATATTTTAACCATACAAGTAACTGGAACCTATAAAACAGCGAGTAAGTAAGAAGTTCATTTTGTTGCTAACTGGGTAAAGTCACAGCAGCTATTAGATTTTACAGTGCAGGAATCCAGCACTCCAGGACCTTCAGGCACATGATAGGAGGCATGACGTATCTTCTGAATGCTGACGCGCAGAAAACTGTGCCTTTACTAGCTCCCACTATGGCAGCACATGACCCGTTATATGGAGTAATTCATTTAGGGCCAGTCAGAGAGACGTTTGTCCATAAAATGCTTGGTGAATTTCATTTCCACGGGAGAGGTCAAATGGGCTGCTACTTACCTTGTATGCAGTGCTCCAGGAGCTTAGGGCTGGGGTGCTTTCCTTGTTGAGCAAGCGCAATCAGAGCCAAGGCCTTGTAGAAGGATACCTTACTTAGGAAGCCGTTGCCATTATCGACATGTTCTGTAATCTGGAGGAAAGACAGAAGTGTTGCTGTTATCTGGAGTGAAGATAAGAGCCTTTAAAAGTGTCACAAGTGTTCATGTGCTTTCAACACACTACTATGTAGACTCTACAGTACTAGACTGTAGAGTCTTGAACTACATCAATATACTAGTGCATCAAAAAAAAATCATTGAAAAGTTACTTTATTTCACTAATTCAGTTCAGAATGTAAAACTCATTCATCGTTTATTTCTTTTATTGTTGTTGATTATGGCTTACAGCCAATAAAAACCCAAAAATCAGTGTCTCAGAAAATTAATTAGTACTTTTGGCAGTGTGGGCAGTGTACCAAGTCCTGCTGGAAAATGAAATCTTCATCTCCATAAAAGTTGTCAGTAGCAGAGGGAAGCATGAAGTGCTGTAAGATTTTGTGGGAAAACAAAACTGCACTGACTTTAGACTTGATAGAACACAGTGGATCAACACCAGCAGATGACAGACATGACTCTCCAAACCATCACTGATCATTTTATTTTCCATTTCATTTGTAAATCAAGGGAGCAGAGTCTGGAGAAAGAGTGGCGAGACACGCAGTCCAAACTGCTTGAGGTCTAGTGTGAATAGTAGAATAAATGTTTCCCTCCCTCTGAACAGAATGAGTGCGATGATATTGGAATTTTATCGAACGATAAATGTCTACATTTTTCAAATCAATACTTGCTGATGTATTTATTATATACCAGAAAAAGACAAAGCAATGCTGGTCGCACTACTACAGTTGGCCAACACTTCGTTGTTTGGTGCGGTGCAGTGGATAACACCACTACCTGCCAGGGAGCTATGGTACTGGGGTTCAATTCCCGGTCTGAATTAAAATGCTGCACTACACTAATAAGAGTCCTTGGGCAAGATGAAGTCAGCCACCGCCTCTTTTTAAACTGCTGCTGATGCAGCATTGCCAAGTAGCATCACTGAGCGCTCGGAGGAAAGCGCAGCCACTCAGTTCTGATACATCAGCTCACAGACGCCTTGTGCTGATCGACATCACCCTAGGAGTGATGTGGGGAGAGAGTGCCATCTACCCACCCAGAGAGAGAACAAGACCAATTGTGCTTTCTCTCAGGGCTCTGGCAGCTGACAGCAAGCTACATGAACGGGATTCGAACCAGCGATTTCCCAATCATAGTGGCAGCGCTTTAGTATGCTGGACCACTCGGAGCCCTGATTCATGCTTTTTATTTAAATGAATTTTAATATTTCTATTGTTTATTTAACCTGTTAAATTAAAAAACGGTTTAATATTATAATAAACTGTTATTATAACTGTTACTATACTATTATTATAAACTGTTATAAACTGTTTATTGAAGCTGTAACCTATGAAGTCTATGCAAGGACCAGGTAGCTAAATCAATGTAAAACAAAATCAAATATTTTAGGAGAAAACTTTTATTTTATTGTTTTTATGTTTATTGTTTTATTTGTAAAGTTATGCCAGTGTGTCTAGTCTATTTGTAAATTATAATTATGTATATTAGCATTGGCAGACATATACAAGTGTATTATTGGATATCAGCATTTATTTTTCAAGACAACAGAGAGGTTTAATCCCAAATTACAGTCAGACTACTCCCTCATTACTGCACTATACATGTATAAGGCAGGAAATTACAGATTCTAAATGTAAATAGAGTATTTAATATTAGTGATTGAACAGTATATACAATTCATCATATGTGAGTTTTCAAAAAGCTCCTGCACCGAGAGCATTTTGTAAAAGCTCTGTTTTCAGTGACCAGTGGGAGGAACAGGAGGCCAAAACACATATATTTTTAGAAATATCCAGATGCATGTGGTCAGGGCCGTACTGTGACATTAACCAACCTGGTTCTGCTGGTTGAGCGAGAGATCGGTTCCGTTGAGAAGTCTGTGGAACACATCGATTTGCACTCGTTCGTCTGTCCTGCTGCTGATAGCCTGATGCACTTCTCGATAATACAGAGGGACTGATCCTGAGGTTGAGGCAGAACAGATAAATAATTATATTACAGGCCCTAAAACATACAGTTTTGACCAATATGTAACATTACAGTTTAACCAAACACAAACAGAGAGGTGAAGAGGAGAATAAAACCACACTCAAGTAAAAGTCAAACTAGAAGTAATGACTTTTGGACATTACGAGGAGCTGCCCTTTCATTCATGAAGTACACACACACTTAAACGTTACACACTTACAGAAAATACAATTTCTTCAGTGTAACATAATGTAAAACATTACTCCATTACCCCTGTGCAACTAAGAGGCAATGCGCAATTATTTTTAAATACAGTCTTAAGAGTTCTTTACTGTTTATTATTTATATTGTACTATTTATTTTATATATTTTTTTGTGCCATGCTTTCCCTTTGCTGCTGTAATACTGTGAATTTCCCCACTAAGGGACTAAAAAAGGTTTAAAAAGGATCTCTAATAAAGTCAGCTACAGCTACAAGTAGGCCTGGCTATATAATTGGGATAATACAATGTGTTGCCAATTTAAGACGCATTATGCCACTGATATAATGATATTACAGCAGCATAATAATACATGTATACATTATATTGAAAGGGCAATGAATGGTTAAGGATTATGAACTTCCAGAGACTTAAAATTAAAGTAATCTAAAGTACATGAAATATAATACTTTACAATAAGAGTACATTAATTAACAATACTTACGGCAGAATTTCTCAACTAATTATTAAACGACACTAGTTAAGACATTAGTAAGCACTGACATTTTTAATAATGTCATAAGTAGTGTTGATTACACTACTTGACCATTTTACGATGTTTATTACTGTCGTAAGTATTGTTAATTGTGACCCTTAATATTATATTATAGTTTTAAGTTATACCAAATAAGTAAAACACAAAAACACTGTTATTAAACCAAGCATCAATTGCCTTCTTTAAATGAATGGGCTCTTCTTATTAAAACTAAACTAAAACCAAGCTTTTTTATTTATTGAGGTTATATCTGTATAGTGTGATTTGTTGATATTTACATAACTATGCTATAATGTTGGATATGTTAATTAAACTGACTAAAACAAGAAAAAACAAGGTACTCTAAAAAAGCTGAAAATATATCTTGCTTTCTCTTCTTTTCACATTGTTAGTACTTTTCTTCTTGTATTGTTTTTGTTCTTAATATCTTGTATTTTTTTCTGTATTATGTCTTACATTTATTTCTAATTTTCCAATCTTATTTATTTTCATTCTGTTTTAAATGTAAGTTCTTTCCCTTTAATTTATAATTTTTTATAACTTTCTTTTTAACTTGTTCTACACTGAGTCTTAAATCTTTCTGTAAAGCACTTTGAATTGCCTATCCTACACACACACACACACACACACACACACACACACACACAAACACACACACACACTCCTACAAAGAAATAACCACTGCGTCCCAATATAACCTCAAATTTGTCTGTCTGTCTGTCTGTCTGTCTCATTTCCATGCTGTGCTCTCAGCCCAGGACCTGAACCTCCATCCTGATCCTTGCTTACGCAACAGGTCCTCAGTTTCCTGGCGTTCTGTCTTTTATTATGGGGGGGATACTTTTCACTATTTGCCCTGTGTCCCCCCCCCCCCCCCCCCTTCCATTCCTCTAAACGCATCTTTACTCAAAGCCTGCATAGATGCCCCCTGAGGAAACCCTGGCAACATGTATAGGCTGCTGAGACCCTCTCAGAATGACAACCAGCAGGTCACACTGGTAAACAGAGCCAAGCCAGTGGGAACAAACTGTTCCCTGCTGGACAGATACTGCTTTATACAACACCTGGAACACCTGGAACAGCTGGATCAGCTGGATTCAGTCTATACAGACTATTCGCACCTCTTTTACTACTTGTTTAAGCCTTTTTTTTCAACAGGTGAGACCTGTCGATGTATACATCCTGCAGTGTCCCATTACTCCACTGCTTTTCCATCAAAAAACTCTGTATGAGTCTTATTTAAACACCACCAGACAGTTATATCTTCTTCTCAAGAACGAGAACGAGCCAAAAACCCAAGCCCAAGACCTAAATCGACCTCAAACGACGTCTGGAACCACTTGTTCCTAAATGATCTGTAGAAAATAGTTTGATTTCTTTCTCAAATTACCTTCATTCAGCTCTCCTTCCATAGTCCAGGCTGTCATGTGAGTGCACCAACACCTCCATGTGATTTCCTGAAGGAAAAGGGAAAACAGCACTTTTCTACTGCCTGGAGTTGGAACGATATGCATTTGTTTCACACCTGTTTTCAGGTTGGTCCCGCCCCCTTTGCGAGGATTGGCTACAACAGTAGACCAGCGTTCCACTTGGAGGCTCTTGTGCACCAGGATTGGCCCCCACTAGGACTATCCCCTTTCCCTGGGCTACGATTGGTCTGTGCTAGCCAATCAGCACGCAGTCCCACCTCTTGCCGGAGAACAGGTGTGGTATTTGGAAAGTGTGTGGGCGGAGCTAGCCGTCACAGTGGAGGGAGGAGAAGTTTTAAAGCAGACCCAGCTCTCCCCCGTCGTGGTGTGGGAGGGAACCAGTGGCAGGTTCTCTCTCACCACCAACTGCACAGTTTCACATCTGTTTCTGAGCCTCTGGCTGGCTGTGGAGGTCTGATGTGGACTTTAACGCTTTGCTGTTCTGTTATGGACGCAGATTTATATGGGATTATAGTGGTGCTTAAAAATGTGTGAACTCATTTGTGAATTTTCTATAGTTCTGCATAAATATGACCTAAAACATAGTCAGATTTTTAAACAAAAAATATCAAGACAAAACAAATTGTACTTGGTTGTTCATTTGTTGAGGAAAATGATCTAATATTACATATTTTGTGAGTGGCAAAAGTATGTGGTGGGGCTTCGAGTGGCTCTGAGTGGTTTAGCAAACTAAGGTGCTGCCACTAAGATCAGGAGATCGCTGGTTCGAATCCTGGTCATGAATCATGAGAGAGCAAAATTGGCCTTGTTCTCTCTGGGCGGGTAGATGATGCTCTTTCCCCTCATTACTCCAAAGGGTGATGTCGATCGGCACAAGGCGTCTGTGAGCTGATGTATCAGAACCGAGTCGCTGAGCTTTCCTCCCAAGAGTGCTGTGATGCTACTCTGCAGCAGTCGAGAAAGGAAGCAGTGGCTGACTTCACATGTATTGGAGGAGGCATGTGCTGGTCTTCACCCTCATGGTGTAGGGTTATTGTCCTTATAAATGTGTTACCGTGATAGGATGCAGCCCCTGTGCAACAAGTCCAGTAGTAAAATTTCCCCACTACTAAATATTCCACAGCCAACTGTCAGTATTATTGTAACACAGTGGAAGAGACTGGGAACGACAGCGACTCTCTCAGTGTGAAATAACAGAGCAGAGTCAGCAGATGCTGGGGAGCATAGTGCACAGAGTTCACCAACTTTCTGCAGAGTCACTACACCAATCACTACACACCTCCAAACTTCATGTAGCTTCAGAGTTCATCACTACACACCTCCAAACTTCATGTAGCTTCAGAGTTCATCATCACTACACACCTCCAAACTTCATGTAGCTTCAGAATTCATCACTACACACCTTCAAACTTCATGTAGCTTCAGAGTTACTACATCACTACACACCTCCAAACTTCATGTAGCTTCAGAGTTCATCACTACACACCTCTAAACTACATGTAGCTTCAGAGTTACTACATCACTACACACCTCCAAACTTCATGTAGCTTCAGAGTTTATCATCACTACACACCTCCAAACTTCATGTAGCTTCAGAGTTCATCATCACTACACACCTCCAAACTTCATGTAGCTTCAGAGTTCATCACTACACACCTCCAAACTTCATGTAGCTTCAGAGGTCATCAATACACACCTCTAAACTACATGTAGCTTCAGATTAGTTCATCACTACACACCTCCAAACTTCATGTAGCTTCAGAGTTCATCATCACTACACACCTCCAAACTTCATGTAGCTTCAGAATTCATCACTACACACCTTCAAACTTCATGTAGCTTCAGAGTTACTACATCACTACACACCTCCAAACTTCATGTAGCTTCAGAGTTCATCACTACACACCTTCAAACTTCATGTAGCTTCAGAGTTCATCACTACACACCTCAAACTTCATGTAGCTTCAGAGTTCATCACTACACACCTCCAAACTTAATGCAGCTTCAGAGTTTATCACTACACACCTCAAACTTCATGTAGCTTCAGAGTTCATCACTGCACACCTCCAAACTTCATGTAGCTTCAGAGTTCATCACTACACACCTCAAACTTCATGTAGCTTCAGAGTTCATCACTACAAACCTCCAAACTTCATGTACCTTCAGAGTTCATCACTACTACACACCTCCAAACCTCATGTAGCTTCAGAGTTCATCACTACACACCTTCAAACTTCATGTAGCTTCAGATTAGATCATCAACAGTAGAGTGTAGAGAGACTCATGGAATGGAGAGTTTACATGACCGAGCAGCTCTATCCAAGCCTCACATCATCAAACGCAGCAATGCAGGCCAGCAGATACTTTTATAGGCAATATAGTGCCTATAAAACCATGCTGGCCATTAACCATGCTGGCCAGTTTTCACATTTAAACCCCATCTTAACACCTCACAATTATACAATATAAAGAAATAAAGTAACACTTAATGTTCAATTTACATACCGATATCCTATGACAAGCCTTTCATTCAGTTTGCACAGTGCAAATTTGTGAGCTTAAGCTTACTTATTAGCTACAACAGCCATCACTTATCACCTATTACCTTCCGTAAAAAGTAAAAAAGCAGACTTTGCACACCAAAATATATCTTAGCTGACAGCTGTTTTTTTGAAACTATGAAACTGTATTACGTACAGTGGAAGGTCTTGAAGATTCTTAAACTTCATGTCCAGTCCCAGACACTAACTTCTCTATGAAACACAGAGTAAATGTCTCACACTCTGTTGTAAGAAGTGTTTTGGTTGTTTGGTAACTAAGTATAGAGGTCTGGCCTTGCCGGCAGTTTGGTGGACGTTTTCCTTCCCCATATTTATACTTCTCTATAATCAGATCCCTAATGCATTTATAATGATATTTTGTCTTCATTCTTCATTTATGTTTCTATTAATATTCACTAATCATAGTGTGAGATCATACCAAGGAAAGTGTGTGGGTATGCGAAGGGCTAGGTTTGCTCTGAGAGGTTAATTACATCACTCTATTTCAGTCAGGGTTTATCTGGTCATACAAAACTTTACATCTGTAATGGGTTATCCTCTTATTAATGATATATATACAGCTCTGGGAAAAAAAAAAAAAAACTAAGAGACCACTTAAAAAATGATGAGTTTCTTTGATTTCACCAATATGAAAACCTCTGGAATATAATCAAGAGGAAGATGGATGATCACAAGCCATCAAACCAAGCTGAACTGCTTGAATTTTTGCACCAGGAGTGGCATAAAGTTCCAAAAGCAGTGTGTAAGACTGGTGGAGGAGAACATGCCAAGATGCATGAAAACCGGGATTAAACAACAGGGATATTCCACCAAATACTGATTTCTAAACTCTTAAAACTTTATGAACTTTATAAATGAGGTCTAAAAGCTCTGCATCCTTTTTGTTATTTCAGACATTTCTCATTTTCTGCGAATAAATGCTCTAAATGACTTTTTTTTTGTTTGTAAATTGGGAGAAATGTTGTCTGTAGTTTATAGACTAAAACAATCTTCATTTTACTCAAACATATACATATATAAATAGCAAAATCAGAGAAACTAATTCAGAAACTTTTCTTTTTCTAATTCAGAAATTTCTCCAGAGCTCTATAATAATGTCCATATATTCTTGTATTTTTAATAGCTTGGATTCTTTGGCAAATAAAACTGTCTATACCTCACCATCAATAGAAAATAGAAAAGTCCTTCGTACTGGTAAGGGTTGTGATTGGTCCTAACAGGAATCATTGGACACCAGGCTGGAATATTTTCTATTGTTCTGTGTTTTGATTTGTCTGAGTATGTTTCTTATTGTATTGTGTTGTTGCTGCTGGATGCCTAAATTTCCTTCGGGATGACTAAAGTATCTATCTATCTATCTATCTATCTATCTATCTATCTATCTATCTATCTATCTATCTATCTATCTATCTATCTATCTATCTATCTAGTCCTGGACAAGGCATCAGCCCATTGCAGGGTATCACAGGGCAAGTTACCATTTAGCCAAAATTTTAGTTTAACTTATTACTTATTTAACTTACAGTAGGAGTACAAAGAAATGGAAAAGCGAATGCAGAAAATGTCAGGCACATTGGAAAAATTACTATTTTTACGTGGCCACTAATTATGTTTTTTTTTTTTTTTTTACACATGATGTCACCTTAATAAAATTATACAGTGTCCAGTGTGTGACCTGATCTTCGGTGTGCTGTGTGTCAGTCTGGCCGCTGGATGTCCCTGTTCTCTAGGTTTAGGCAGCGGCTGCTCCTCCGCCCGGCGGCTCGGTGCGGTGGGTAGGTGCAGGCTGGGGCTGCTGCAGTGTGGGGCATCAGTCGGTGCGGTTCACACGCTGGATAAAGGATTTACCCGCGGAGCTCCGACTCAGAAAGCGGAGACATCGATTAATCTGCGTGTTTGGTGGACTGAATACTGACCACGTTCACTGGAGCTCCAGAAACTAACAGAGAACCAGAGAGAGAGAGGAGCCAGACTGGAGCATGAGCGCGGCGGACACGGGCAATCACAGCGGCTGGGTCGAGTAGCATAGCCCGGCTGAACATGAAGATCAGACGGCTGATGGATCTCCAGGACTAGCTCGAAAACAACAGCAGGAATAGGGGATTTATCCGGCCGACTGCAGAGCCTTCAATTCGGGTTTGTAGGCTTGGCTTTTTGGGGTCGTGTCGGTGCGGGTTTGTGGTGTATAATTTGATTGCTGGCTGAGATTTAGACTGGGCTTAATCTAGCTAGTAGCGTTGCTAGGTTAGCTAGTTAGCTTAGCTAGCGTTGCTAGGTTAGTTAGCTGAGATAGCTAGCTTCCAATAACAACAATAAAGGGTCCGGCATTTAACCTAGAAGTATTCGAATGGAGATAAACAGCTAAATATATAACAATAGAGATATATCTAACGTTTAACACAATTAGTTCAATCTTAAATCTCTTTATTCTTCTGTTTAAAGCCTAAATTAATGGAAATATTGAACAACAAAGCCATTCTAGACCCGCTTGATGTTATCAACACTGGACTGACTCTATCTCAGGCTGACACAATGATAAGGCAGTGTAATGAAAAATATAGCTAATATCTGGCTAATTAATAAGACATTGCATATTATTAATCGTATTATTAATAATACATTTCAAGAAAGGACGTGCAGAGGAGCTGGACTTGAAACTACAAATGACCCTAAAGACCCTGAACACCACCACAACCTCCTGGAGTGTTTAAACCCTTCTGAAAAAATGGTTCAAGACCAGCTTTTATTCTGGTGTCTAGTTTTAGATGGTCTTAGTTGGTTGTTAATGGTCATGGTGGTTGAAATTATGCTGGTAACCCTGGCAAAAACGACAGTATGCTGGTAAACTAGCTGTTGAACCAGTCCTTGCTAGTATAGAGTATGCTTTATTTGGTTTTGGTCATACTGGCCATGCTAGTCTTGCTGGTAATGGTCAAGCTTGGGTATAGTGGTTATGTAGCTTGGTCAGGTTTATCTACCTAGCTAATTAATCACATATTGCATATTATTAGCCATATTATTAATAGTAAATGGTGAGAAATGACATGTAGAGGGGCTGGACTTGAAACTACAAATGACCCCAAAGACCCTGAACACCACCACAACCTCCTGGAGTGTTTAAACCCTGCTGAAAATCATTTCAAGACCAGCTTCTGTTCTGGTGGCTAGTTTTAGATGGTCTTAGCTGGTTGTTAATGGACATTTTGGTTGAAATTATGCTGGTAACCCTGGCAAAAACGACAGTATGCTGGTAAAGTTGGTGGTGAACCAGTTCTTACCAGTATACGGAATGTTGTATTTTGGTCATGCTGGCCATGCTAGTCTTGTTGCTCTTGCTGGTAATGGTCAAGCTTGGTTATGGTGGTTATGTAGTTTGGTCAGGTTGATCTAAAGTTACCTAGCTAGGGTAATTAACCACACCTTGCATATTATTAGCCATATTGTTCGTAGTACAGGTCGAGAAAGGACATGCATAGGAGCTGGACTTGACCCAGGTGGTCTTTAACTGGATTTTTCACCAGGGTCTGAACACTCCTGGAGACACCACAACCTCCTGGAGTTTTTAAACCCTGCAGAAAATCCAGTTCCAAACCAGATTTTGTTCTGGTGGCTGGTTTTAGATGGTCCAAGCTGGTTGTTGAGTGTAATGGTGGTTGAAATTAAGCTGGTGACCCTGACGAAAATGACAGTATGCTGGTAAACTTGCTGGTGAACTAGTTCTTGCCAGTTTAGGGTATGATGTATTTGCTTTTTGTCATACTGGTCATGCTAGTCTTGCTGGTAATGGTCAAGCTTGGTTATTAGCGATTATGTAGCTCGGTCTTGTTGATTTTAGTAGTCAACCAGCATGGTTAAGCTTGGTTTTGCTGGTCTAAGTTTAAACTGATCGATTAGTTAGCTTGGTAATAATGGGACATATTGAGCAATCATAGCCAAAATGAAGTCATCATAGTCTACTTCAATGTTATCAACACTGGACTGACTCCATCTCAAGCTGACACAACGATTAAGTAATGTATTGATACCTATAGTATTGCTAATATCTACAATATACATGTATAACACAGACTGCAGATTATAAGCCTTATTGTTATAAATTGTGTTGAAGGACGTGCAGATGATCTGAAATTGAGACTACAAATGACTCAAAAGACAAAAGACATCCAGTGAAATATCCAGCTCAAAGCCAGCTTTTGAGACTATTATCGTCATGCTGGTTGAAATTTAGCTGTTAACCCAGGCAAAAAACAGATACTATACTAGTAAACTAGCTGGTGAACCAGTTCTTCCCAGTGTAGCTTGGTTATAGTGGTTATGTAACTTGGCTAGGTTAATCACACTGGTCCAACCACCTTGGTCACCTTGGTGTTGTTTATCATTGTAGTCAATAGTCGACCAGCACGGTTGAGCATAGTCATGCTGGTTGAAAGCTAAGCCATCAACTAGTTTGGTGATACTGGGGCACTAAGACCAGCTTTTGGGTCTTTGATGGTCAAGGTCATTAAAAAGTGGTAACCTTAGCAAAAAATTACACCATGCTGGTAAACTAGGTGTATAGGTGTATTTGGCCATTTGGCCATTCTGTTTTTGTTAGTCTTGCTGGTAATGGTGAAGCTTGATAATAGTGGTTATGTAACTTTGTCAGGTTGGTCATAATGGTCAAGCAGTATGATCTTGTTAGTCTTGGTGAAGCTGTACTGTTTGGAATCTTTGTCAATTAGCTTGGTCTTGCTGGTCCAGCTGTTTTACCAGCATGGTCATGCCAATCTTGTAGGACTTACTGGTCAGCCAACTTGGTCAAACATGGTTATAATGGTTATTTAGCTTGGTAAAGTTGACCCTTGTAGACCAACTACTAAACCATCAAACAAATCAATTAAAAACAGACCCTGGTTAAAGATGCTATGGTCGAGCAGCTTAACCAGCGTTACCGTCTTGACTTTATTTTCAGGTTAGCATGACGGTTTAGAAATAATGTGTAAAAGCATAATTATGCTACTCTATTGTCATACTTATTATTAGTGATGTAAAATAGTCTTAGTTAAGTATTTCTGGCACAGTGTATAAATCCAATAAATTGAGGTTATCACACAATCATGGCTAAAGCAATGTGATCATGCTTATATAGCTAATGTCTAAAATAGATTATTCATGCTATTATATGTAACAGATGTCAAGAAAGGGCACTCTGAGGGTCTGGACACCTGCCTGAACACCTGAGTGTTCACAGATTGCTGTTATTTCTGTCTTTACCATCCTATCTATCTTAAATCATCCATGCCACTATCTTCTTCAGTTAAGTCTTTCTCCGTTACTGTAGGTGAGAATGGCCGCCGTAGTGAATTACTCTCCACCATGGTGGGTCAACCTTCTTCATCGCCTTCCTCACTTCAACCTGCAGTTTGAGCAAACCAGCAGTGATTTCCGACCTGAGGATTCATCCTACCAACAGGTAAGAGTCTTAGAATGTATCTGTGACCCTTTAAGGCTCTTGTTTACTGTAACACATTTCATATGTCATTATTATAACTTTTAGGATAAATTTGCAGTGTAGTTATGTATTAATACATATATTTCACAGATATTATGTAATTTTAGTGATGGGTATATGTCTAGATGCCGTGTGGAGTGCTGTGTAGAACACTACTGCCAAAGAAGCAGATACAGCTCGCTAGGTAATGTTAGTCAGTTAGCATAACGAGCTGATACACTGGAGTGATGGTACCTCAACTCTGTGGAGTCAAACACTCAATCTTGCCTGGAGAAAAATGAGAATAGCACTTTATCTGAGGAGCTCCTGCTGCTATTCCTCACTGAATGAGTGTTTTTAATTCGAGTAAAATAGAAAAACAACAGCAAACCTGCAATTATTCACTCAGAAAAGAGTTCAAAGGCATTCAAAGTTCCTTTCATTCCCCAGATGAGCTCAGAATCGGTCCTGTGTACAGAATCATTTATTCGGCACAAATGATAAAACTCTGGTGCAAAAACTTTGAAATTGAATTTATTTGTTAACTGGAGAAAGAAGGCAATTTTGACTGATTTTAATACTGTTATGTCTATGATGGCTTCAATAATAATGTGTTATAAATTGCTATTAAACTTGTGCGGTAGAGCTTTTGAGAAATATCTCTTTGAGTACTTAAACATTGAGTATTTTAGGTCTATTTACAGTGGAACTATTTATGGAACTATTTTAAATGTTTAGTTTTATATTAAAGTTGTTGCAGTATCTCTTTTTAAGGTCTATTGTTTACATTCTTCAGCTGTTTTTCTGCTAATAAAGTCTGATTTCTAAATATATTGTGTAATTTTGTGAGACAAAATTAAATCCTTAATTTAAAGCCTTATTGTTTTATGTTGTATGTACTTCTAACAATAGAGTAAGTAACTCATAAAAACGCCCATTTATACAAACAAATAAAACTAAAATAAAATAATAAAAATACAGTGATATACCATAACCAACAGAATGTTAAAAAAATACAGTGATCTACATATTTGGTCATACTGCTCAGCACTATTTTAGTTCTAAGAAAATTTCATATTACTAAATATATGTTGGTAATGTAGTGTTATAATTTAATAGAGATCCTAGTTACTGCTGTTACTGGTATACACAATCTGCTTATCCCAAGAATGGTAACTTTACAGTAGGAGGAAAAAAACTTTCCTAACCTAGAATGGAAGTTAATGTACAATACTTAGATCTGTCACGATAATTCCATTATCGACTTATCCTGCAATAAATGGACAAATCAAGAAATTAAAGCATGGGTAGTACAGTATTAGTGATACTGTTTTTTAAATTAAAGACATGATTCTACAGCAATGGTACTGAATAGATACTGTAGCAGTGACTGTTCTACATCAGCTGAAGAGCCTGTCCCGTCCAGGGTTCATCCTGCCAGAAAAGGACACCCACAAGTGTGGTGGCTGAAGGAGGGGCCTGTAAAGCCACAGGCTGTGACTTTTCGTCATCAGGATAACAGATGGTGCTACGAGTACAAGCCTGTTGACAGTGTTTGTAATTACCAGCTCGTCTAAAGGCCAGGTCTGACCAGGTTTTGGTTCAGCAAAGTGTTAGAGATTAGTGGAAACTGGGATGGCCCAATCAAAATGAATGTAAAATATGGAAACATTGGGGACTTTCCCTGTTTAAACTTTAACTTGTGAGTCAGAACAAATAGTGTGGATTGTTGTTCTGTCTGTTTTGATCTGAACTTGTAGCTGCTAAGAGAAATAGTGGAAAAACTGCATGCTTTCTGTCCTCCTGTCCTACTGCAGATTTTTGTATATTTTTTTGCAGTTGGACTTTGGCATATTTGAGTTAGGTCAGTGTTTAAACAAACGTCACAATAGGAAAGTGTTTGAGAGAGTAAACCTGCTGCAGTCTGTAAACCTGCTGCAATCTGAATTCGCACATCTTATTTTACGAATGTAATACTTTAAAAATCTATACTACCGCATCTCTGAAAATTTAAGTAGTATTGAAAAGTTACTTTATTTCAGTAATTTAGTTCAAACTGTGAAACTTATAACAGCATATAGATGTACTATACACAGAGTGATCTATTTTGAGTGTTTATTTCTTATATTGTAGATGATTAAGGCTTACAGCCAATGAAAACCCAAAAAACAGTGTTTTAGAACATTTGAACACTATACAAGACCAATCTGTACTTTTGGCAGTGTGGGCAGTGTGCCAAGTCCGGCTGGAAAATGAAATCTGCATCTCCATAAAAGTTGTCAGTAGCAGAGGGAAGCATAAAGTGCTGTAAGATTTTGTGGGGAAACAAAACTGCACTGACTTTAGACTTGATAATAAAACACAGTGGATCAACACCAGCAGATGACATGTCTCTCCAAACCATCACTGATCATCAGTACATTTTATTAATTGTAAATCAAGGGAGCAGAGTCTGGAGGAAGAGTGGAGAGACACACAGTCCAAACTGCTTGAGGTTTGGTGTGAAGTTTCCACCAATCAGTGATGGTTTGGAGAGGCATGTCATCTGCTGGTGTGACATTAATGTCTTCCACATTGTCCATATTGGAATTGCGTCTTTAGTGTGAGTTCTAATGATCGCACTGGCTTCAAAAGTCATAGGTCTAGAAGAAAAGAAAAACACAGCTGACCTTTAGTGCTGAAAGGTTGGTTTTACACTCATGTCAATCTAAAGTTTTGCAGTGTCTGCCAGCTCACACAATCACACACACACACACACACACACCTATCCCTCAGCCATACCATTAAACCCACTGACAGGTGTGGTGAGCACCATTATCCTGTTACAGTGGCAGCTGTCAAGAGATAGATGTATTAGGAAGTCAGTCCTTGACATCGATGTGCTGGAAGCAGGAAAATTGGGCAGGTGTAATGGTCTGAACCCATTTTACTCCAAACGCAGGTAGGGCTTTGGGTGGAGGTTTTGCCGGTATACAGTGGGGAGGGTCATGGGAGGGTCATGCCCATCCAAAGGTCTATGATGCTTGTGGGAAGTGAGTACTAACCGGTAAATTTGATCCTAATGAAGATCTCCAGTGTCTGCAGTTGTCCTACAGGTTGACCCAAAGAAAGTTGTAAAAAAAAAAAAAAAAGGTTCTTTTTCAGAGTGTTGATAGCAGAGTGACACTTACTGACACTCTGAAACTGGACCTCAAGAAAGACATTTATTTATAAAAAAATGCCCAAGGTGAGGTCACTTTACTTATTTAGTTCTGTTGTGGTCTAGACCTAGATCTTCTGTAATATTATTTTATTCTGTGGGCTGACCATCTTATTTTATGTATTTTATTTTGCTTGAAATCCACTAGCAGATAGTAGTAGTACAGAATGTGGTGTAACGTAACCCAGTTAGAAGATGTTGCTCTTTGAGAGTTTGTGTCTCATTTACATTTCATGAAATATTTATGTATTTTCATTACTGTCTCTAAGACTCTACATGTTTTGGTAGAGTACCAAGAAGAAGAGGTGGTGTATCTGTATTGATGTGTACCAATATTAAGTAGATACACTGCTTACAGCGAGGCATGTTGCAATACTCTTTGCTATCTTACACCCCCGTCAACAGACTATTTTCACACCTTGCTCCCACACCATTAAAGAAGTGTCAGAGTTTAGGAATAAATCTACGCTGATGGGTGTGGTGGTCTGGAAGTGAGGTGTGTTCAGGTACATTTCTGGCGTTTTGCTATTTTTTAGTGAAAAAACAAAGGTGCTCCACTGACTGAAATGAACCTAGAAAACAGTCTCTTGTCAGAGTCCATTCCTATAGAGTGCAAACCCAACTTTTAACTCAACAATAAACAGAATATAAATATAAAGAATAAAATAACATTGCTGTTTTCTTAAATGAGCCGCTGGTGTATCTTTATAGTGTGAACGGGCAGGTCAGTAACCTCTGCTGATACACACAAAAGCACCGCGCTGTTAAGATACAAAAGTCAGAGTTCCCTTGCCTCTTAAGGTGAATGACAACTGTCACACTGATTGTTTTATTTCACATTACGCCCAAAACATACCCATGATTAAGATAATTAAAATAGTTTCGAGCCACACGAGGCCCATTTTTTGTGCTCTAATGATACCAAAGACACAACAACACTTCCTAAATCCAGCTGCACGATCTGCAATTGACTGGCGCGATATAGATCGCTGAAATAGGCTCCTATTTGTCCTAATGTTTGTGGACAAAAGTTATAGTGAAAACAGCTGTTGCACCTTTTACTGAAACACACATACATAAAACAGCAGCTTAGTCTTGCATTGCATTATAGAATGCATCATCAGAGCTCCAGGCTAACTTTTACCCAACTGTCCCAAAACAATATTTCTTTTGATGATTTGATTGCTTTAATCAACAAGAGCGTAAGAGCCTAAGGTCAGCTTCCCACCTTATTCCATTGAGAAGTTTTAGATAGAGCACCATCATTCCAAAGGACATGGTTCTGCTGCTCTGTAGCTCAATGCTGCAAGGATCTATGCCCCTAATTCATTGTCTGATGTTAGGCTTATGTTAATTTGCTCATATTCTATTTGCTTGTTTATTAAACAAGCTGTTTGCAATTATACACCTGTGTCAGCAAATGGGTTCTAAAGTTTGGCACAAGTATTTATAAAATATTATATTGTATCATGCATGCTTGATTAAACCTTTTTCCCTCTTCTTATTTTAAAACTGCATAAAACTTAACATTTCTACTGGAGTAGTTACAATCATTATCACCCATATTATGCTTATTATCTCTTAAGTAGACTGTTGCACTTTTGTTGTGTAAAAATAATGCAGATACAGATTATATATCAAACAGCACCAGTAGTCTTTTTCATAACAATGTTGCTTGTTGTCCTCAAAAGAGGCACTAAAGTGATAATAAGGATGTTCTAGCACTCCTTTAAAAACTTTAAAACTGTAAGGGAACTTCGCTTGACTCATGTTCTTTGTCATAGCTTAGAATAGTCCTATCAGCTGTCCAAAAACAGCTAATTCTGACTGCTAACTGCTGAATAAACACAATGTCAGGAATGTGGTAAAGCGGCATGTAAAACATACATACTCAGTAAAAGATTTAAATTTGGGTGTTTTTGCAGTTGTAGTCTGCAGGTTTGTCTCCTGTCGGACGTGCTGCTGTTGTTTTAATGTTGTGGCATGTTACTGGCATGTTTTATCAGGCATGCACATTATAACATTTCTTAGGGGCCGCATCGGTTGATGAGTTTGTTTACTTGAGCGTTTTCTCCCTTTGTTTGGTTTGGTTTCACACATCCACAAGCAGTGGACCAACACCAGAAGATGACATGACTCTCCAAACCGTCACTGATTATCAGTAAATTTTACAGCATTTCATTTGTAAATCAAGGGAGCAGAGTCTGGAGGAAGAGTGGAGAGACACACAGTCCAAACTGCTTGAGGTCTAGTGTGAAGTTTCCACAATCAGTGATGTTTTGGAGAGTCATGTCATCTGCTGGTGTTGGTCTACTATGTTTTATCAAGTCCAAAGTCATTGCAGTGTTTTCCCGGAAAATCTTACAGCACCTCATGCGGATTTCATTTTCCAGCAGGAGCATGTTTCCCACACTGCCAAAAGTACCAATTGGTTTTATGTAATATTCAAATTTTCCGAGACACTGATTTTTGGGTTTTCTTTGGCTGTAAGCCATAATAATCAACAAAAGGAATAAAGGAAATAAATGCTTAAAATAGATCCCTCTGTATAAAATATACAAGTTTCACATTTTGAACTGAATTACTGAAATAAAGTAACTTTATATAGTATACTCTATATAGAGAATTCCAAAGAGCATCAAATAAGTGCATACCTGCATTGATTTGGAGATAAATGAGTAGCTTATTTTTCTCAGGTATGAATGAATGCGTAGTGGCATGTCACGACACACTCTGAACTCTTCCCAGGAATCTTTTAGTTCAGCTGAAATATTGCATCACAGTAATTGGCTATGTTTGTGAGTAATCTTTCTCATTATTTTCTAAATAGCCCAGTTCTGTCTTGTTTGTGCTACACAAAGTAGAGCGTAGATTCTCCGCCCGAACCTGGCCCGACCAGATTTCCCACCATTTTCGTCATGTCGGGCTCCAGAAAATTGTCTGCAATGTAGGTGTCTTTTTTTAAATGCTATTTTTATTTTATATAAAGCTATGGCGTGATAATCACAATATAGCAAAGTAACTTATCAAACTTTGTTTTAAAAAAAGTTGCACAAGTGCTCACTTAACTTGCAGCACTGTGCAATGAATAGACTTATTACTTATAACGTGATCATTGTTTGCATTGGTTGTGTTTTAAACCTTTGGGGATCTGTTCTTAATAATAATAATAAAAAAAACTTAAATAATAGGTCTATGCTTCTTCAGTGTTGCAATGTTCATGAACATAATGCTGAACAGATTCAAACTGCTCATTCAAACAGCCTGAAAATGTTATTAAAAAGCTCAGTTTTAATACTCAACTTACTAAAGAAAAAAGTTAGTCTTTGGCTTAAAATGACCATTTATGGTGTGGGTTAGTTTGGGCTGGGTATTTTTGGCCTGATCTAAACACAAAGTACTACTGTGTTGCTGATGCAGTACACTAATACTAAAATAAGGACCATTATAAAGTACATTTACAGTTACAGTCCACATTCTGAACCAACAAAGCATTGGAAAACTGTAAGAGCACAGTAAATCTGAGAGAATAGCCTCTATAGTGTGAGTGACCCTGCATGACTGAGCTGCTCTCATGATTAGCCATCTTTCGTTGCATTTGGACAGAAGCGCTACGCTAAGCTGGTGAGTAGCAAAGAGCACAGCTGAGGGTGGGGGAGGGGCACTGCGTGGCACTTGTTCAAGGGATCGTACTTAACCCGAGATGTCGGCTTATTTAGTTAAGGGTTAATCTGACCCCCTCAAGCGCCGTCCACTGTTGTCCTGATGTGCTTATGTCTCTGAACTTTGTCCTAAATTCAGGTTTGCCTAATGGTTAAACTCTTAAATCATCTTTTTCTTTTGAAGCTCTGAAAGAACAAAGAAGCAGACGTGGTTTTGACTGTTCATCGACCCAAACGTATTAATTATTCATAACAGCGTACCATAAATATTCAGTTGTTGGGATTTGGGGGTCTCGGGCAAGATGATGCTGTAAGCTCTGTGGTAATAGTTCGGAGATAGGCTGAGAGGGATTGATGTCGCCGTTTTGATCTCGACACAGGCTCCGAAAATGAGGAGTCGAGTCAATTAAAGCTGAACGTGGTTGATGTGGTAGTTGTGTCAGGCTGATTGGGCATGGGAATCACTGGGCATCTCATTATACAGTAATGTCATGATACATTGCTGTGAAACGATGATATCACAATGATTTTCTGCGATATTCGATATATGACCAGACTGTTTTCTACGATATTTAAAAGTATTGCCTCTGTTTCAATAAAACTATTGATATTTGATGCCACACATATCTATATAGTGCATTTACTAGGCTAGAGCTAGTATTTAGCTGCTGATGCTAACGCTTCTGCACCCAGCCTTATTGAAAATCTGGAAATCTAAGCTTACTGTAAATAAATGGAAGCACTTTACTCACACAAATAAACAGATTTTAAGAGAGAAATTTGTGCAAATTAACATCCAGCACTTTTTTTTGTTAAGAATTACAGGTTTGTTTTCTTAACTTAGCTTTTTTTTTAACTTAGTTACCCCACCACCACCACCACCACCACCCAGAGACCTGCGAAATTAGAAGAAAAACATGGTGATGGCACTGTTCCTTACTAGTGTTACATAATGCATCTTATAATCTAGTGTGCCTTATGTATAAAAAAAGACCAGAACATAGACATTCATTGAAAGTGCCTTATAATTTGGTGTGCATTATAGTGCAAAAAATGCAAAACCTTTATATATGAATTTAAAATATATATATTGTGCC
The DNA here is from genome assembly GCF_023375975.1 of Astyanax mexicanus. Taxonomy (NCBI): domain Eukaryota; kingdom Metazoa; phylum Chordata; class Actinopteri; order Characiformes; family Acestrorhamphidae; genus Astyanax; species Astyanax mexicanus. The sequence continues at coordinate 56,328,236 of NC_064410.1, read as the reverse complement.
ACCCCTAAGGCTGATATGGTGTTTATGGTGGTTTATGTTTTTGGGATACCAAAAAAATAGTTTTTCTATGATTATTTCAGCTGTCGTTGTCGAGTATGTGGGGCAGTAGTACATGCTTGTTGGCTTTGTTTTGGACTTGTATGGGAGTGAATGGGTTGTCATGTTGCATTTCACGCTAGAGATGAAATGACTGTCCTTTGGGGGTGGAGGTGGGGGCATCAGAGGCTCAGGCGGTGCGCAAGTCATCTGAGAATTCATACTTTGAGGATCATCCCCTGCATTGACTCAATAGAAGCAATGTACTATTTGGTAGGGATGCATCAATATGGGAGTTGTGGACCACTGCTGATAAAAGTATTACATTATTAATGTACGTAACAGACTGTGCTGATCCATAATTGTTTATAAATTGTGAAAATTGGGACTGAACCTATCTGAATTATCATTACAGAGATTTATTATTGATTTCTACGGCTACAGATGCAATAAAATAATCAAAACACAGATTCGTTTAGCCCAGAGTCCCAGAGAAAAAATAAATTCAGTGTGTTACTCTTACTCTTATCTTATATTCTAATATTGAATCAAATTGAATGAAATTTGTTTTTATTGAGCTTTTTACAACCTTTTTCTGATCACAGATCTCTGGTAATAAGACACATGAACACAGACAAAATAAGCGGCAGTGGCAGGAAAAACTCACTCAGAGCTGTAGAAGAGTCATTGGGAGGAACTAAAAATTGTTCTGATTGTCTTGATTTTTTTTTGCGATAATTATTAATCAGACAAAGGGGAAATGTGTTTATTACACTATTTTTTAATATGTATATATTTAATATATTAAATAAATTAGTGTCCAAAATGTTCCTATCTATCTATTTGACCAGATATTGGTCAGATATGAAATATTTTATAGAACTAATGTTGTAATTATATAAGAAGCACAAAACCTCCCATTATTAAAAAAGTTTTCACAAAGAATTAACCTGAGATTTACTTTAATTGTATTATTATTGTATATTTAATAACACAACAACAGTGTAAGAACCATAAATTTACACTTGGCTGTGATTCTCAAACACGTCTACACAACATCAGAGTCAGAAAAGACCCTTAAAAAGGCTTTTGAGTAGTTATTTAAAAATGTTTGACTTGCAATTCGCCGTAGACCCAACTAATCAATTATTAAAATAGTTGAATCAATTTAATCGATTGCTTGTTGCAGCCCTAGATGGATGATGATTAATGGTAATATTAATAATAGGGGTGTAAATCACAAGATTCATCACGGTACGATACGATGCGATACAATCCGATTTTTTTAGTCAACGATGCGATAATGTACGATACGATACGATATGATACGGTTCAATACGATTTAATGCGATTATAATCTGCCCCCAGCCATTAGGAGACCAAGCAGGGCAATTTACATACCAATGTATTCGTCTGAGGGTGGACTATTGGTTGAAATAGGTGTCAATCACTTTTGTGACCCTGGAGAAAGATTATGACCTGATTTGATTGGACACCCCTGAACACAATATGATCCAGCGCTCACGCCATTGGTTCAAAAGATGATCACTCAAGAAAAATAGTGGTTTGTGGACCAATAAAAACACAGAATCTAGAAGAGGACATCCTTAGCTTTGTATTCATGTACAACTTTACGTGAAAACATTACATTGCGTGGTCGCTAGGAGCCTGAGAATATTAAGTTTCAGCTGCGCTGAAACTAAACGCATGTTTGTGAGGAGAAGTGAGCAGGGGAAAAAAGGACTTTGTTATATAAAGGATATGTTATCTGCGGTTCAGAGCTGTATTGTGGATGCTGTGATAGTAAATTTTCTATAATATAATCTGATGTTATTTTACATACTAATAATATTTTAAATGGCTATTGTTGGGGAGGCGTGTTCCTCATGTAAACAATGTGAAGAAAAAAAAACAGGCTGTTTTCAGTTGGAGATTTCTGGCAACTGGTTTCATGTAGATGGCTGTAATTTTGCATTTAACTACTTTAATTTTAGTTAAAGTAGTACTAAAGAATATGAGGCGGTTAGTTGGTCGGTGTGTTTAGAATATTTGACGCTTTTAAGCATTCTACTTTACATAGTCAGGACGGGCCTGCTAGGGGGCGCTTCTGCAGTGAAAACCACATTCATCGATATTTTTACGTCAAATCGATGCATCGTATCGTTCATAATTTGTATCGATGCATCGATACAGATCGATGTATTGTTACAGCACTAATTAATAATCAGGGTTGGGTAATAATGTATTACATGTTGTGGAACGTAATCAGGATTTAAAAAATTATAATTGTAATCTGTTAAAGATACTGTAAAGTTATGTAATTAGATTACAGTTACCTTTTAGTAAAATGTAATTACTTAAAAAAAAAAGAAAATATACTTTAAATCAGTAATTCATTCTGTTATTTTAGTAACATTTTTGAACAAGTAATCAGTAATCTGTATCAGGGTACCCCAGAGGTCAAAAGAAAGGAGAAGTAAAAGGAGATGCCATCAGGTAAACTTTTATTAGCATCAGACTGTACAGATGGGTCATCATTAACTTATAAAAAGCAGATCACTTTTCCACCAGAAGAGCTCTGGATCTTGAACCAGTTTCTTTCGGGCTTATAAGAACTGTGGTGCTTTTCAGTGAACCAGCCCGCGTTTACACAAGTTTTAGTGGAACTGTCAAAAAGTCACATCATACGTTATCAAAAGAGGACGCTGCACAGCGATGGTGAACAGAAGTGGTCACGGTTCACGAAGAAGAACCTAGTATTCTTCGGTTCCCACTGCAAAAGGAACGTTCCTGGTTTCGAAGCCTACTGTTGTTGGTGGAAATGCGACCAAAGGTTCAAAATTAGGTTTACAAACCAGAACGGTGCCAGCGTGTCTGATTTTGGCAAAACAGCAGTTCTTTTTTCTTTTTCAGATGCTTAATAGATGAAGATTTCCTGCTTCAACTTCCTGCAATTGGTCAGAAAGTCAAAAACATCTAAAAACATTTTGTAAATCTGTTAACATATTTGGGGAAGCCCTTATTCTCAAACTAGTTCCTGTATTATTTTGTTTCTGGTTCCTCTTTGGGTACTTCTTTGGGAGTGGTTGGACACCCTCAGCTGCTTTTTAGAAATATTTCTTCCAAACAGCACTAGCCTCACTCCTAAAACATTTTTTACATTCCGAATTCCTAACGTGAATAATGGTTCTCCACTCTGAGGTTGTAGTTCTGAGCTAAATGCTGCATGTTTCCCACTCCCACACTCTCTGCAGGCTCAGTGTGGGGTCCGCACTAATCCCTGCCTGCACTGTGCTGGTAGTGCTGGGTTTTTTTGGAGGGGGAGGATCTGGCAACGCTTCCACGGTTGTCTGTGCAGCTTCACGCCGGAGGAGGGTCTAGATTGGACCCTACTCTTTTTGAGTGTGATTATTTGATGCGTTCCAGTGTGTCATTCAGGGGAACGCCGTTTGAAGAGGAGGAAGCTAGAGCCGGGATGTTGCTAATCTGTTTTGTCAGTTTGTTTGCCTGGCGCGATACAGACTGACGAGGCTGTCTTGTCGTGAGGCCAGGCAGGAAACGCAAGCTGTTTCTCTCAGCGGAGCGCTGCAAATAAATTCATCACATGACCCTGCTGGCTATTAAAGAACTTGCAAAGGTGCCATTAACAGCACAAGTTGGAGATGCGCTAACCTTTTCCAACTACAAGCATTTGTTCAGTCGCGGCGCCTTTTTTAGCGCTTTTGTTTTTTTAATTGCTCGCAGTAAAGTTCTGTCAGTGTTGTGCTGAATTCTGCCTGCCTGCCAGAATCTGCCCCCCCTTTGTGTACTCATGCCTCATTCGGCAGAATGAGCAGAACAGATTCCCCTCATATTCCTTTTATTTCTGTTTTAAATAAGGGTTAATCTACAGTTACAGTAGATACAAGAATCACCAGCATGATCTATGTACCCATACTGCTGCCTGTCACATGCATGTGAAATGAAGTCAGTTTTTGGCACAACATTAATTGGTTATTTTTCTTGTTCTATTTTTAATTGAGACACAATAGCCTGTCTTAACTTCCTGTAGTTGTTCTGAACGTCTAAACCATCCAAAAAATGCCTAATATACCTAATGATGAATTAATTAATCAGATTTTGACTTTTAAAACACATTGAACTGTTATAAGTATAGACAGTCATGTGAAAATAGAAGACACCTCATTAAAACAACATCATTGCTAAACGTATTTATTCGTCTGGACGTATTTAATGAATATATAATATAATGAAAATAAAAGATTCAATCAATAAAAAAAAAATCTATGATTAATCACAACAATATTCTGTGATTAAGTGCGATTAATTAAAACTTGTTCATCTCAAGTTGCAAGTTTTTATAGTGGATATTTAAATGTGAATAAAAGAAATCATGTAAGAAATGTAAAATGTAATTATATTTATATTAAAATAAATATAAAATAAAGTAATAGTATGTACTTGTATGTTTGAGAGGAAATAAACCCAATATGGGAAGCTGGAATAAGTAAAGAACCCATGATAAATTGGATAAAGAATTTTCTTTTACTTTATTGTAAACATCTCAGCTTGATTGTAAGGATTTCTGAATTAGAACTAGAAATTAGAATTTTCTGAGTATAAAAGAGCGTTTTCACACCTGTAGTTGGTTTCTATGGTCCGGATCAGTTGATGAGTTTGTTTACGTAGAGCTTTTCTCCCTCTGTTTGGTTTGGTTTCACACATGCATAAACCTAAATACACCAAAATGCGTGTGTTGTCTGACGCAGCAAGAAAGGAGCAAGAAAGTAAATATAGTGAAAAGATTCTGTGTTCCAGTGTGTATATCTGTGCAGTGTGAAGCTGCTCTAACACAAAAGGCTGAAAATTTGCTGCTGCGCTTTTAAACAAAAATGTTTTCAATGGGATGTTAGCAGTGAATGCTGTACATACGACGCTCAGTGTGTAAACAGCATGAAGCTGAAGAAGAGAAGGCATTGGTTCATAGCAGTATATTATCTGGCTTATATATCAGATTAAACTGTGCCTTATCAGCAGTTTAGCTCAATTAAAAAGAAGTATATTTGATTGCTGGCTTGGATTGCTGTCAAGACCAGATCACATTCTCACCACAAGTGATACAGAACCAATACTGAAAAAAAATATCTGTGCGCAATGAAAGTTGGGATCAAACTTGATGGCGTAAAAAAATTGTGAAGAAAAAAAAATGCGTTACTGAATCCAAATTAATCACCTGCATTAATGTTTTTACATTGACTGCCCTTAACTAAAGACATACAATTGAAGGAATGTTTTAAAACCTATTTCTTAAAAATGTAATTTATAGAGTGTTTAATATTGTTTATTGGGACGCAGTAGCCTGCCTTAACTTCCTATGATTGGTCGACAAATCTGAACCATCTAAAAAAAAAGTTTTCCATTGGTTTCGCCCCAAAAATGAAAATAATGTTCAAAGCAAATTTGGTTTAAGCAAATTCATGGCCTTTTTTTTCAGCCGCTGTTCACGGCACCTTTCACACCTGCTGTTTTTCAACAACTAGCATTATTAGCTCAGACGTGGCGCCTTTTAGCGCTTCTGCTGCTCATTGCTCTTAAAGACGTCCAAACAGTCTGGCTTACGGCTTCCAGAGCGGTTTGATGTTGGGCGTCATTTGCCATGTGTTTGTTTGTGTGGGTGTGTGTGTGTGTGTGGTCAGGTATACGACCACACACTTCAAAGGCTGGGAAGCTGAGAAACGCCCCTCCCAAGATTACTGTCGTTTTTTTCTCGTAGAAACCTAAAGCCTGTGGTTGGCCCCTTGCTGGTAAAACCACAAATATAACAAGCGTCGCATTCGGTTCTGTCAGAACATGGCAACTGTGTGAATCCCCTGAGAGAAAACCAAAGATATTTCTTCATAACACAGCTCTTCACTGCTACATGTACTGTGTGTGACTCTCTATACTCGATAAAGTAACTCTGAAGTGTGAAACTTTCTCACGCTGACAGCGCTGACGTTAAGAGAACATGGTGAGGAAATTGATTTTGAGAGCGATGTGATGAGATGATAATGAGCCAGATATCAAATCTGTACACAAAGGCTTTCTTAGCATTTAATTAAAAGTAAAGGATTTCAGTCAGTCTCAAGGTCTTGTTTAATTGAGGTGAAAAGATGTGAAAACATTCGCTAAGTGAAAATTGCCAGTGAAAAATAAGCTATGTATATAAAAACTCACACTTTAATGTTCACCACACAATCAAGACACCCAAACACAAACACAGACACATGGTTTAAAGCAGCAGTCTCTAAGATTGTTCTTGTTTAATTGGAAACAGTAGTATTTCTGAGATAAGAGGTTCTAGCATTACCATTCCTGCAATGTCTAATAAACCTACATTTATTCTAAAAATGAATTTAGTTGTCTGGTAAGTTTGTTATTGTTTATTTACTTTAACCTGCATTAAAATCTATTTTCTTTTATACGTTCTCACCAGAGAGTCCTCAAATCCTTAACATTATAATATTGTTGCTTTAAGAAGAGAGATGATACATATTTGATAGCAATATTGATACAATTGTTTAATGTTTATAAAGTCTCTTAGGAGGTGTACCAACAATGGACCTCAATCTGGTGGTCATAATTTTCTGATATAGCTTTATAGTGTTACGTAGTTAGCAATAGGGTTTTTAGGCGGTTGCTGTGGTGATGTTGCTTCTGTGGTAGTGTTGCTGTGGTAGTGTTGCTGTGGTAGTGTTGCTGTGGTAGTGTTGCTGTGGTAGTGTTGCTGTGGTAGTGTTGCTGTGGTAGTGTTAGTGTTGTATTGTTGCTGTGGTAGTGTTAGTGTTGTATTGTTGCTGTGGTGTTGCTATTGCCTGGGTACATGGTTTTTAACTGAATGCTGTGGTGTTGATGTGGTGTTGATGTGGTGTTGATGTGGTGTCGCTGTTGACTGGGTATGGGTTGGTAACTGAATACTGTGATGTTGATGTGGTGTTGGTAACTGAATACTGTGGTGTTGATGTGGTGTTGGTAACTGATGTGTTTTTGCTGTTGACTGAGTAAGGAGTTGCTAATTATATGCTCTGGTGTTGCTGTGGTGGTGCTATTGACTGGGTACGGGGTTGTTAACTGAACGCTGTCGTGTTGCTGTGTTGTTGTTGTTTACTTGGTAAGGGGTTGCTAACTGAATAATGTGGTGTTGCTGTGGTGTTGCTGTTGACTGGTTAAGGGGCTGCTTACTGAATGCTGTAGTTTTGCTGTAATGATGTTGCTGTGGTGTTGCTGTTGACTGGGTAAGGGCCTGCTAACTGAATGTTGTGGTGTTGGCAATGTTGGCAGGTGGTTGCTGTGGTATTTTAGATAGTTATTAAAGTATAATTTTAAACTGAATTGTGTGTCTTATGCTACAGTAGGTTGGTGTAAAGTTGTACTGTAGGTTGTTCCTCTGAGTCAAGTGTTTTCACCTCTGTGCCAAACACTTTCAGCCTGAATGAAATGCCCACACTAATGGACTCCTACACCACACAAGCCCTCATTTGGAACCGGCACAGCATTCCTGCACTAGAAAGAGACTTTCCAGAGGGAATTAAAGCTCTCTCCTGGGGAATTCAGAAGCTTCTAAGAACTCATTTTAGCCCATTCAGAGTACAGTCTGTTTCTGATTTGTATTTTAGCTGAGCAGGATTTTGTGTATGCAGCATTAAGCTGGAGCATTTTTTTTTTTTTTTGCTTGAATCATCTACTAACTGCTGTAAGTGGAATACATTTACGTATTCTATTGTCTATACTAATAACAGATCTGCAATTTGGAAAAATAGAATGGGCTAGAATCCTTAGGACATTTAATCAACCAATTTGTAAATCACTGTTACATTAGAGCTGGGCGATCTGGTGTAAATCACAATATTAAAAGACATTTTTTCAAGGCACAACATTTACTGCAATGTTTTGACACAGGAACTAGACAGTATATATCGATATTTTATCGTATCGTACACATTTTCTTATTTTATTAACACTAATAACACTATAATATTAAGGATCTCATTAATACTTAAATAGCATGAACCCAACTGTGAATTTAATTGGTGAGTGTAAACAATCCTGTTACTTGGATGATTTGTAGCAAAAATTAAATGAGAATGCCTTTAAGTATTGTGAAATAATTATGTTAGGATTATGTACAGCAAGTGCTTGTTGAAAAGGGTAACTAACCCCCCCTGATTTTTGCTGACTCTACCCTCGGCTCAAATAAAATAAAAATAAAAAAATCTTAAAAAAGGAAGTAGTGCTATCGGAGGGGCACTGGGTGATGTATGGGTTTGGTGGCAGTACATGGGGGAGAGTTCATTGGTTGAATGTGTCCTGGGGGTGGTAAAAGGTTAAAGGTTTGCACATTATTTAATTCAGCTTTAATTAATCCTTGATATTCTAACTAAAGCTTATTGTGGATACGAAAAGAAAATTTATCGTCATATTGCCCATATCTGTGTTACATAAAATCCTTGTATGTCTATTTTTGTCTTTACTTTGTCTTTCTAATTTGTTCTTTATATTGTCTTAATACACTATACTGTATGTCCAAAAGTTTGGGAGATCTTATTATAATGAATGCAATCAGCTTCTCTAACCCACTTTTATTTAGTGTTGACAAAGATGTGCAATTGCACATAGAACAGCTTGTCTAGGCCCTGTACAGGAAGTACTGCCACCCAACATTGCACTGTAACGAAAGATGGAGCTAAAATATTTATTTATTTTTTACATTTAATTCCATTGAAAGTTAAGATTTTTTTGTTCTTCAGTAATGATGCCATTTTGCAGATATTAGTTTTTTTTTTTTTTTAACATGACAGCGACAGTGAGCAGGTTTTTCTCTATGGGAAAGAGCAGCTCTGTGGTGGAGCTCATTCACCATGTGGCAGGAGAAAGCCCATTTAGATAATCTGCAGGAGATTGCAGCTTGTTTAGAGGAGCGGGTCTGGGTCTTTTCCTGTCTCAGAACTGCAGCAGCAGAAAGGAAAACGTGGCAGGATTGAAATCTGGCTAATTGCGGCGGTCTCTTTCGCCTGAGTTCTCACAGGAATTAAAAGGAAAAAAACGTGAGTGCTGTGACCTATATAGATCAAATGACTGCTGTGCTGTTCAGCAGTATGAGCTCGCTCCACACAGCACAAGTCAAGTGTGCCAAATTCATTACTCACTGATTCACTGGCCTTTCCTTTTGTTTGCCATTCACAGACATGTGCAGGGTGCTGCTTTATAGAGGTATTAATTTCTGTATGTATCTGTACTCTAGATGCCCCACCCAGCAACATTTATTCAGACTGGTAAAGGTTAAAGATAAGGCTGCACAATAAAAATAGTTTGAGCAACAATCATCATCATCATCATCATCATCGCAATGTGATCATGCACAGTAGTCACTTAGCAGGACATGCAATATAGGGGACTACAAGTTTTGCACTGACAATCATGAAACTAAGGCTGGAAAATGGATTTCAGGTATAAAAACAAATATAAAAAGATTTTAGCAAAAAATAAAACAAAGGCAAATTAAACATACAGATCATGCTTAATAAAAAAATTACATTTACAATATATATATATATATATTTTTTTTTTTAAAGATTTTTCGTGACATGTCTATCAAAGGCAGATTATATTTGATTATTAATATCGTAACATATTAAATCATTGAGGTATAGAAAAATGTAGTTAAAATCCTTAACAATAAGCAATGACATTTTTTCCAGTATTGTGCAGCCCCATATAAAGATGCTTATTTATATCATTTTACTCCAGAAATGGAGGTGGTGAGACCTGTAAAGCTAAGCTAAGTTAAGTGAACAAAACTGTAGTTCTTAAAAAAAAAAACATACAAGTAGTCAGACAAAGAAAAACAAGTGCTGAATGTAAATCTGCACAGATTTCTCTCCTGAAAAACTGTTAATTTTATTAACAGTAAGCTTAGATTTACAGATTTCCGCTAAAGCTAACAGTTAGCGGCTAATGCCAGAGCTACACTAAGGAACCCTGAGTGTTCCAGTAAGCCAGGGCAATATTAGCTAGCGGTACGTCTCACGTAGTTTATGCTATCTGGGGTTAGCAGCAGGCTGCAGGCCGATAATACTCACCTTGGAACGGACAAAGAGCTAGCGCTCAGCACAGTTAGCTGCTAATGGTAATGGTGCTCCAGTAGTGGTAGTCAGGGTTAGCAGCAGGCTACAGGCTATTAATAATACTCACCTCTTGATAGCCAAAGAGCTAGCACTTCGCATAGTTAGAAGCTAATGCTGGTACAGCTGGAGGACTTCACTGAAACTTCTTTATAATGCTGTACTTCAGCGGACTGGTTTTACTGCTCCTTATTACCTGACTGGTAAAATTTATACATAAGGCACACTGGATTATAAGGCACATTGTCGTTTTTTTAGGAACAATGAAAGGATTTTAAGTGCGCCTTATAGTCCGAAAATCACGGTAGTTTGTTTTCATTCTAGCTTCCCTCCACAGTCTCTAGTGATATTACTCATTGCTATGTTGTCAGTTGTGCTCATTCTGTAGAAAACTTTCATTGTGATCATCATCATTTCCGAGAAACCAAATCGCCTGGTTCACCATGTTACTAAATGTAATATCAGTGAATGTCAGCATTGCAGTTCTGGCTGGAGCTGTGATTTTTAGGAAGCAAGGGATTTAAACCCTGATTAATCATATCCTAAACGCCCGCTTGCTCTACTCCCAGATCAACTTCAGACTGAGCCTGACGTAACCTTACAGCTTCCTTCATCTCACACCCTCCATCCTCACACTGTCCTCATTTGCCTGAGCATACAGGCAGTCAAATGCAGCTTTGGTGGGTGGTGTTCCAAGGCTGTGTTCCATTTACCTCAGAAGCCGGATGCTCAAGCTGGGAATAGCGTCACACCCAAGTTGATTGCATTCCAGTTAAACAACTTTTTTGATAATTATACAATAGTTCTAAACATTCCTAGAAAACAGTGGAGTTTGATTTCTTGGATATTACCTGCACATAACTGTACATTTTCTTTTTATAGCTTTACAGTAAAAGTTGCAAAACTAGATTAGTGACCCTGTGACCTCTACTGAGTCTGCAAGTTGCAACATGCACATTTTCCTGGGATTTGATAAGGAAGTAGTCTCAAGTGGAACTGAGGAACTGAGACCCGAAGGAGGAACCCACTCTATTTACTTGGAACAAGTTGAGTCAGGCATGGTGGCTTTAACCCTATGGACCAGGGATGGGTCTATAGAGTACTCTGCCACTAGAGAGTCTGATTTCTGAACACCTGATTCAGCTCATCTGATAATTATCAGGTTTATCAGGTCTGTTAATATCTGGGTTATCAGCAAACTGCTGGACTCCAGCTCCTGTTACTACTTTTGCCCTTATATAAGCCTTAACTTCAGTTCCCTTCTCTGTTTCACTTGCCTGCTAGTTTCATAGATTCACTTCCTGAATCTGTAAATCCTCTGATTTAACCTTTAGAGCAGTCTTGATAGAAATAACAGCACAATAGAGCTCTGGTTCAAAGGGGGTTTGTTTAAGGTCATGTACCATCAGGCAACAAGGTCATGGTGCTCAAGGCTTATTGATGTGATCCCTGAAGGCCCCACCTTCAACTTTCAACTTACAGGACTTATAAAAAAGGATCTGCTGATAACATCTTGGTGTCAGATACCAAAGGACGCCTTCAGGGCTCTTGTTGGATTCTGTGTCTCTTTTGATGGGCATTGTTTAAAGTAGCTCAGGGCGTTTTCACACCTGGAAGTCTGAAATAAGGTTCAGGTGTTTGTAACATTGTATGGATTTCATCCGGTTAGTTTTAATTTCAAACTGCAGGTTAGCAAGTTCACAAAAGAGCATCCTCTCCCTTTACTTGACACTGATTGGTTTGTGGTGTGTTGTTGATTCGGAGAGTCTCCTTTTTGGAGAAAAGTAAATGAACAGACTCATTTGGTTCCACCATACTGCTAGGGTTATAGCATTACTACCAGCAGCACCAACTTCCAACAATTTACCAGATAATTGAACAATTGGGCTCTTATTTTCTCAGTTTTCTTTTCTTCTTCTAATCTACTCTCCTAGTATACTGAAATGTGTAACAGTAGCCTGCCTCTACTTTCAACCAATCCAGAAAAAGTGTTTTTTATGCTGAAACCAAACTGCATTATGGTTTGTATAATCCCAAAACTTGAGAAGCACTTTTGGTCAAACATAATTTAGCTCCTTTGGTCCAAACTTTATCCCATGGCGCCCTTCATATCTGCTTTTTGGTTTTAATCAAGGTTAAAGTCCAAAGGTCTAGATCAGAAAATGTAGCTATAAAACCAGCCTTCCGTATTTGCCATTCTGTATAATGCTACACTTCAGAGGAGTGGCTTTACTGCTCCTTCCAACCAATTTGCATATAAGGCGCACCAGATTATGAAGTGCACTGACAATGTTTGAGAAAATAAAAGGATTTTATGTGCACCACTGTAAAATACTGTATAGGTTATTTTCAAACCTGAGCAAATTCTAAAACAACTCTGGACCAAAGTCTTAACCAAGGTTTATGTTTTGGTCTAGTTAGTTTTGGTGTTATGAAGTAGTAAAGTGACTTTAATACATTCTGTTGTCATCACCTATGTGGGCAACGTCTCCCTGTACTTGACACTGATTGGTTTGTTTAACAGTTTAACATGTTTAAACTGTTATTTTATATAATTTAGGCAAATTTCTTTTCCAGGTGTTGTGCCAAGTTATGTTCTCTGGTGGAATCTGTTTATAAATATGGGTTAATCTACAGCTACGGTAGATACAGGAATCAACAGCATAATCTGTTGTACTCATACTGCTTTATGAGTAAATATGAGTAAGATCAATCCGTTTTTTGCCACAACATTGTTTTTTTTTTTCTTCTTTTTCTGTTGTTTAATGCGTGGTGATGGCAAACTTGCCTGAACTTTGTCTACTTGAAATAAAAGTCCCAATTACCAGAAATAGTGTTTCACAATGTAAACAACTAGGCTAAGAGGCTAAGACCGCCTCTTTTGGTTGGGCCAAATCTTGTTTTTTTTTCTGGGCAGAAGCCAAATGGACCAAGGTCTACTCTTGACCAAACAGGAATAGTGTGAGAACATCGTAAATCTTGAGGAAAATAACCAAATAATAGATCTCTAGCTCAATGGTTTACGTTTTAATCCCTGTAGGTTTCACAGGTAGAGTAGTTCGATCAGTGGCCGCAATGGGCTATGAGTCCATCTTAATCAGTTTAAAGCTCATCAATAAGATAAGCCTGAGTAATGGCGTCAAGGATTGAGGGCTGTGGGTGTTTACAGCAGCAGGGGTCTTAATGCAGGAGTCAGGAGGGTACAGTAAAACAGCTCACAGCTGAGTTTGATCAGACACTGCCACAGCAGGAGCCTGGACCTCTGGAAGACCTCCTGCAGTGCAGAGGGGAAGAGAGAGACAAGATGTTTTGCCAAAGGTACAGACTTTTACAAGAAGTGCTCGGTCGATATTCCACAGCAGGGTTGATGCTGAAGCCTGTTTGGTCTCTTGTGTTGTGTTCCAAATAAATCCGTGAAGTTCCAGTGTTGCTGCAGGTTTCCATCCCAAACAACCAGCAACTTTCTTGATTCCACCTGTATAATCAGTTTGTATAATCAGGGCTGGACAATATGATAAAAAATATTATATCACAATATTTCTCAATTTCGGTCAATATGATCAAATTGTGTTATTAGAATATGAACAGTAGAAAAGCCCCAGTTTTACACTGTTCCTTATGCTATATCTAAGATAGTAAGAATTTATAGGAGACGAACACATGCTACATTTTATTTTCAGGGAATCCTAGTCAGTACTTACTTGAAATACAAACATAAACATGAAATAAAATAGTTAAAACGAAAAAAAAAAAAATTCTGTTCAATTAAAGCAGGAGCAGGTTTGCAGATTTTTTACTGTACTTGTTTGATATAAAAAGTTCTGCTTTTTCATAGGATATGTTTATTATGTCTGAAATACCAGGTTAGCTGCCATGCTAATAGCAGGTCTCTGCATGCTTGGGGCTTTTTAACCGCAATGCTAGCTACCTGTTTTTCTGAGCTGGATTATTTGCTGAGAGTTGATGACACTGCTGCCAAAACTGCACTGCTGCACTGTAAACATTGTTGTGTGGTATAATATCTGATTATATAGTGTCTGATTGTGTCTGAACTTCACTCTGGTCTTAAGCTCAGAACACTGGCATGTAGTTGTCGGCTTAGCATAGGCCTCAGGCGGGTTTCTAAGTAAAAAAAAATGTATTAAAAAAATCATATTACCGTTATTGAAACTATTGCGACTATTGCGACAAATATTGGTAGCAAATTATTGTCCAGTCCTACTTCAGGCAGCGGATCATATGTGCTGATCATTGCTTTGCTGGAATTAAGACCTACAGCCACACTGACCAAATGTGCAGAAGATTAGGCACCCCTGTTCTAAATGTAAAAAGTAAAATTGCTTACATCTATGGCTTATCTACTGACTTTTTAGTTATTTTCGTCCACAAAAACATCTGATTGAGAGTGAGATTAATCAAACAGAATCAGAGATTCATAAAAGATTCATTCTTCTCTGTGGTTCTGAATAGCACACTTTGTTCATTTCTCACTGTCCGCTGCAGTACAGAGCCAAACCCTAAATTTAGACCCGTGTTTAGCATTCTGCTCTGGAGCTGGATTGTATTCTGTTTTGGAAATGATTTCCATGCCTTGTCCTTTTGTATAGTGTGGAAATGTAAAGCAGCTGCTTCTGAGCAGAAATCAGATAATGGCTGCATTTGCTCTCTAAAGACTTTCCCACAACAGGAAGAGGTGGAGAGCACAAATCCAGCATTCCGTCTCACCAGCAGCCAGTATCACCAGTATCCCAAAATATAAGCATAATTTTGTTCTTAAGCATTTACCAGAAATGAGAACGCTCTCTGCTTCGCATACAGGTACAGTACATACACTAGGGCTGCCTGATATATCGTTTAAGCATCGTCATTGTGATGTGTGCATGCGCAATAGTCACATGGCAGGACGTGGGATGTCATTTAAGGCAGTTAAATCAAACACATCATGTTGAAATGTTTTGATTGTTGACACAAGAAGTACAGTAGATACACAGCGCTGTCTCTGTGTCTGTGTGAGTGACAGGCTGCTGCTGCCTGAGAAGCACATGGGTTTGTGCAGGAGTAAACATGAGGTAACCGCATGGCCTCCATCCACATGGTTGGGCACGTGCTTGTAAACGCACCTTTGGAAAGCTGTGCACCTCACACCAGCACAGTTTTGCACAGATATTTCCAGTTACAGCTGAATTTGTGCTTTTAATCCCATAAGAAAATTCTTAACTTAGTTGAGCAGTTCTTGCTATAATATGACTTAGAACATTACTATACAAATATAGCTAATTACTTTATACCAACTCTACCTCTTCACAACTTTACGATTGATGCTCTCAAAAAAAAGAAGAGGCAAGAAAATTGTATACTTAACTCTTGACGAGTTCAGCACAGCTGTTAACTGAAAGCCTAAAATCCAGGTGACTCTACCTCATAAAGCTGTCTGAGAAAATCCAGCCAAGATGTGCAAAGCTGTCATCTAAACAAAAGGGTGATGCTTTGAAGAATCTAAAAATATGTTAAACAAAATATTTCCATAAACAAATAATTCCTTATGATTTTCTTCTGAATTTAAGATGTGTCTAAGCTTTTGGAACTGGTACTGTATATTTATATTCCAATTACAATGTATATTGCTGTGAATAATCTTAATAATAGTATCTGTAGATAGCCCTGTCACAATAAGATTTTTTTGTGGACGATATATTGTTCCAGAAATTATTGCGATACACAATTATTTTTTTTAATTTTAAGACTATTAAATGCCACTGACACTAACAAAATAGCATAAAAAAAACAATTATACACTTTTTTTAAAGACAACAAAATTTTAATTAATCATTTATTATAGTTAGTTTGGCATTTATATACATATTTCTTCACCTACTACACTGTGTGTTTGGAGTCACAGTTATTGAGTTATTGAAGCATGACTGGCTAAAATACTGTATATATGTATATATATGTATATACATATATATACAAACATACAAGTAAGCACAATAGACATAGATATCGCAATTATCAGAAATTATTGAGGTCATGCTCATTTATTGTACGATAAATCGATATTGCAATTATTGGGACAGGCCTATCTGTAAAGAGTATCTATATGGTAGGTTGCTTTCAAACTTGCTTGGCAAGCCCCAAAGAAGACGATGGTGCTTCTTTTGCTCCTGTGATTATAAGCATTCCTGACTTGATTGAGCGTATTGGTGATTTATAGCATATTGTAGGTTGACTTTGTTGTTATCTCCTCGGCGGGATCATTTATCTCTGCTTAATCATCTCCGTTTCATTCTCTCAAAACAATAAGCAGCCACGCTGAGCAAGAGACAACAGAGCTTCATTTTTCTCCCAGCTGGAGAGATCTGAACCTGTTCCTCCAGTCTGCCCATGCCCATTCTTCTTCCAATAACACAGACACACAGCTCTTCAGTGCAGCTCTACAGAGAGGGCACAATGGCCTGCCCAGCCTGCTAGTGATCCCACACAGCCGGAGTGATGGCTGATGGATGGCTTGGCACTGGTTGAAAGGAGTAAGAACAGGATGATTTCGGGAGACTGGAGAAGCAGGAGTTCGCTGGGTACACTGAGATTAACTGATCTGATACAGAGCCAAGCCCATCCAGAGCTGCTTCCCATTCTTGTGGAGTCGTGGTGGGCCTCATTATGTATGATGACTGTCCCTAAAGAAGTCCAAAAATGCTTAGCTGTAGATTCATTTTCATTACAAGAATGTTGGCAATAGTTTGTTTCTGTATAACTCAAACCAAAAGTAGTCTCTTTGATTCTGTGAGAAACACCAATAAATGTGTTGGGGATCTTTGTAGTGTTTTCTGTAGAGCTGGGGTGTCCAAACTTTTTTGTTGGGGGCCAGAAGGAGAAATATATTTGAAGTCACGGGCCACAGACTCTGAAATTAAACAAATAATGAAATATACCACTTTAAATAATACATTTTCCTGCTTACTTTCATTTACACACCATTTTACTTACTATCTTTTTTTTTTATCTTTGACAGTGTTGTGTAAACTAAGATTTTTCAAATTGATGTTTTATTAATATTCTCTTAATATTAAACACCTCAATTACCGCAACTTTTAGACTCTTTGGCCCGTTTTCGGCGCTACAACTGCGCATTCTCGACACTTTTACACTCTTTGGCCCGTTTTTCTCCGCTACAACTGCGCACCCTCTCCGCTTTTAGACTCTTTGGCCCGTTTTTCTCCACTACAACTGCGCACCCTCTCTGCTTTTAGACTCTTTGGCCCGTTTCTGACACCTAGCGTTCAAACTTCTCACATCTCACATTTTAAAAACCTGCTTAACAGCGGGCCAACTTTCATTCTATTTCTAACACACCTTGCAGGCCGCTCCAAAAAAGGAAACGGGCCGCAAATGGCCCGCGGGCCGTAGTTTGAACACCCCTGCTGTAGAGTAATTAATGGGCTATGTTTAAAGCTCAGTTTTATTACTGCTACTGTTTACCATAGCATCTCCAGACTCTTTCACGTCTGTTATGTTAGCTCAGAGTGAACCTACTCTCATTTGTGAAGAGTATGTGGCACTATCAGTGGACATGCCAAGTAGGAGTGGGCGATATGGCACTAAAATAATATCACAATATTTTTTAAATGGTATTTTCACGTTAACGATACTCTTGGCGATATGAAAAAACATATATATATATAAAAAAAAAAAAAAAAACTTTCAAGAATTCACTATTGCAACAAAATGAAATTTTAATTTTGTAAGTGCATGGAATATAATATGGCACACCCCAAACTAAGATATTAAAAAATACAAGAATTTTATCAGATTTGTAACAGAAGTCAATGATCCAGAATGTCATGTTACTAGTAAGAATGCACTCCAAACAACTTCATATATCCAGGATTAAAGTAAAATAAATGATACTGGACAGGTATAATCTGTCTCTTAATAGATATGTAATGTGAAATATATAAAGTGTAAATTTTACTTTTGCTTCAAACAGTGAAAAAGTAGTGCCCTGATGTGATAATTAGGGGTGGGTGATATGGCACGATATTTCAGGGTATAATATCGTTCACCATATTAAAAAATATTGGCGATATTATTGTGTACGATACGATATGGCACATTCCTAATGCCAAGTGTTTTCTGGCAGATACTATTCTACCAATAGTGACAAGGATACAAGCAAAACACAAAACTAGAGAAGAACCAGTAAAGAAGGATAAGGAAAGAGGATTTATTCTGTGGCTACAACATGTATATCTATTGTCTATTTGCTTGTTGTCTTGCTGTTGCCTCTCCATTGCAAAAATTCCTTCTTTTGTTTGCACCAAAGCAGATGAACTTGGTTCACAATCGCTCATGCTTCCTAACTATGCAACCTGATATCACTGTTTTTTTTTGTTGCACAGTTGAAAAAATTATTAAGTGTTTCTTTATTTTTTTGAACAGTGCATTTGCTCATTAAGCACATTTGATCGATAATATGATCTATTTGATATCTGACATGTGGCAAGTCATGACTTTTACGTCAGTCCATTTTGAGCAGAAGAGAAATGGATGACAGCAGTGAGGGATGTTTTCAGTGGTGGGATAGCAAGATAATAGACCTATTAGATATTAGGGATGATGTCTTATCACTCTTCAAACTGGCACAAAATGTTTTTTTGTGTTTTTTTTTATGTAAAATAGCTTCTAGCAGAATTCTAGTGGAATATTGGACCTCTCTTCTTGAAAGAATTGATAGATAAATTAGTTCCTCACTTAAAAATTCAGTTAAATTTGTTAATTTTCTATAGGGTTGTACAATACTGGAATAAAATAACATTAAGTTTAAGTATTAGTCTATCAATAACTGAATATTTCAAATTACAGCAGAAGATGTTTTGTAAATTAGCATGAATCGCTTTCATGAAGCAAAGTATCCAATCTTCTAAATCAAAGTAACAAATCTGCATTGGTACTAAAATGGGAAGCCAAATTGAGAGTTTAATGTAATTTAAATGAGTTGTGTGGTCAGTGAGGCAATATTCTGAGAACACTTTAACACAACTTCATTCTTGTTTAGTTACTAATAGCTGTGTTGTTAATGAGCAGTGAAAAGTGAAGAAGGTGAATGTTGAGAGTTTCCGTGTGTTGATTCAGGTGTTTATCACCATTCAGTAAACACTATATTTCAGCCCTGTGTTACGCCATAACAGAGATGAGGGAGTTGGACTTTACTTTGGTTGCAGTTGTGATTGTAGATTTACCAGCACTAGAAGATTGATGATCTGTGTTAGAAGATTATTTGATGAATTTAGTACCATTATACCCTAGCAGACAAACATTTTAGAACACACATTGCTTTTTTATTTTCTGATTTTATCAATGACTAATTTATTACTGCACTTCACCTGTCAGACTTCTAAAACTTAATCCATCATGTTAATCTGAGCTAAAGGCTAAAGCTGTTTCCATGCGGGTCAGCCAGACGTGATTTTTCCTGTAGCAGTTTTCTCCAGTTTCCAAGAATCTTCTGAAGGTGTAGGAAACAGTACTCACCGCTCTCTGGATTCATCTGTAATTTCTCTGAAGAAAAAAAAAAATTCTACTTTTAATAGTCACAGAGTTCTCTGTGTTTCAGTGTCTTTTTCTAGTTATTATGATGAAAATTTAAATGTGCAGTAACTCCATCTGTTCCAGCACTGCTCTACTACAGACAAAGGCTTTGTAAATTGACATGTTTGTAAATCCTTTTCAAAATCTCAGCTTATTTCCATTTTTGTTTTTTTACGAGATACTTTTACAGTAAAATCTTTTTTTTATTATTTATTTATTTTTTTACAAAACTAACTTTAATTTTTTTTTTTTGTTTTTAGTTCTTTTTCTTTCTTAAAGGCCCTGCACAACATTTGTACACGGGGTGTTTGTACCATTTTCGGTTGTTATTGACTGGACCTAATAAGCTTTAATAACAAAAATAAAATGGGGAAAAATTGGGGTTTTATTAGACTTTTGACCGGTAGTATATAAATATGTGGAAGAGTTAATTTATATATTAAATTAAGAGATTAAATATGTAAGTGACAGTAATATACACTTATGTGTATGTGTACTGTATGTAGAGATTCTACTCCAGACACTTTATATTTACTTCCAACAGTGTAAGATCCAACCAAACCTGTTCGATCACTGAATGAAATCAGTACTTCCTGGGGCTTTATCAATCATACTACTGGTTAAGATCAGCTCTGCATGCATTTATTCAGCTTATTCTTTCAACACATCAACTGACGAACTGTTTAAATTCATACCTTACTGACCCAAACTGTCTTGTTGTTCTGCAGTCTATTCTGCTTCTGGGTGGTGTGGCTCTGGCCTGTCTGGCGCTGGACCTCCTCTTCCTCCTCTTCTACTCCTTCTGGCTCTGCTGCCGTCGCAAAAAGAGTGAAGAACAGCCCAATGCAGACTGCTGCTGCACTGCCTGGTGCGTCATCATCGCCACCCTCGTCTGCAGGTGAGTCCTCAAAGTCCTTAGAGTACACAACACTTCCTCGTTAGTCCCAATTTTGCAGAATAAGGTGATTATGGTCGTCATTCATATGTTTGAGAGACTAGTTTTGTAAGTACCGTATTTTTCAGACTATAAGGCGCACTTAAAATTGTTTAATTTTCCCAAAAATCAACATTATGCCTTATAAACTGGTGCAACTTATCTATGAATTCTACCAGTCAGGTATTAAGGAGCAGTAAAACCACTCCACTGAAAGACAGCATTATAAGGTTAAGTTTTTAGTGAAGTTTCTCCAGCACTAAGGCTGGAGCAGTATTAGCATTAGGCACAAACTGCAGCACTATAGTTTTCGCCGTTCAGAGGTGAATATATAAGACTGTAGTCTGCATGTTTGCCTTGTTAAAACAAGCTACGTGGTAGGAACCATTAGCTGATAGCACCCTGGCTTACCGAATCACTTAGGGTAGTTCAGCGTAGCGCTATCAGGTGGTATTTACTAGCACTACGCACTGCTGCTAACCACAATGTTGAAAATATTGAAAATCTAAGCTTACTGTAAATAAACGGAATTGCTTTACTCACCCAAATAAACCTTTTTTTTGGATAAATCTGTGTAGATTAACATCCAGCACTTGTTTGACATGAAAGAAAAGGCTTTTTTTTTTTTTCTTCCAAGAATCAGTTTCATCTACTTAGGCACTGAATTAGATGGTAAACATGGTGACATCCTTGTTCCTTACTATAGTTGCGTAAAATGCATCTTATGTATGAAAATAGACGTTCGTTGATGGTGCACCTTATGAAACAGTGCGCCTTGTAGTCTGTAAAATACAGTACGTATGATTACCATGATGAGGCATAAATGGAATTCAGATATTAAGACAAGAATGCACCAAATGTATTTTTTTTTAAATATTGGAATACAAGAAAAGGTATAGCAACAAAAAGTGATCTGAGGAGAAACACTGAAACAGATTTTATAGGGCCCTAATTTTTTTATTTCTTGTGGGCTACAGTACTTAACATAGCCTAGTGAGCTATTAGGCGTAAGTAGTGTCAATTAAGGGTCATATTTTACACAGTTGCATCTCTGTGAGTACTGGAGGTTTTGCTAACAACTGTAGAGTAATGGACTGTGCCCAGAGCTGAGAGTTTTATTACTGTTAAACCTGCAGAAACTATTCATTAAAACATTTTATTTATGTTAAAGCCCTACTCTGAACAGCCAGCTGAAAGAGAGGGATATGGTACAAGCTATTTCTGAGGGATTGTTTAATTTTAACATCTGTTTCGCTGTTTTATGACACAGTTGTGGTTGGAAGTTTACATTCTCTCATCGTAGACATGAATAGCATGGCAATATTTGACTTTCTGCGATTTATTTGAGTTGCTTGGTGAATGAATTGCAACATGTCCTTAATAGAAAAGTTTTAATTTTAGGAGGTTTCATAAAAAACGAAACATGGTTAGAAATATACATACTCCACACAACTAGTAATTGTTTAAATGTCCTTAATAAAGTTGCAGCTCTACCACCCCTTGATCAAACTTAACTTTGGGAGGGTTTGGGAAGGTCATTTAAAAATCTTTATGCTTTTCTCATTCAGTGTTCTTATTTATTTTTCTCTACATTGTAAATGAATGCAGACTATGAAGGAACACTTAAGGGATTGTTTAGTAAACTTAAATGTATCTCTTGTCTGAGAAGCTGTTAACTTGTGGTTTCTGAGGCTGGTAACTGATAAACTTATCCTATACAAAAAAGGTATGTTTTGCTCTTCCTTTCCTGGGGCTGTCCTGATGAGAGCCAGTTTCATCCTAATGTTTTTAGTGGTCTTTGAAATTGCACTTGAGGATACTTTCAAAGTTCTTAAAATGTTACAGATTGACTGACTTTCATTTCTTAAATATTTTTTCTTTACTTAGTTAAGTATTTCTTGCCGTAATCTGGATTAGAACATTACTCAAATATTCACTATTCACTGTTTACCTGTAACTCTACCTCTTCACTACTTTACAACTGATGCTCTCAACATATTAAGAGACAAGAAATTCAAGTAATTAACTCTTGATGAGTTCAGCACAGCTGTTAACTGAAAGCCTGAATTCCAGGTGACTCTACCTGACAAAGCTGACTGAGAAAATCCAGCCAAGATGTGCAAAGCTGTCATCTAAGCAAGAGGTGCTACTGTCTGGTATCTGAAATCAGCAGATTGTACTGAACAGTGATTGGAGATCGTATTCGGCTTTTACCTCACTGATCAGTTCATCTTTAATTCTGACATAATCAGTGCTTTCATATTTGGGAATTGGTTTAGATTAAGAGTACAGTGGAATTTATCGTTATATAAGCAGATCTGTTATCAATCCTGCACTTTATGGAACACATCACAAATCTGACAGAACTCATTTAAATTAAGTAAAAAATTATTAGGAAGAAATTGGTGACTAAGGAACACTCAGGAACACTATAGGAACACTCAGTAATGCCATAGAGAAGTCATTAAAATAAGTAGCTACATGTTACCTCATGTTTTTTCATTTTAATGAGTATAAATGTAATCCGTGTATCATTCGTTCATTTGATGTTCAATTAAGAATCAAAATTGAAAGTTTTGTTATTGAATATAATACCAAAAACCAAATAACGGCTTGTATTTATAGATTTTATTCTCTTGTAATATAACAACCTTTTCATTTGGGCCACTCTTAAAAAAATAAAAACAGTTCACTTCGAGAATATCATTAAAGCCGTAGTATTTTGAGGGAAATGTAGTTCTAACTGCTTGGGCAGTTTTTAAAGCACATTTTAGGTATTGGAATAAATGATCAAATTGATCCAAATTATATTATGAACTGCCCACATAAATAAACATATTAAAACATTGTTATATTATAATTTTAAGCCTGCTATTTTAATTTTATATTGTGTTACAGATGTATAGCAGCTCTGTATGACCCATGCATAGACTGCTACACATTTAATAATTATTATTATTATTATTTTTTTTTTCAGATTTTGATTCTTAATTGAATATCAATTGATCGAATGATACACGGATTAAATGTGTATAGTGGAATTTAGTTGTCACTCATTTTTGAATGTTTTTGAATCTCTGTTAAAGTCAGTTTTCTCTCCAGCTCTTCATCCAGATGATGTTTTGTGTGTTGCCTCGGTTTGAAGAATAGTGTTCTCACTTATTCCTCCATTCTGGCCCTCTTATCCACTCCTCCTTCTCTGCAGATGACAAAGCCTGTTCAGCCCACTGGGGCATAAAAGAAGGTGGAAGTGCATTGTGGGAAGGGCTCGCAGCGTTTTAATTTTCTGGATGGTAATGTGTTGCATCAGGCACCAGCAGGCGTCTGGGCTTTACGGCGGGTGGAAATGGAGAGGTATTTTTAGTGCTAATCCTGAGTGCTTTCGGAGCAGGCGGGTAGGCAGGGCTGCCCATCGCTGAGCAGGGTTACTGCTGCTAGTCTGACAGCTGAGAACCAGCAACTGCAGCCCGCGCTGAAGCAGCTTTAGCGTGGGATGCATAAGATGCAGTACTGCATATTTTTGTGGACTGCCAGCATAATAGGATGCTCTGGAGCAGCTATGCATGAGTCTATAGTCACATTGCCTAATGAGTTGCATTTCTGATCTACATCTAATAATCTATTTTCAGTACCTGACCTCATAATACATCGTTTACCGTCACTTTTCACTCATTATATTAGTTTATTCCCTTTTTTTTCTTCTCTTCTCTCAATATGAGGGCATTTTTACACCTGTAGTTGGTTTCTCTGGTCCGGATCAGTTGAGGAGTTTGTTTATTTAGAGCGTTTTCTCTTTCTGTTTGGTTTGGTTTCACACAGACATAAACCTAAACGCACCAAAATGCGCACCAACCATGCAATCACATTCTCTCCTCTGATTGGTCAGAGCTGTCTGGCGCATGAGCAAGAAAAAAAATATTGTGAGAAGATTCTGTGTTCCAGCGCAAACATCTGCAGTGTGAAGCTGCTTTAATACAGAATGCTTTCAAACACAGTTTTTCAGTGGGACATGCAGCGCAGATGTATAAAACGGATTTCTATGGTTTCTATGATCCGGATCAGTTGATGAGTTTGTGTATTTGGAGCTCTTTCTTCCTCTGTTTGGTTTCACACAAGCATAAACCTAAACGCGCCAAAATGCGCACTAATAAACCACACAAGCGCGTTGTCGCCTCCAATTGTTTAGAGCTGTCTGGCGCATGAGCAAGAAAGTAAATATAAGTGAGAAGATTCTGTGTTCCAGCGCGTGTATCTGTGCAGTGTAAAGCTGCTTTAATACAGAACGCTTTCAAACACAGTTTTTCAATGGGACATGCAGCGCAGATGTAGAAAACGGAGCGCAGACCACAAGCGTAAACAGAATGGAGTATTTTGTGTATAAATTTCACTCAAATGTGCCTTGAGTAGCACTACTGAGGTACATTTATTACTGAAATAGAACTACTTTATGCCAATTTCAGATTCTGCATCAACTCTTACTGACTTGCAACACCCCAGAATTGTAAATACATATTATGCAAGTGATGCAGAGGCAACCTAGTGTTTACAGCTTCATGGTTGAACTGCAGAGCGACAGAGAGACACAAACGCAACAGAATAATTGGTAGCAATGGCATTAGGCCACTGCTCAGGCATTGCCGGACACTCTGCATTGACTTGGCTTAGAAGTATAAACCAACCTTATTTAATTTCATGAATAGAATAGCACTGAATTCAATTCAGGATTAAAATAGCACTGCTGAGGTAAATGTATTGTCATTAATGTCCTACTGTGGTACAGCAGTCTTTTTCCTTCTAGCATATGTAAGTTCAAGTCCTACACTATGGGCTCTTTAACAAAGGTACCATCCATATTGTCCACTCACAACAAAGATGAGGCCTAGACTTGGTTCGCTGCCCATCCTCCACATTCCTCCGTTTCTCTCCGGACAGGGTTTCTCCAGCAGAATGCAGAAAAGCAATCTGGCCAGTCCATTTACAAACACGCAGAACTGAATCAGTAATGCGCTGCTTTGTTGTGCTGATGGTCCGAGCGGAGCGGAGTGTCGGCGGCCCGGCGGTGGGAAAATCGGGGCTCGGGTATTGTCCGGCCAGACATCCTGCCGCAAATAAAGCCTGTTGCTATGGCAACGCCTTTTCTCGCTACTCAGGACGCTTGGCTCTTGCCATTATGCCAGCGGTGTCGGGCTCGTTCACATGGTGGGCCGCACTGAAACGCTTTAATAGGAGTCACAGGCTTGACGCACATTCATATATCCTGGGAAAAAGAAGGGAAGAAGTTAATCAAAAAGCTATTGACCCCATGCTGACTGTTATTAAATTAGCCTCTTCACATTACCACATTACTTCCTGTGATAAAAGATTTAATTGAAAGTACTTCATTTAAAGTGCATTCAGTTGGCTTTTATTGAAATGTGAAAGAGAAGTCACGTGTAATACTACAAGTTTTGCTTGTATAAACCCATATAATAAGTAAGGATGCTTTAAAACTAATATTTAGGCCGAAACCAAAAAATAATAAAATGGAACGTTTGTCCCAAGACTCAATACTGAACACATTTTTACAGGATTTATTATTTTACTGTCTTAACAATGTGCAGTACATTTATATCAGCAGTGCTATTCTGATCATGAAATTTTCTCAGCAGTGCAAGTTTAGTTATACAGTTACCTCAGTAGAGCTATTCTAATTACGAATGAATTTATTATCTCCACTAAAAGACAAAAGTGTGACACATCACTGAAGATGATACTCTGCCATTCTGATTTTGTCATGCTAAAATTAAAACTAATTCATGTGTTTAGGCACTGTGGTCTGCTCCAATATGAACATTTGTTGCCACACGTCGCAAACTTCCAAAAGACCTGGATGCAGGGGGTGTCATGCAATTTCGTAGATCACCCTTATTCTTTGTCACAGCTGCTTTAACAGCTTAGTGTTGCAATAATAAGGTCCTACAACCAGTGACCCTACCTGAACGAACATTTCCGGTGTGCTATTACCACAGGACAATGCTCGTCCACATACAAGACACTGATACAGATACTATGTCATGGCCAGCTACAACCATCCAGAACTGTCGCTGATTTAAGAGTGAGGTGAATGGGATGGATTTTCACAGAACACCATTAGGAACCTCTACAACTCCATTACACAGTTACACAGTACTTCTGTATATTAGTCTATTCAATGCGCCTTTGCAGTTTGTATAGTTCCTCTATATGTTTAGTGGTCATCATGTGTCATCAGTTTTACATCAAAGTGAGTGTCTGAGGCTGTTCCTGTGTGGTGGATGATGGCAGAAGGTCTGCAGAACCCTTTGTACACTGTCCTGCAGCAGTGTGATGGGGTTCAGAAGGAGTTTATGAGTGTTATGGGACAGGACAAACTAGGTCTGCTGTGTGTCTCTCTCTCCGTATGGCTGATTAGCTCAGCTGTCAGGCAGTGCGACAGGTGAGGACTTTACGGTCGCTATGAATTACGCAGGGCTTTCCAGCCACTAAATCATTCGGCTGCAGCAGAGCTCAGGTTTCCTCAGACAAAGCTCTCTCAGAGCCGCGAGGATGAATCGGACAACAGCGGCTCTGTGTTTCTTTCATGTGTCGTTTGCAGAAGCCTAATATTAATCAGAGAGCTTTCAAAGGCCCGATGTTACAGGGGCAGTATGCACACCTTCTTACATTTCCCCAGCTTCTTTGTTGATCTGTTTTGAACTTATAATAGCACCCTAAATTAGAATCTCATTGAAAACTTACTTCATTTCAGTAATTCAGTTTAAAATGTGAAACTCATATATATATATAGATGTATTACAGAGTGATCCACTTTAAGAGTTTATTTCTTTTAGTGTTGATGATTATCGCTTACAGCCAGTGACAACCCAAAAATCAGTGTCACAGAAAATTTAAATACTATATAAGACCAGTTGGTACTTTTGGCAGAGTGTGCAGTGTACCAAGTTCTGCTGGAAAATGAAATCTGTGTCTCTATAAAAGTTGTCAGCAAAGGGAAGTATGAAGTGCTGTAAGATTTTCCAGGACAAAACTGCACTGACTTTAGACTTGATAATGAAACACAGTGGATCAACACCAGCAGATGACATTGCTCTCTAAACAATCACTAACCATCATTACATTTTTCATTTCATTTGAAAATGGTTTGGAGATGGTTTGGTGAAGGTTTGAAGAGCCATGCCATGTCATGCTGTCAATCAGTTCTCCCTTTTGCCCTGCCTCTAAACCCATACATCACCCAGTGCCCCTCCCATTTTTTAGCCTTCTTTAAGTTTGAGCTGAGAATTATGGGGGTTTAGTGCTCCTTTAAACTCTTGTTCTTATTTCTTCCGAAGATCCCCCTACAGGGCAAGAGTTATAAGTAAATATTCACTGTTTCACTGCTGTTCCTCCGGTTCTTACCAGAGAAAGCTGATGGAGTGTTTCTCCAGCAATCGTCAGATGCCTGAGCTGCCCGAGTTGCCCTCACAAGCACATGGCCAAACAGCAAGCATGTCTCAAGTCTTAGCCTAGAATCTCCCATTTCAGAGTACAAAAAGCAAGCTTTCGATGTCCCTTTGATGTAATTGGGTCTTTCAATCCGATGATGATTCCAAGCACACCTCATAATTTACAAAGGCTTAGTTTCAGAAGAAGTCCTGGAAGATTCTGATGTCACAGTTGCCTGACTTGGACCTCATTGAAAGAGACGATTGCAGCACTCAAACCTCAGGATGTTGGTGAACTGGAGGCAACTTATATTTTAAATACAGTTTTACCTGGTCAATCTGTGTGTCTTGGGTATCAGGATCCATCCATATCTACAAACAGCCAGAACCCCTCCCAGTGTAACTTATAATACTCCTTTCGGTACATCAAAAACACCAGTAAAAATTGCTACACAGTAATTGGATTTCAGTCTGATTAATCAGAGATGTAAACTCTGGACAGCAAGCTTTGTGTGACTGATTGACTGACTGAACATAGTCAGAGTGAGCAGCTTGTTTTTAAGCTCTTCTCATTCCTTTTAGGGAAGTGAATATTGATCGTTTTTATAATAACTAATTGAGTGCCTGGCATTGCTCCTGTTGTAACAGTATTGACACGGTGCGGGCGTGATCCTGTAGCTGGGAGGTGAATTGTGTGGTTGTCAGAGCTGTAATGGAGCCTCTTGACTCTGTAAGAATGATGGCACTTTGGGTCTCTCTGAGTTCCCAAGTGAGTAATGACAGCAGAGCCTGCACTTACTGTCATCAAGATAATGTCCTGAAGTGTTAGCTAGAGGTAGTCCGTCTCCCGCTCCTGCTCTCTCTTTTTCGTGGTCTCTCTCTCCCGCTGTCTGACGGGCTGCTGCTGTTGTGTGTGAGAGAGAGTTTATGCATGCAGAGGCATCATCTCTCTTCCTGTGAAATTCTGTCGAAACGCATCTGGCCGTTGAGGAGAAGAGACGTATGCTCCGTGGCGGAGGAGGAATCCGCTGGGAAAAGGGACTTTCCTGTCTTCTTCCTGAACTACACAGTTATCTGCTGCTGTCAGAGTGTTCCTACTAACACAGTCCTGTTTCCAGTTTTTATTAACATTTAAACACTTCAACTACAGCATGATTTGGGTCAGGAAATGGTTCCAAGTTCCATGTCCCACAGAAGCTAAAGAACACTGACTTGTGGGGATATATGTGTAGGGTCACCTGCATCGCTTGTTTGTCTGTTCACACGGACAATTCGAGCCAGGACTGCACGATATATCGTTTAAGCATCGTCATCACAATGTGCGCATGCAAAATAGTCACATCACTAAAGGCATTTAAATTAAACATGTTATGTTGCAATGTTTTGATTCTTGACACAGTAGATAGAAGCAGATACACAGCGCTGTCTCTGTGTCTGTGTAAATAACAGGCTGCTGCTGCCTGAGAAGCGTGATGGGGGGGTGGCAAGAGTAAACACGAGGTAACCGCATGGCCTTCATCCGCATGGTTGGGCACATGCTTGTTGTAAACGCACGTGTTGAAAGCCGTGCACCTCAGTCCAGCACAGCTTTGCACAGATATTTCCAGCTACAGCTGAATTCATGCTTTTAATCCCAGAAAAAGCTCTTATTTACCTTTTTAAAAAGCCATGTATATGCCTGATTAAAGGGTCGATTACTGTTGTTTTGCTATTTTCCTCAGGTTTTGAGTGCTCGGCGCTGACTCGGCTCTTGATCGGTCTGGACGCAAGACAGCGCACAAGTGGGGGCAGGGCTGGTAACGTCATGGGCCCTGCATTGTTTAATATTGCAATATATATTGTCAAAAAAAAAAACATTTGCAGTGTAATTTATTATTATTTTTTTATATTGTGCAGCCCTACCGGGTCACTATCATAAACACTCACGCAGGGTGTACCCACACTAAACACGGTTTGGTTAAATCATGCTGGTGCACGGTTCTGCTCCCTCCCAACTCCCCCGCTGACCTGCACTCACACTGCGTTTCAACAATCCGTGCCTAAACACTCTTACGTCATTACTCACTGCTCAGTGGGCTTGCCAATTTTGTGCCGATTTCAGTACCCCAGCCATGAAAAGCTCCCTCTCTCGGGAGCGCTTACACCATCATCTTGATATAAGCGGAAATCATCAGCTTTAACTTAATTAGAAATACGTGACAAAAGTTTATCTCACTGTTATCTCAGTCACAGTTACATGATCTGGTCAGTACTGGCTTAATGCTGGGCATCTGGCCCAGTCAGCCCTTCCCTAGCAGTGAGCATTTTAATCACCGGCTGCTGTTTCCTCTGTGTGTTTTGACCTGTGTGGGTTTAATATCGCAAAGATACACACACACACACACACACACACATACACACAGAGAGAGAAAGAAACTCACACACCCATAGAAACTCACACAGACGCACTGTCTTGGCTGTGCTTCAAAGCTCTGAATCAAAATTACTTTATCAGGGGATGGATAGGCAGACTCACAAACATTCTTTTATACAGCCCTGCCTCCCGCTCACTGTCTCTGCATTCTTTATCAGGCAGAGAATGGCACCATGCCATCTGATGCCCAGACGGAAGCTCAGTTTATTCCTCTTCTCTTATGAATGAGCCGAGAGCAGATTGATCAGAGTGTGTCTGTTGAACTTCACTAAACCTTTTAAACCTAACCAAGGCCTCCAGAAACCTGCGGTCACCAGCCTTCCCCCTGGAGACCTGCCCTCAGGCAGACCTCTAATCAACCCTGCTGTATCTGCCTGATGGACCTCATTACTGCCGTCAGAAGTCCTTGATTAGCTGAGAGAAGTGTGTTTGGGTTTGGCTTGTTGGAGGTGAAACCCAGCAGGAAGGCAGATGTTCAGGTGGAGGGTTAATGACCACTGTGATAATTAATACTTAGTGAAAAGTAGGCCTGTCACGATAATTACACTATAGAGTTATGACACAATGTATGGACATAACCTCAATATCATCATCCTATTTACCTTGGAAGTTGGTCGTCTGAGCTGGGAGTGACGTCACACCTGAGTTTGCAGAGTTTACCACAACTTTCCCATGTTACTATTGCTAGTTGTACTAGTTATTTTAAACTAATTCACACTACTTCAAAATGTGATACTCATATATTATATAGATGTATTACACACAGAGTGATCTATTTTAAGCATTTGTTTATTTCATTGTTGATGATTATGGCTTACAGCCAATAAAAACCCAAAAATCAGTGTCTCAGAAAATTTAAAATTTATATATAAGACCAATTGGGACTTTTGACAGTGTGGGCAGTGTGCCAAGTCCTGCTGGAAAATGAAATCCACATCTCCATAAAAGTTGTCAGCAGAGGGAAGCATGAAGTGCTGTAAGATTTTTTGGACTTGATAAAACACAGTGGACCGACACCAGCAGATGACATGTCTCTCCAAACCATCACTGATTGGTGGAAACTTCACACTAGACCTCAAGCAGTTTGGACTGTGTGTCTCTCCGCTCTTCCTCCAGACTCTCTGCTCCCTTAAATTCCCAAATGAGAGTTGTCTCATCTGCTGGTTTGTTTTGGTCCACTGTGTTATATCAAGTTTTCCCGGATAATATTACAGCGCTTCATGTTTCCCTCTACTGACAACCTTTGTGGAGATGCAGATTTCATTTTCCAGCAGGACTTGGCACACTGCCCACCCTGCCAAAAGTATCATTTGGTTTTATATAATATTCAAATTTTCTGAGACACTGATTTTTGGGTTTTTATTGGCTGTAAGACATAATCCTCAACAATAAAATAAATAAACGCTTAATAAAGATCACTCTATGTGTAATACATCTATAAAATATGAGTTTCTTATTTGTAACTGAATTACTGGCATAAAGTACTTTTCAATGATATTCTATTTTTCTGAGATGCGCTATTCTCATCATTGCACCAACTAGCAATAAGTCTAAAGCTGGGATGAGGTGTAAAGTCTGCTGGGAGTGTGAAGTATGACATTAAATTGCTGGTCTGGGTTACGGAGAGTGTGATGCATAACCAGGTCTAGACGGTTTACAGTTGTTTACTGCCTCTTGCCACAGCATTACACTTTTAACTTGAGTTTTGGCTGTAAGATTCATAGACTTTGTGGCCTAAGTGGTCACTGCAAATATTGTGTTGCATTATGTTGTGCTAAAGCTGGGATGTGGGTTTAAACTGATTCCCATGTCTGCTGTCAAAATGATTTATCTATATATGGCATGACTAATAGAATGCAGCTGAAAGTGCTCATCTTCACAATGCACATCCTTTTGGTGACAAACGATATATTACATTTCTTACATTTATTATTTTATTTAAATTTAAAGATCCACTATAAAAACTTGCGTCTTGAAAAGAGCAAATGCGATGAATCGCTGGTGATCACAGAATATTGTCGTGATTAATATGATTACAATTTTTAATCGATTGGCCCCACTAATCATATCCCTTATGATGTGATATGCATCGTACTGCTATGTTCTTGCAAATACACAACCCTACTAGATTCACTCTAAGCCTTGAGTATATAACTCAAGATTAACTGTAGTGCTTTTAAACTACTCACCTCCCACCAGATCATTGTACCGTAAATTGTGGTCTGTCTGGATCTAATAATACAGTAGAAATGCAGTTTTGGATGGAGCTGAACATTTGTGTTTTTCTCAGTATGGAATTTGGGCCAGAAGAAGCTTTTCAGATGAATATTTCTGCATGAGAAGCCTGTGTTTTATATGTAAAGTACAGCCTGTAAGTCTTTGGAGATTTGCTGCTGAGGTCAGATATTTCAGTTAAGCCTCCAGTGCAGTCTCAGTGGAAGCTGGAGATAATATAGAACATGTTCTTGTATTTTAGACCTCCAGCAACAGATACAACAGAAACACTTACAATGCTAAGAATACAGTGTTCACCAAAACTATGTCTTTATAAGAATGTTCTGAAATTATTTTCTAGTTATTTCTAGTTTCTGGCCACCAATGCTAGCTTGAGATGGAAAGGCTGATCAGCTTTGTATCGGTATCACTGATCGAATTATATTTTTCTAATTTAGCTGATCCAGTGAGCTGATAAGATAAGAATCAGAGCTATTGGACAAATATTGACCATAGCCTGCACACTGTTTGAATGTCCTGAAGAAGAAAGTCATCGCTGGTGTATTAAGTAACAGATTGCGAACCTGCAAACCAGGGAAACCAGCCGTTGACGAGAGAAACATTGTGAGAGCTGTAACGGTTGTTAGTGACACAGACAGTGGGTCACAGATGTGATGCTTTTAAGTAAAGGATTTGCAACTAAATATTAAGTCTTTTTCACTTTAATTGAATTAATTAAGTTTATCCGTTTCAATACTTTTGCACTTAAGAAAAATTTGTTGGCTCAGAGAAAAGATGTTATCTTCTGAACCATGTATTAGATCCAGATGTAAATACCTGGGAAAAAGCTGAAATTTGGATATTTTAATGTCAAACCCAAATGTTTTCAGCCTACAGCTGAAATAATGGGATTGGCCATACTGTTCCAATACTTTTTAATGGAACTGTATGAGAGCTAATAATAAAAAAAAAAATCCTTTTTTTTTTGTCTTTGAATATTGATACAGTATCGCCAAACAAAACATCACAATACTTTGAAATATCAATATCTTCTTATAGCCCTTTATATTTTATGCTACATAATTAATTTCCTAAAACTAGTTATTAGTATAAGTAATTAACACTAGGGGTGGGCGATATGGCTCTAAAATAATATCACGATATTTCATGGTATTTTCAGGATAACGATACTTTTGGCGATATGACAAAACACTGAATTAGAAAAAAAATATTTCAAATTTTATTATTGCATGCAATATGATATTTCTTTTGCTAAAAACGGCAAAAAAAGTAGTACCCTGATTTGAAAATTAGGAATGAGTGATATGGCACGGTATTTCAGGATCTAATATCGTTCACGATATCTAAATTTTTTGGCGATATTATCACGTACGATATGATATGGCACACCCCTATTTAACACACAGCATTAGTACAAAACCATAAATATCAAGTGTTATAGAGCACATAAGTGAAAAAAGTCTTTTGAGAGGTTCATATGAAAACTCTAATCCATATAAGGTGAACTACATTGGGCACAAGCTAATGGCTTCTTCATACCATGAAGTGCACTTGACTTGACATCAAATAGGGAGTGATTTTGGCTTCAGTTCATAAAGGTGGTGATGGAGTGATGGGACCGTTACCGCAGAATGCCTGAAAATGCCTGAAAATGGTCATGCTTCTGAAAGAGTGAGAGTGAGTCACGCTGTGTGAATTGGAGGTGCTAATTGTGGGCTGGAATCTTGCTTTAAATAAACCTCTCAGACCTAAATAGGAGCAAAAATGGAGGGAAATGCTTGTGTTTGTGTGAGTTGCCAGGTTGGAATGAATTTTCAGTGCAGGGCCAAAAATATGGCTTTGGCTTTGTGAGAGGTTTTCTTAGCTCATGCATTATTTAGGCTAAAGAGAATGAGTGCAGATGTGTTAAGCTGTAGAAAGAGAGAGCTAAGCGGAGTTGACGGAATGGTGCCTGGAAATAACCTATGGATGGAGTTGATTCGAGAGGAAAATGGGTCACGCCATTTTGCAGTCTCTCTGTACTGCATTCTTAATGTTAGATCTTCAGTTAAATAACAAACCACCCGTATCTATTTGCGATCTGTTTCATGTTGTGTTTCAATGTTTTCTGGAGAAAATTAGTCATTTAGCTACTTGTAAAGCTCTTAACCGTGTGAGGAAACTTGTTTTGTTGCTTCTTTTTTTTTGCAGTCTTGATCACGCACTCACTTTCACTAGAATAAAAATTATTTGAAAAAAAAGAAAAATGTTGCATTTCAGTGTTTTGGACTTTATACATAGCCTGCTTTAGGCCTGTTTTATAGTTGTGCCCTTGCATAATTGAAGATTATGGAAATCCATATCCATCGCTAGGCTTGAGAACCCTTACCGCATTTATGCTAATCAGCTCTTTCCTTGACATTGAATCCACTTCAAAGCAGGCGATAGCATCGCTCAGCTGGTCGGCCATAGCAGCTCAATGCGAGGTTCCTGCTGGCCTCTAATAAGCATAAAGGAGCTGTAATAAGTAATCGGTTATGCCCCAGTATGGGGTGGTGGGTGATACTATATATGAACTTGTCAATTTCAGCACATTTCAGACTTTTTTTTTTTGTGTTCCTCTCAGAAACTTCATTAAAGACACTGGGTCATATCCTATGTATAAAGAGGAAAAAAAGGGCTTACACATACTGTTATAGCTGTAGGTAGATAGATAGATTGATAAATTAATTAATTAATAAATAAATAACTGGGTCCTAATATATGCTTGGGCACATTTGAGCAGTTGTAAGTTTAAGTTGTGTCCCATTTTAGGGTTTTGGCAATGGGGTGGCTTCATTGTTCACGATTGTGAATATTCAGCAAGTAATGATGCCCTCCATGAGTCATAGAAACATTTAGTGACAGCACCATTGGCAGACGGCTGTATGCTGCAAGGCTGCATGCACACAGAACATTTTGCTGATTGTGTGAAGACCAGGCATGTTGCATTAGTCAGACCTACTATATTTTCTTTAATTTTGAGCATTGCAATCCGACACTTCCTCCAGGGTGGTGCAATTTTGGCGATTAGTGCATTTATAAATATATTGAGTGTTTTGTAATAGTAGAGCGTATAATTCTAGTATGGGCCCAAATACAGGTCTTCAAATTTTACAAGTTTAACACATTTAACCCCACTAATTCTTGCGCCTATTATCACGCCTTCCATGAGTTGAAGTGGGTGTGTTAAGCCAGGGGGATATAAGGTGCAGGTCTGAGGTGACTCCAGGACCCCACCCAGTGTTGGAAAGCATGTTCTAACTCTACTACTGGTTCTAACTGCTGAAGAGGTTCTGTTTGATATTGCTATTATCTTGTCAGGGCTGTTCCCTGTCGGCTCTTCGCTCGCTATCAGTCCAACAGGAATGCCTTGAGTTGATGGGGATTAAGTGGGTCCACACGTCACGGAACAATGGGCTTGTCGTGTGTGTGTGTGTGTGTGTGTGAGACTGCGGAGTGAACAGGCACTCGTGCTTCCTGGAGGGCCGCTAATATCCTTCCGCTGCACAGTGAGAGGTTAGGGGGTAATCTGCTGGCCTGGCTGCTCTGTGTCAAAACAAAAGCCCTCTTCTCTCAGCTGGAACATCACTGCAGCTCCAGCTCACGGACAGGAAGCCGGAAACACCGGCGCTCATCTGAACATCCACTTGTTTAGCTCATCTCTATTCAGGCCTGCTCATCTGATTCAATAGTTGAAATTAGAGGTGTGAGATCAAGACAGAAAAAGTGTGATATGTGAGGACGCTGCTTTTAGATCTCTTAATTTTGATACAAAACCCAATTAATTTAAGCTAAGGTTTTTAGCACTTGGTTTGGTTGAACTGATTTTCCCCAGGATTAGTAGTTGTTTGGTGAGTGCATTCACATTTGCCTTACTTTGCCTTTCTCTACCTTATTCTGCTTCACTCTACCAAGCTCTGCCTCTACCACCCTCGCTCTACCTCACTCTTTCTCACCCTATCTTAGTGTTCTTTTATCTCACTTTTCCCAAATTGCCTTACCAGGAGTTGATCTGAGTTCTGCCTCCCTGATAGAATTCAATTCCTCTTTGCATACACGCATCACACAGCAATTGAGTGTTATATATCATATTTCTCTCTGAATCCTTTTATTTGTTCATAGTTGCAGTTGCAGTAGGACCTGAAGAATACTAGGTTCTTTATTTAATACTTGCCCTCTAATGGTGATGTTTTGACAGCTCCAATAAAACTGGTGGGAACATGAGCTGGTTCACTAAAAAGCACCAAAGTTCTAATAAGCCTGAACAGAACTGGTTCAAAGAACCAAAGTCCTTTTAGTAGAAAGGGCAATGCAATACTCAACACACATGTACTGTGGACCCAGTGGTGAGAATCACCACATCGGTTTTCCAGTGTCAGTCATTAATGGTGATAAAATAGACATCTTCTTAAGAATGAGCTTTCTGCTGTCATTAGCAGCATGTTGGCGTTTTTTTTTTTTTTTTTTTTTTTGGTATGCTTAATTGGGAAACAGTCTGGAAATGTTCTCCCGTCTGTCTAGACAGACAGCAGTGGATCAGCTTAGTGAGGGTCTGCTGGGCAGTGCTTTGATTAGTGCAGGCTCGTATGGATGGCACAGATCTAGCCCAGTGGGGATGTACACAGCCTGGAGCTCTGCAGCCGTGCAGCCAGCCTCTGCCTAGCCCACGCACCACTCACACAGCAGTGCTCATCTGTGGTGTCCTGAAGACCTGTAGTTACCATCCGATATGTATCTTAGTGTTGAAGTAAATGTGTTAGAGCATAGCAAATGCTAAAATGTGCTCCACAAAGATTATAACAGCTCAGGAACAGGGTTAGGAACCTTTGCTTTGATGTATTTACATGTTGCCATGTACTATAGAGGAGTGAAGAAATGAGGACACCTCATTAAATATACAGTTCTTTGTTGAGAAATTCTCTATATTGCCAAAAGTATTTCCTCACCCATCCAAATCAATGAATTCATGTTTGTAGACACTCCTTCTAATGAAGGGATTCAGCTATTTTAAGTTGCACCCATTGCTGACACAGATGTGCATGTCTATCCAGCACACTCTTATCCAGAATGACTTACAAGTAGTGCTGGACGATATGGCCAAAATTTATATCACAATATATTCCTTAATTTCGGTCGATACGATATAATTTCGATATCAATATAAATACTTTGAAGGCCTCAGAAAAACTGCTAAGAATCCCTGCAATGGAAATCTGTACACTCTGTACACTACTGTCTTTAAAGCCTCCTCTCACAAAAACTTTAGAAATACTTTAGAAATAAAAAATGGTCAGAATAAATCAATGCTGCATGTAGCAAAATAAAAACATGACATCCCTGTCAAACATAAACCTATAACCTATATACATATTACCAATATAAATAACTTTACATTACAACAGAGGTAGAGCTTCTTAATAATAAGCAAACCTATAGGCTTTATCAACTATAAATAATTAGATTAGATATAACATAAACTACAAAATTGTTTCAGCCAGAATAAGGAAGATATTGTGTGTAGTGAAACTGCTTGAGGTGGAGGAACAGATGTATTACCATTGCTAGTCGGCTCCACTCTCCGGAACAATTTGGAGCAAGCTGAAGTCTGAAGTTTATCAGACCTTTGAAAGCCGAACCACTGAATTAGACCTGCTTCCCTCAACTATTTATTCTGTTTAATCACTTGTGGAAGCGTCAGGTGCACTCAGGTGCATTCTGCTAGGGCTAGGGTCGGTTTTGCTTTATCGCGGGTGGATTTTAGGTGCGGACAGGAGAGGAGCGGAGCGCAGCCGAGATCCGCTCGGTTAGGGTGGGTTTCGCTTCATCGCGGGAGATTTTAGGAGCGGAGCTGAGATTCGCTCGGTTAGGGTTGGTTTCGCTTTATCGCGGGAGATTTTAGGTGCGGACCGGAGCCTAGCCTAGCCTAGCCTAGCCTAGCCTAGCCTATCTTATCTGGCTATGTGCCTGTATGATTGCGTCATCACGCACTGACGTAGACCAGCTACGGAGGCTGATTGTATTCAGCGCTGCAGTGAACTGACGCCGCTAAAAAATGCCTGTCTGTGAATAATACATATCGATATGCCACAAAAATGATATCACCGTTATTGAAACATTTCTTATCGCGATAAATACAGATATCGAAAAATTGTCCAGGCCTACTTACAAGGTTACGTATTCCTATTGCAGAGTTGGACCAATGTAGTGTTAGGAGTCTTGCCCAGGGACTCTTATTGGTTTAGCACAGCATAGTCACTCAGACCTGGAATTGAACCCGGTCTTCCACATGGTAACTCACTTAGTGATGTTATCCACTGCACCACACCAACCACACCAAGGCCCTTAATCCCCATTGCTTCTCCAGACATGTGCCCACTGTATCACTGTGTGTGTGTGTGTCATAATGTATTGTACACAATAGTGACGCAAACATACTCCTGGTGATTTACTGTGTATGAAATAGACAAACTTTTATGATTTATTATTATTTTATTATTTATTATTTTATTTTTCTATAATTTCTATTAGAAAACCGTTTTATTCATATTAAACAAAACTTTCATATTTATTGTGTTGCAGTGCTAAATTTTATAAATACATAAAGAAATCCTATCCTTTTGTTATAGTGCCAAGAATATTGTTTTCACAAAAGTATGTTAAAATATGATGATTTTTTTTAAAGCCATATCGCCCATGCCTAATGCTTACTAGTGTGTGCATGTGTATAAAAATAAGCTCTTTTTAAAACCCATGATTATAAAAGAAGCAGTGAATCAGCAGATGTTCCAATATAACATCCTTATTATGTATCACGCAACGCAGGTGTACGGTGGCCGAGAAAGCCCAGCGCAGTGCAAATTGAAAAGCGCTGCAAAAGCACAAAACACATCCATCAAAATTACAACACAGGCGCAGCAAATAGAAAAACGCGCTGCAAAAAGAAAAACGCGCTGCAAATAGAAAAACACGCTGCAAATAGAACCACAACACAACGGAAGTGAGTCACAACACAACGGAATTTTCCCGGGGGACCTTAAAAGATGCTGTACCAGCTGTATACAAAGGACAATAAGTGGCAAACAAGCTTCTGAAAAGTAAGTTATGTTTATTACCTGTGATTACCACGGTTGTGT
The DNA here is from genome assembly GCF_023375975.1 of Astyanax mexicanus. Lineage (NCBI taxonomy): Eukaryota > Metazoa > Chordata > Actinopteri > Characiformes > Acestrorhamphidae > Astyanax > Astyanax mexicanus. The sequence goes on along the minus strand of NC_064410.1, from coordinate 56,288,274 downwards.
GCATATTATTAAAGGTTCTGCTTCACAAAACGCCTTGTTTGCCACTTATTGTCCTTTGTACACATAGTGAAGTCCGAGACGTTACTGAAGACGCAGCTTAGCTGGTACAGTATCTTTTAAGGTCCCCCGGGAAAATTCCGTTGTGTTGTGACTCACTTCCGTTGTGTTGTGGTTCTATTTGCAGCGCGTTTTTCTATTTGCAGCGCGTTTTTCTAGTTTCAACGCGTTTTTCTATTTGCTGCGCCTGTGTTGTAATTTTGATGGATGTGTTTTGTGCTTTTGCAGCGCTTTTCAATTTGCACTGCGTTGGGCTTTCTCGGCCACCGTACAGGTGAGATGCTTTAATACAATTTATGATTTACTATAGCAACCGCAGTATCGAGCAGGGTCAGGACTATATTGGTATTTTGCTCATGTCCTGCAGGCCCAGAGCCCGGCTGAAGCCCATTCTCATGCATACATTTCACACTGTGTGTTTCTGCATGTAGGAGTCAGCAGTTTTCTCCTCTACAGTAATTATCTGTGCTCTCAGCTCTGACCTTGGTGCTGGACACTGTAGTTGGAATATGTGTGCGATTAAGCATCCGTCAATAAACTGGAACTCATTACAGAACTGCAGCTGGAGTTCAGGATTACACCCTCAACTTCAGGTTCTACTGGAAATTGATTTCTTTCACCTTGGCTGTGATCCACACATTGATGTGATGTGCTGCTAGGTAGGTGCAGAGGGATGCATGTGTTTATTAGTGTTATACAGGTACAAAAATGGAGAAAGTAGCGTTCACTGGTATGAAATTGAGCGCTAATAATTAATCTGAAGAGTTTGGTGTCAGGAATCATATTACCCATTTGGGTGCTCTTTATAATTGTGATGTCACAATAAGGAAACCTGCATAGAACCACCCTGGCACCACCCCTTAGCTCTCAACCCCCACCAGAGCCCCATCCACTAGATAAGCTTAAAAAAAACAAACAAACAAAAAAAACATTCCGGTCTGCTGGTTGAGGACCTCAGACAGGATTAGTCACTGGACTTTGTTTGAGGGAGGGATCTGTGACAAGTCAGCACCTTCAAATGAAGAGTAAAATAAGGTAGTAAGCATCGTGCCAATAGGTTTATGTCTATCTGCTCCAGAGTCCTATTCTTTTTTTTTCTTTTTTTTCTTTTCTTTTCCTTCCCCTGTTTTCTCCCAAAAGAGCTAAGCAAGTTGTCCCACCTGTTCAGTTGCTACTCAGATTTATATCCCCCCATCACTGTTGAAGCCTCCTCCGATTCATGTGAAGTCAGCCACCACCTCTTTTTGAACTGCTGCTAATGCCGAGCAGCATTACAGCGCAGTCGGAGGAAAGCGCAGCGACTCGGTTCCGATACATCAGCTCACAGATGCCTTGTGCTGATCTACATCACCCTAGGAGTGATGAGGGGAAAGAGCACCATCTCTACCCAGGCAGAGAGAGCAAGGCCAATTGTACTAAAGGAAAGCTGCATTTCGGCAAGCTGCATGGCTGGGATTCGAACCAGCGATCTCCCAATCATAGTGGCAGTGCTTTAGACAGCTGGACCGCTTAGCGCCCTCAGAGAGTCCTGTTCTTCTTGTACTGTACTTTTCTACTAGAATTCTACAAGCTGTATGTGTGCATTTGCACGTCTGCAGCTTAAAGTAGCTGAATGCTTTCTCTGGAATTTGCATTACTTCCCTGTCTGTAAAGATGATCTTCAAAGAAGCAACTTCAAAAGCAGAACCTCTGCCTGGTCAGCACAGTATTCCTGAGATAAATCCATCACAAACCTTTACAGAGGACGCGGTTTGACCCCTAATAAGAACAGGCAGAGTTGTGTATTGAATAGCTGAGGAGATAGATGTGTATCCTAGTGCAGGGTTCTGGTGTGGTTTGGTGCTCTGTGAAAGCTCAGTACAGTAATAGTGTGTGTGTATGTGAGTGTGTGTGGTGCTGAAATCCTTTGTTTAACTCAGTCCCTGCAGATTATCCCTCAGATTTACTGCCTCGCAGGAATGCTGGGAACTCCAGCCAGGCCACTCTAATGTGAGAGTCATGTGACCGCACGGCCCCGGGGAGACGGCAGGGTGACGTCTTGCTCCTGATCTCTGGAGGCTTGCCTCAGCATGCCCCGGCCCCGGCTTCAGCTTCAGCTCAGGCTCAGGCTCCAGCACCAACCAGCACAAAGCCACAGATCATAATTATCTGCAAAATGCTCATCAGTAAACAAACCCGCACTGCAGAACAGAAACCAGCAGTCCTGCTATCTCTACTTACTGATACACAAACCCAGTGCCTAACTCACCCTGTGGCCTAGTTTCCAAATCATGCTTTTAATGCACTGGAATCAGCAGCAAGTACCAGCCTAAACAAATCCATGGCAGGGATGGACACACGTATTTGAATATAAGTACTTTAAATAATTTTAATATTTGTTGACCTCCATCAACCAGTCAGTTCAACATTTATTCAGTGTAGCAGAGCATTTACAAAAAGAAAAAAAAAAAGAAAAAAAAAAAACTAAACAAAACTTTCATGCAAATAAACTTTCATGCAAATAAATAAATAACCAATTGTCTCTTCCATTCAGCTGCTATGTTCAGCTGCTCTATATCCCCCATCACTGGTGACGCCAAAACACAAGGAGGGTGAAGACTAGCACATGAAGCACACAAACTGCTGCTGATCCATCTTCCGAGTAGCATCACAGCGTGCTTAGAGGAAAGCGCAGCGACTCGGTTTCAATACCTCAGCTCACAGACGCCTTGTGCTGATCTACATCACCCTAGGAGTGATGTGGGGAGATGGTGCCATCTACCCATCCGAGAGAGCAAGAACAAATGTGCTCCTCTCTCAAGACTCTGGCAGCTGATTGCAAGCTGCATGACTGGGATTCAAACAAGTTACAATATCCCAAACATAGTGCAGGCACTTTAGACCGCTGGACCACACAGTGCCCTCTCAAATATTTAATTTTATATTAAAATTTAAATTAAAAATATGAATGAATGTAGAAGGGAAAATAATCTAGATAGTACAAAATAAACTTATTCTAAAATAAATATGTAAAACAAATTAAAATGTAAATTAATAAAAACAAAATCAAATATGGAAACAAATGTCAAAATAGTATCCAGCTGTCAAATTATAAGACTGTAATACTTCAAATGTTTGTAGATATCCCTTCAAATGAATGCACTCACCTATTTTCTTTTTGTTTACACCCATTGCTGTCACAGATGTGCAAAAGCACACAGGCACAGTTTGTGTAGTCCCTGTGGAGTGTGCCAATAGAATAGGACTCTGGAGCAGTGGTGGAACTGTGTTCTCTGGAATGATGGAGCTTCATCCAACACTTTGGGATGTTATGAGTTAGGGGGTTTGCGATGAGTCTGACTCATAGACCGTATAGAGCTGGACAGAGCATCGTCTCTCAAAAGTGAAGCCACCACAGGTCGGGCGCCCCCTGCTGTTCGGTTTCAGAAAGCCGAGTAACCCCACCCATTCCCATAGGTTTCAATGGCAAAACAGACAACTTTCAATCACGTTTTTTTCTAATATACTGTAATTCTACCTCCATTATTTAAATGTAACAGCTAGTGTAACCTCTGCTTATATTGTCAAATTTTTATATCCCCACAGAATTAGTTTTTAAAACGTTATTCAGCTCTATTAAAAAAAGGTGTAGTTATTGTAAAAGGGCTGGTTATGGGCGGGACCAATAACAGACCGTCAGCTCCGCTCCGCAGCCTGTGACCGCGAGGCAACCCTCAGGGGCGGGTTTATTCAAATGAGTAGGCTGGTCTCCACAGTCTTTCTCCCTCCTCTGGTCTCTACTGCGCAGACTCTGGTGTCAGGATCGCCAACATGGCGGAAGATTTTGGCTTCATTTTCATTGAATGAATGGGAACAGAGACACGGCGTCCATCTTTTTTTTTTTCAGTCTCTGGTCTGACTAACTCTCTTGTTGCTGGATGCAATCAAATCCTCACAGCAGTACTTCAAAATCTGTAAGAAAGCCTTTTCTGGACAAGAGAGCTGGATACTTAGTTACTCCAACAAAAGCTGGATGGAATCTTTTAATACCCTCAATTTTGACAGAATAAGTGGATAAATTGGTGTTCCAATACTTTTGTCCATATATTGCATATTTTAGAAATGTATCAATACATTATGTTCTATGGTTCTATTATTTATTGCAATGCATTGAATAAAAAAAAGGATTGTCTATTTTAAAATGCAGAAACTAACAAAAAAATGTAGGGATGTGCTGA